>NC_135643.1:14400000-14731071 GCF_053574225.1 Canis aureus
GCTTTTTAGCTCTTTGTTTAGAGTTATGCTTAACAGTCAAAAAAATCTGCTTTGTCTGTTATTGTTATGTTGCTTATTTTCTGATTGTGTTCCCTAAGTTCATCTTCTTTTCTTTTAACTATCCTTGCTGCTAATCCTGACCTTAACAAACACAAACCTCAGACCCAAATGACCAACCCTGATGGCCTCTATCAGATACGCAGTAGGTTCTCAAAGAGATTCTGAGAAATACACTACGCCATATCTGCCCGTAATTGAACATTTTATTAGTCTATTTGCTAGGCATTTTATTCATCTCTGTGCCATAATAATGCTGCATAATAAACTTTCCCAAAACCCAAAGTCCAAAAGCATTTATTTCTTTGCTTATGGGACTGTGGCTTGGCTTTGGCTGTGTTGGGTTCTATTGGGATTTACTGGATTTGATTCTAGCCTGAGGCTGTTTATATTTCCTCATTTTCCTTGGATTAGGAGCCATCCAGGGTATAGTCTTCTTGTACTAGATTATTAGTGGGCATACCTATGTCAAAGTGCATAGTCACTGCATCATGTTTGATAATATCCTTTTAACCAAAGCAATTTGCAGAGCAAGCCCCAATACCCAAGGAACAGGAAGTATATTTTGCCCCCCCAATGGGAAGCAGAGGGAAATTAATATTTGATTAACAAAAATTCAAACTATCACACATGTGGATTTTATAAAACATATATTCCCAATATACCAGTTCATAAGTACTGTGTCTTAGCTAAGATAAGCATCCCCTAGGGTGATCATTGCACACACATACATACACACAAATCTTTTAAGATTCTAGGTGGTTACACAGAGGTTAACAGTGATAATTGTTCTATTTCTTCAGCACTTACTCCATGACAAGCACTTGGTCAAATGTTGGGATCCATTTTCCCTGATACTTAAAATACCCCACCAAGTAAATTCTTATAAAGAAACTGAGATTCAGGGAGGGTAAGCTGTCCATAGTTCACACCATTAGTAAGTGGCAAACATGACTTTTCCTTTTTACTTATAACGTACTAATGCCAGGCACTGTACTAAATGACTTCTAGGTTTTACACCTTTTAATTATTTAAAACAGTAAGTACCCCCACTTGTTATGAGCAAACTGGGCTTAATAGGATTGGATAACATGTCAAAGATAAATTAGACAACATTACCTAGGACTTCAATATATAGTCCATGATTAGATGAAGGAATAGACCTTACTTCCATGTCTCAGGCTTTTCTGTTTCTGATAGCAATCAGTTTTGATTCCCTCATCCAATCCACATCATAACCTTAAATCATAGTAACTCTCTTCTTGCCTGTGACATTTGAGCTCTTTACCTTAACTTTGACATTTGATATAGACCCTTTATACTCTGGACCTCATTTCCACTGTGTTATGTCTACTTCACAATAATAACCTAGCTCAGGCTGTCGGTCATACCTTTTGCTCCAGCATTAGATTTGCCTATGCTTGTCCCTGAATTGTGTTCTAGTACGACGGCTCAGCAAAAATGGCCTAAATCACATTCCTTGAAGATAAGGAAAGAGCTTTCCTTTGTAATAATTTAATGGTGTGAATTAAAACAGAAAAATACCTGAAATTATATTTCACAGGGCATATCTATTCACATTATTTCATTAATAATTCATTCTTTTTTAAAAAGATTCATTTAATGCTTTTATATGCAGAACACAGAGAAGCATAGTTCAGGAATTCAGAGATGATAAGTAAATATTACTCTGAAATGAATTTACCTATTAAGAAAATTATACTCCTAGCAAAACTATAGTAAAATAAAACAGCTCGTTTCTAACCTTTGCATCTCTCCTTTTCCCGTAGTATAGACATTTGATCCCTCATTTCCCTTCTGATACCTTGTCAGTCATTATTTGTTGCTTCATTTCTGTTCTACCCAGATTCCAACATTAGGTTCAGTGATTCACTCTGCTGAATCTAAAATTACACCTTAACTCTTAAACCACTTTAGACTAAAGTAGATAGTAGATTTGTGTGATCTGAACCCCGCTACTTCGAGTCTAGGTGAACTAATATTGTCTTTCTCCTTTGCCATCTTTCCGTGAACTAATTCCTCACTGCTAACCCTCGGGCTTTCATTTTGATTCAGTGTCAAAGCTACACTTGATCTTTGGTAATAGAGCCACTATATTTAGAATCCTGCCGGTTTTTTTTTTTTTTTTTTTTAAGTAGACTTCATGCCCAACATGGGGCTTGTATTCAAGATCCTGAGATCAAGACTCACAGGCTCTATGACTGAGCCAGCTAGGCACACCTAGAATTCTGACTCTTGACTCCTTGATACCAGAGCCAGACTATGTTTCTATTATTTAATATTAGACAAGACTGGACCTAGAGGTTTCCACAAAGTTGTAAAATAATTATTTAGAACTTTAACATAATTAAGACACTGCTGTAAATGCTTTACAGAAACTGTGAGGGAGATAGTAGTGCTATCCCTATTTATTTATTTATTTATCTTTTTTTAAAGATTTAATTTATTTATTCATGAGACACGCACACACACACACACAGAGACATAGGCAGAGAGAGAAGCAGGCTCCATGCAGAGAGCTCAATGTGGGACTCGATTCCGGAACTCCAGGATCATGCCCTGGGCCAAAGGCAGGCGCCAAACCGCTGAGCCACCCAGGGATCCCCCATCCCCATTTTATAGATGAGGTAACTAAGGGATAGACATAAAGAAATCCAGGCAGTCTAGGTCTGAGCTCATGCATCTAAGTACCCTGTTACCTGCTTCCTAAATTATACCTTCTACTTATTGCTACGCCTTCATTGCCAGCCACTAAGGATCTAACATTGTCCCTAGTACCTGTGACCTCATAGGAAAATGGAGTCATTGTTGACTTTCAGCCCTCCATGCTATCAGCTCTGTTTACACGTTAAGAAACTCAGATTTCTCAACAAATACTTGTCTCTGGGTCTAGTTTGTCTCATTTCTGTTGTTGTATTCCTGGAACTCTGAGGTTCAGATTGCTTCCTAGCATCATTATCTCCCTATTTAGAGTTTACTTTCTCAGTAGCTACATTCTGATTCTCCTTTACCTAACTAGTACTAGTCAAATGATGCTGCTTAATTCCAGTGTAGACCTTCTAGCTGGCTCCTTTCTTCTACTTATATATACATTCTTAAACATATATAGCATGAGATAAACAACAGTGGCTCAATTCAATGTCCAAGAGAGATCAACCATTATGACATCTGATCCATCTTCCAGCTTTTTCCCTTACATATGGAGGATATAGGTACATGTATATACTTATATTAAATGTGTTAATAAATATATATGAAACTACAGAAAATGGAACAATGTGTCCAAAGCAAAAATATGTTTCAACTGAATATTTTAATATTAATAAAAAATGCTTATACCTTAAATACTGGTAACTTAAGAGTGAATTAGAGATCATTGATAGATGATACAAATTTGACTTCAAAATCACATTAAATTTTTTAATTTAAATTGTAAGGTAAATGTTCACATTCATAAATATAAAAATCAAACATGTACATTCATTGAATTATTGCTCAACATTGTAGAAAAAATGTCGCGATTACAGAAGATTAATATATGTATAAAAGACTTTAGTATCAATATAATATAGAATTACCTTAAATAGTTAATTTGTCTGAATTGAAAGCAGACAACTGAGTCCTGGAATTAATTAATTTGATTCGATATTTTTTCTCCATTAACATGATGGCACTAACAGGAAAAATAAATAAAATAATAAAAGACTCAATAATCATGATGATTATATAATCCCATTTCTGGAAAAAACATTGTTTAAAGTCCTGGTTCATTGAGTACTTTTCCTGTACTAATGCAATTTTTCATTCACTTCCCACAATCCTATGAGAAAGGCTTTGTCCCCATTTGAGAAGAAGCTGAGATTTAGAGTAGTTCAGTGATTTGTCCATGGTAACATAGCCACTAAGTAGTGGAGAGTGGAATAAGCCCCTAGTCCTTTTAAATCACTGAGTGTTCTGCACCATTAACATTCCCTCCACCTCTTATTTATGATGCCAATGTAAAATTTTTTTCCCATGATAAAAGATTTTTAAAAAACAGTAGTAAGATATAAGTGAGTAAGAGACATAAGAAATGGCAAAATTTTTATTGATTTCTCTTTGTTATAAAGCTGAAAAAATAGCTTTTGCCAAATCATAGGCAAAACCCTGAATAAGAACTTATTATTACTTCTGTGTTTAATGTGCTATTTAAACAAGGCAATGAAAGAATACTACTTTGACTTCATTGCCTTACTATTTAAATAGGGATATTTTTCATCTAAATTTAATTTGACAGTAAAATAAAGGAGATGTTAAAATTATGAATATTTATATGCCCTTAAACTTGCTTCTCAGAATGTACCTTAGTGGGCCATGTAGCTAATATTTTCAACTAAATATACCCATATTATATCTGGGATAAATGTAGGGCTTTGTAATAGGCATTTGAAATATGTAATGTTAAACCAAGCAATATATAGTAATGCCACATTTTGGATGACAAACTATTAAGTAATGGCAAAAGGCAAGATATCTTGGGGTCTTCAATTTCTAGTTGGTATTATGGGTCTAACAGGATTGTTTTTCCTTATTCACTGTAGACAGAGTGTGCACGTTATTAATATAGGGTATTTTAAAATTAATTTATTTGCTTTTGGATAATGAAAAATTCCACTAGTCACTGAAGGAAGTTTATTAGCATTAATGATAATTCAACCAGAGTAGCATGAGAGGAACAAATTATAACGTGATTTAGGTAATTATATAGTATTCTATTTTATAGGAAGAAAAATCATCTTTTAAATCTGAATACTTTTCTTATAAAATGACAAATCATACTAGATTTTAATATATTGCTAATCAGATGTTTTCATTTAAAATATGTATTTTTGTATTTTTGTAACTAATTGTTATAGAATATATATAATTTTGTTGAAAAGCTCTTATCAACATATTTCCATAAATTGGTGTGTTTGAAGGCATTTGTAGAAACTAACATTGACTTTAAAGTTATAAAATAAATTTGACCTAAAGATCTGTTGAATAGCATCTTGAATCTCTGAGGATGTGATCAAACAGAACACTGAAACTAGGTTTCCTAAATATCAGAATTTTCAGTCTGTGATTATGGAAATTGATACATAGATGATCGATGGGTAGCTATAGACATAGATATATAAAACTTTTTGTATCTTTTATGGACTGAATTGTACCCTCCTCCCCATTAATATGTTGGAGTTTTAATTCTCAGTAACTTAGAACATGATGCTATTTGGAGGCTGGACCTTTAAAAGGGTAATCAAGGTTAAACAAAGTTGCTTAAATGAGGGTGGGCCCTAATCCAGTGTGACTACTGTCCTCATAAGAAGGGGAAGAAACACTAAAGATATAGGTGAATAGGGGATCCCTGGGTGGCGCAGCGGTTTGGCGCCTGCCTTTGGCCCAGGGCGCGATCCTGGAGACCCGGGATCGAATCCCACATCGGGCTCCCGGTGCATGGAGCCTGCTTCTCCCTCTGCCTGTGTCTCTGCCTCTCTCTCTCTCTCTGTGACTATCATAAATAAAAAAAAAAAATTAAAAAAAAAAAAAGATATAGGTGAATAGAGAAAAGGTTATGTGAAGGCATAGCAAGAAGGTGGCCATCTGCAAGCCAAGGAGAAGAGGTCTCAGGGGAAACGAAACCAACCAACACCTTGATCTTAGACTTCTAGCCTCCAGAACTGTTAGAAAATAAGTTTGTGTCATTTAAGCCACCACTCTGTGGCTTTGTTGTGGCAGTCCTGGCAAACTAATATAGGATCTTACCATCTATAGGAGTATTCAAATAAAATATCTATTTCAGAGGCATTAAAAAAGTTAGAAAGTACTGTTAAATATTTTTTCTCCTTTTCCTCCTCCTTTTTTGAATAAAGATCTTATGTAGGCCATTTATTAATTTTATGACCTTAAATTTCTATTTAACTCACCATGTATTGATAATTTTATTTTTAAAAGTCAGAAGTTTATCTCTGAAATGGGTTTATTTTGCTGTAAAATTTTCAATTTTTAGTATTACATGCATAAGTATATAAAAGGCAGTTAACCTCAGGAAAATATTTGCCATTGTTTTGGGCAGGTAGAGTTAATATCTTAGTTTACATTAAAATATAACACACATTATTAAGAAAAGTGTTGATAATAAAATTAATAAATTGGAAAAGAGAATGAATGTATAGTTTAAGCAAAATAAATATAAAAACAACTGATGAGGGGCGACTGGTTGGTTAAGCATCCAACACTTGATTTTTGGCTCAGGTCATGATCTCAGGGTTGTGAGATCAAGCCCAGAGGGCTCTGTGCTTAGTGGGGAGTCTGCTTGAAATTCTTTCTCTCTGCTCTTGCTTTTCAATGGGAAAATAATAAATAATTCCTTAGATTGAAGAAAAATTAGAATGTGTAATTTTGATCTCCAAGTTAGCTTGGTGATAAGGATCTATAAACTGTAATTCATTTTTTTCTTTTTGTTTCTGTTAAGCTAGATTCTCTGGGGAAATGTGAAGTTTACATATTTTATATGCATGATTTGTATAGAAGCCGCTGACAAGAGTTATGTGATAAGCTTTAGAAAACTTGAATGAGGGGATCCCTGGGTGGTGCAGCGGTTTAGCGCCTGCCTTTGGCCCAGGGCGCGATCCTGGAGACCCGGGATCGAATCCCACGTCGGGCTCCCGGTGCATGGAGCCTGCTTCTCCCTCTGCCTGTGTCTCTGCCTCTCTCTCTCTCTCTGTGACTATCATAAATAAATAAAAATTAAAAAAAAAAGAAAAAAAAAAGAAAACTTGAATGATAAACTTCAGTTCTTAAAAGATTTCACTTCAAAAACAATTCTCTGAATCCTGTTTCCCATTTTATAAGGACACTTTTGCTGTCACAAAATATGATTTAAATATTATAGGGTCGCCTCGCTGGCTGGTTAAACGTCTGAGCTAATGTTGATCAGCTTGATCAGCTTGATCTCAGGGTTGTGGGTTTGAGCCCCATGTAGGGCTCCCTACTCAGTGGGGAGCCTGCTTCTCCCTTTTCCTCTGCCATGCTCCCTGCTTGTGCTCTATTTCTCTCTCAAATAAATAAATAAATAAATACTTAAAAATATGTATATATCATAAACATCAAAGACAAGGTTGTTTCCATGATTACATTAAATGTTAAATAGAATGATGAATGTATTCTGGAAAAAAATAAAACAGCACACTACTTTTAAGGGTACTAAAGCAAATATCATTCTTGCTATATTCCTAAGCAAGTTATACTTCCTAATGTGAAATGAATAATTATAAATTGTTTTATTTACATATGTGTATATATTAGTGTGTATACACATAAATATTTAAAACTTGTATCTTTGAAAACACAGCCAAATTGGACACCTGTACATTTACCAAATTATGCTATGTTTTATTCATTCACCAAAGGTTTACTCAGGGCTTATCATATATTGAGCATGCTAGGTGCTAGGTATAAATATTTATTTATTTTTTTTATTGGTGTGCTAGGTATAAATAGAACAAATAAGGTCTTGTTCTCATGAAGTTTATATATCTACTAACATATTTTATATATTTTCTCTTATGTAGCATCCTTTTTGAAATTCCTTTTAAAAATTGTAATTCCAGTATTGTTTACATACAATGTTATATTAGTTTAAGGTGTACAATTAGTATCAGGTGTGCAATTCAACAAGTCCATACATTACTCAGTGCTCATTGTGGTAAGCGTAGATAAGTGTACTATGTAATCCCCATCACCTGTCTCACCCCTTTCCCACTGTTAACTGCCAGTTTGTTCTCTACAGTTAAGAATCTTTTTCTTGGTTTGTGTAGCCCTCTTTTTCACATTTATATTTTAAATGCAATCTACTTTTCTATATTCCTTAATAGATGTTGAGGAAAATGTTTCCAAATTTGTTCATTTGATGTGTGGCTTATTCACCTTGCTTATTTATTTGTTCATTCCGCAAATATTTATTATCAAATGGGAGCTAAGTATTTGTGGTAATTACTAAGGCTATTCACATAGACACTTGAGATTACACTTTTCTGCCCTCTGTTACTTATTTGGCTACCAAATTCTGACTGAGAGTTGTGACTTCTATCACTTCTTCATAGATTTGAAAGTCAAAATGATCCTGGAGGACCTGGCAAATGGGACCTCCATTTAGTTCATGTGGCTGAGTGGCCATATTGAATGGAGCTGCACTCCAGATTCACATTGCCTATAGAATAAAGTGAAAGGTATTTTTACTGTGTTAAGCCATGAAATTTTGGAGGTTTTTTGTAAATAAGGCATAACATATGCTGACTGATACAGCATCATTCTAGGTGCTGAGGATATAATGATGAGCAAAGCAGATAAAAACTTCTGCCTACGTGGAGATTACGTTCAAGCAGTAGAATTAAATATTAAAAATAATAATGATAAATTGATACATAGTATGAAAAGTACAATAAAAATAAAATTTAGTAAGGCGATAAAGAACGGTGATAAATGCTCTAATTTTAGAGAAAATGGTCATAAAAGTCCTTTCTGCAGAGGTGATACTTGATCAGAGCCCTGACTTGAAGGAGGTCAAGAGGCTTTGATGAGTGTGTGGTAACTGTATTGTGAAAGGCCGAGCACCTGGGTTCTAAAACTAAACTGTACCGATAAAGGCCTGAGCCCACCAGTTGCTAGCTCTGGTAAATATCTGGAGAAACAGTGAAGAGATGTGGAGGTTCTGAGGCAGAAGAGTGCTCCATGTGCACTCTTGATAATAAGAGAAGAAAATCTTTAACAAAAGAATATGATTTGACTTATGATTTATAAGATCCCTTTGAATTTTTGGCAAAAAGTAAATGAGAGGAGCAAAAGTGGGAGCAGGGAAACTAGTTAGGATGCTTTTGCGGTGCTGGATAGTTGTGATAAAGGCAACAAAGGGTCAAAATATGAATATTTAGAGGTAAAGCTATCATGGTTTCACTGACATTGTGGTTATGAGCTGAAGAGTATATGGCAGGGCAAAAACAGGAAAGGGAAGAGGGAATGTAAAGAGCAATTAGGGAGAGTCCTGGAGACATGCATTAGAGGAAGGTATGCCAGGGTAAATGCCTGGAAGAAATAGAATGAGAAGTCAAATCTCATTCTGAATTCCAGAGCAGATGTGACTGTGATCTGTATTACAGGGCTAATACTCTATCAGTTTTCCTTCCTTTACAATGAGCATTATCGAAGATTCACGTAGTGCAGACTACTAATACGCTGTCCATATTCCGTTGGTAAGTTACCATTCCTGTGCTTGTAGATCCAACTCCAAATCAGTCAGCACCTTTGCCTGAGAGAATTACAGGTAAATGCGAAGTGCCAGGGAACTGATTCCCTCTAGGGGAAGCTCTTAAACAATTACTTACAGAAGCTGGTGAGTGAATAACCCAGTTCCCTAACCCCTTAAGCAGAATAACTCCAAGGTACACAGGTCAGCATTGGCACCTAGAGTTTCCTGGTGGAATTAAGCTTCAACTGTCCAGATTGGTAACAGGTTTGATCCTGTACCCTTTATATGTTTCTTTGTGGTCCCTGACTCATTTCTCCATTCTCTGATATTTCCCATTATCAGCTTCCCAAATCCCCCAGGCAGTGGATTTTTGGAAATTTAGGGTTAGGGTTAGGGTTAAGGTTAGAGTTAGAGTTCCCAAATAACTTACCAAATAAACAATTGTACTCAAATCCTTTTCTTAGGATCTACCTGTAGAAGAGTTCAAATTAAGACAGTTCATACATAGATATGAATATACTGAATATTTTCTAAAATAAAACCTGTGGTTGTTACATAGAGTCCAACACTGATGGTTTCTGGTGCAATATTGCAAAGATATTAAACTTAATCCTCAAAATAGCCACATAATATTGTAGTTGGTAGCTGCTAGAAGAGGAAATAACTATTTAAATATGATTTAAATATGATGAGGGCAACAGTTCTTTTTTTTTTCTATTTATTGATGAATCCCCAAGACCCAGAAGAGTCCTGCTCACATACAAGTACTCAATGAGTATTTTCAAGGAACACTTAAATTAATAATAGTTTACCTCCATCTGGTAAGGATGTTACTTTTGATGGGGAACTCAGATTCAAAAGGGTATTTACCTGAGCTATAAAGGAAAAAGGAGCTTTTAAGAAAGCTCAACAGAAATAATCCCAGAAGTCAGTGGGATAGCACACTCCCCTCAATTTTGTGGATATTATAAACGTATCTTAACGATATATTAACCAAGGCTCAGAGAAGTAAAACAATTTATTCACAGTCCTCAAACTAATAAGTAAGAGACTAGATTTGAGCTCACACTTGTCTCCATTTCTCTTCACCTTAGCATAATCTTGAATATCTCTTGCGAATGGGCCAAGGTTAGGCACTTATGCGCTAGAGAGACTTCATGTAAATCCATGTTTTTTAAAACAGAGACTTTTCTTTTTAAAAATACTTGCCTTAGCTGAGGCTGCTATAATATGGTATCATAAACTTGATAGCTTAAACAATAAACATTTATTTCTCATGATTCTGGAACTGGGAAGAGCCTTCTTCCTGGTTCATAGGTGGTGCTTTCTTACTGTATCCTCACATGATGAAAAGAGAAAGAGCTCTTGTCTCTTCCTCTTTGTCTAATGACACTTATTCTATCATGGAGCCTCATGACTTCATCTAAATTTAAGTACCTCCAAAAGGCCCCACCTCCAAATACCACACTGGGGAAAGGACTTCAATGTATAAATTTTGGGGTGGACATTTATTGAAGAGACTGTCTTTACCATTACATATTCTTGCCTCATTTGGCATAGATTGACTGGTCACATAATTGTGGGTTTACTTCTGGACTCTCTATTCTGTCCTATTGATCTATGTATCTGTTTTTGTGCCAGTACCATACTATCTTGATTACTGCAACTTCACAGTATATTTTGAAATTTGGGATTATGATACCTCCAGCTTTGTTCTTCCTCAAGGTTACTTTTGTTATTTGGGGTCTTTTGTGGTTCCATACAAATTTTAGTATTATTTGTTCTAGTTCTGTGAAAAATGATGTTGGTATTTTGATAGGGATTACATTAATTTGTAGATGGTTTTGCTTTGGGTAATATGGACATTTTAACAGTATTTGTTCTAATTCTTGAGCATGATTTTATTTCTTACATCAGTGTTTCACAGTTTTCAGAATATAGGTCTTTCACTTCCTTGGTTAAGTTTACTCCTGGTGTTTTATTTATTTATTTATTTATTTATTTATTTATTTATTTATGTTTCAGTTATAATAGGATTGTCTTCTTAATTTCTCTATTACTTCATTATTAGTGTATAGAAATGCAACAGAATTCTATATATTGATCTTGTATCCTGCAACATTGCTGAATTCATATATCAGTTTTAGTAGTTTTTTGATGGAGTCTTTAGGGATTTTGTATATAGTATCATGTCATCTGCAAATAGTGAAAGTTTTAGTTCTCCCTTGCCAGTTTGGCTGCCTTTTATTTCTTTTTCTTGTGTGATTTGTGTGCCTAGGACTTCCAGTACTATATTGAATAAAAGTGGTAAAAGGAGACATTCTTGTCTTGTTTCTAGCCTTAAGCTCTCAGTTTTTTACCATTGAGTATGATGTTCACTGTTTTACATATATGGTTCTTCTTACATGGGCTTTATTATGTTGAGGTATATTTCTTTTATCCCTACTTTGTTGAGGGTTTTTTTTTTTAATCATGAATGGATAATGTACTTAGATGCATTTTCTGCATCAAGTGAAATGACTGAATGGTTTTTATCCTTTTTCTTATTTATATATCACATTGATTAATTTGTGATACTGAACCTCTCTTGAACTTGAGGAATAAATCCCACTTGATGGTGGTAAATCATTTTTTAAAAGTATTGTTGGATTCAGTTTCCCAATATTTTTTGAGGATTTCTTTATTTCTCTATGTTTATCATTGATATTGACCTTAGTTCTCTTTTTTTTGTAGTGTCTTTATCAGATATTTTGGGATCAGGATAATGCTGCCTCATAAAATGAATTTGGTAGCTTTCCTTTCTCTTCTATTTTTCTGGAATAGTTTGAGAAGAAAGGTATTAGCTCTTCTTTAAATGTTTGGTAGAATTGCCCTGTGATGCCATCTGGTCCCGGACTTTTATTTGTTGGGAGGTTTTTTGTTTTGTTTTCTGTTTTTTATTAATGTTTCAATTTCATTGCTGGTAATTGGTCTGTTCAAATTTTCCATTTCTTACTGTTTCAGTTTTAGGAGATTCTGTGTTTCTAGGAATTTACCCATTTATTCTAGGTGGTTCAATTTGTTGGCATATAACTTTTCATAATATTTTCTTACAATTCTTTGTATTTCTGTGGTGTCAGTTATTTCTGCTCTTTCATTTTTTATTTCGTTTGAGTTCTCTTTTCTCTTAATGAGTCTGGCTGAAGGTTTATCAGTTTTGTTGATCTTTTCAAAGAACCAGCTCCTGGTTTCATTGATCTGTTCTATTGGTTTTTGTGTATTTGTTTTTTGTTGTTGTTTGTATTTTACTTATTTCTGCTCTAACTTCCTTCTTCCTAGTGGTATGGGGTTTGTTGGTTCTTCTTTTCCTAGCTCTTTTAGGTGTAAGGTTAAGTTGTTTATTAGAGAATTCGTTGTGTGTGTGTTATGTGTGTGTGTTTTCATGAAATTTATTCTCGAAATTCCGTTTTCATTTTTTTATAAATTTATTTTTTTATTGGTGTTCAATTTGTCAACACATAGAATAACACCCAGTGCTCATCCCATCAAGTGCCCACCTCAGTGCCCATCACCCAGTCACCCCCACCCCCTGCCCACCTCCCCTTCCACCACCCCTAGTTCGTTTCCCAGAGTTAGGAGTCTTTCATGTTCTGTCTCCCTTTCTGATATTTCCCACTTATTTTTTCTCCTTTCCCCTTTATTCTCGTTCACTATATTTTATATTCCCCAAATGAATGAGACCATATAATGTTTGTCCTTCTCCGATTGACTTATTTCACTCAGAATAATACCCTCCAGTTCCATCCACCTTGAAGCAAATGGTGGGTATTTGTTGTTTCTAATGGCTGAGTAATATTCCATTGTATACATAAACCACATCTTCTTTATCCATTATTAGAGAATTTCTTGCTTTTTACTTCTTGCGATAGGTATGTATTGCTATAAATTCCCTCTTAGAGCAGCTTTTGCTGCATCCCAAAGATGTTGAACTGTTTTTTATTTTTTATTTTTTTTTTAAATTTCTCTCTACATATTTTTTAAGTTAATCTTTGGTTTCTTTGTGACACATTTATTGTTTAGTGCCATACTATTTAACCTCTGTGCATTTGTGTTCTATACAGATTTTTTTCTTGTGGTCTGTTTCTAGTTTTATAGTGTTTTGGTCTGAAAAGATGAGTGGAATGACTCTGATCTCTGAATTTTTTGAGACTTGTTTTGTGGCCTGTTATGTGGAGAATGTTCCATATGCACTTGAATATGTATTCTTCTATTTTAGGATGGAAGGTTCTGAATATATGTATTAAATGCATCTGGTCCAATGTGTCACTGAAAACCATAGTTTTCTTGTTGATTTTCTGTTTAAACGATCTATTCATTGATGTAATTGGGACATTACAGTCTCCTAGTATTATTGTATTACTACCAATTACTTCATGTTTGTTATTAGCTGCTTTATGTACTTGGATGCTCCCCTGTTGGGTGCATAAATATTTACAACTGTTATATATTCTTGTTGGAGTGTCCTCTTCGTGGTTATATAGGGTCCTTCTTTGTCTCTTGTTATATTTGATTTTGTCTGATGTAAGTATTGCTACCTTGGCTTTCTTTTTGCATCCATTTGCATGATGAGTGTTTTCTCTATCCCTTCACTTTCAATTTGCACGTGTCTTTAGGTGTGAAGTAAGTCTCTTATAGATAGTATATTAGATGGGTATTGTTTTCATATCCATTTTGTCACTCTATGTGTTTTGATTGGATTTCTTAGTCAATTTATATTCAAAGTAATTATTAATTGGTATATATTTATTGCCAATTTGTTTCTTGTTTTATGGTTGTTTTTTGCAGTTCTTTGCTATAGGTCCTTCCCCTCTTCTCTCTTGATTAGTTGGTTCTCTTTAGTAATGTATTTGAATTCCTTTCTGTTTATTTTTTGCATATTTGTAGTTACCATTAGGTTTGTATATAACATTTTCTGCATATAGCAGTCTATATTAACTTGGTGGTCACTTAAGTTTGAACCCATTCTTTACTGCTCTTCTCCTGTGTTTTAAATATATGGTTTTATACTTTACATATTTTAATTTTGTGAGTCCCTTGACTGATTTTTATAGATATGTTTTTACTGTTTTTGTGCTTTCTACTGTTCTTAATCTTACATATGTTCTTTTCTTTCCACTCAAAGAGTCCCTTTTGCCATTTTTTGTATGGCTAGTTTTGTGCTGAATTCCTTTAACTTTTTTGTCAAGTAAACTATATCTCCTTCTGTTTTGAATGATAGCCTTGCTGGGTACAGTATTCTTGGCTGCAGATTTTTGTTTGTTTGTTTCAGCATTTTGACTCTATCATGGCACTCCCTTCTGCCCTGCAAGGTTCTGTTGAAAAATCAGCTGATAGCCTTATGATTTTCCCCTATAACTAACTATGTATTTTTCTCTTGCTGCTTTATAAAATTCTCTTTTTATCTCTACTTTTTGCTATTTTAGTCACCAAGTGTCTTTGTGTGGGCCATTTTGGATTGATTTTGTTGGGGTCTATCTGTGACTCTGTGACTATTTCTGTTTCCTCCCCCAGATTCAGAAATTTTCAACTATTATATCTTCAGATAAATTTTCTGTCCCTATTCGTTTTTCTCGTTTTGGGATACCTATAATGCAAATGTTACTATATGTGATAGTGTCATTGAGTTACCTTAATTGATTCTTATTTTTTATTATTTTTTTCCTCTCACCTGCTCAGCCTGATGGCTTCCCATTACTCTGTCCTCCAAGTCACTGTTCCATTCTTCTCCCTCTTTTCTATTTATCACCCCTAGTGAGTTTTTTTTTAGTATCAGCCATTGAGTTCTTTCTTAGTTTTTATGTTTTCTATTCCTTTGTTGAGGGACCCACTGAGATTTTCCACTCATTTTTCAAGTTCAGTATCTTTCTGACCATTATTTTAAATTTTCTCTCAGGCATATTGCTTAACTACATTTTGTTTAGCTCTCTTGCTGTAATCTTGTCATGTCTTTCATTGAGGACATATTCTCTGTCTCCTAATTTTGCCTAGCTCTCTGTGTCTGTTTTTTTGTGTTAGGAAAGTCCACTGCCCCCTACTCTTGAAAGTAGTGACCTTATGAAGAATGCAATGCAGTGTCCCTGATCATTGGAACCTAGTATTTCAGCAGTGTCCTACATGTGTTGCATGTGCCCTACTATTTTGGTTGACTTGTGTTGCCCAGTTTGGTCATCTACAAAGGTTCTGTTTGTCTGTTGTGAGCAGGGCTGGATCCTTTTGTTGTTAGTTGGCCAGTCTGGGGCTGCTTTGAGCTTGAGTTGGGTCAAGCCTGGCATTTTCCAGAACTGTGGTAGCACTGAACCGCAGGGTGCTCTGTGTTTTACCCTGAGCAGTTTTTATGAATTAGTGGCCTTGCAGTCAGACCAGATATCTGCCCCTTTGATACTTCTGGAGCTACAGTGGAGCTGATATGTGTGGTTATTGCCCCTTCTTCCCAGGGCAGGAGTCATTTTAGAGTAGTGCTGGGACCTGTCAGGTCTACTTGTATAATGCCATGCTTGTGGTGTGCTTTGGACAGATTCCTGCTGAAGGTGGGTGGTTAAGGCGGGTCTTCAGCAGAATATGGGTCTGGGCCCACTGTGTTTACAAGGTTTGTCCCGATCTGCTGTGGACAGGGACCTGTAACCACTTTGGAAAACTACTAAAGCAGGATTGGAAGGTGTAGGCCTGCAGGAAAATGCAGGGGCAAGGTATGCTGTTAGCAAGATGGGTGGAGAATGTTGGCACTGTTTCCTGCAAGTGTCCCTTTATCTAAGCTGGGGCTAGAGGAGGGAAATGTCATCTGACAGCTCTTTTGTTTTGGTGAAGTCTCCTAAAGATCCCTGCCCATCCTATGCATGTTCTGAGATTAGTAAATAAATCTTCCTGTATACTCCAAGACTCTTTCTTTTGTTTCTACTTTTTAAAAAGATTTTATTTATTTTAGAGAGAATGAGCATCTCAAGCAGACCCTGCACTAAGTGCAGAGCCCAACTCGGGGCTTGATCCAACTACCCTGAGATCATGACCTGAGCCAAAACCAAGAGTCAGATGTTCAACTGACTGAGCCACCCAGGCACCCCTACTCTAGGGCTTTTACAAACTGTTGCTTCTATGCTGTACCTCAGTGGGATTGCTTTTTATGCCATCTTTTTTAGGGTGAGAGCTTAGTTTCCATGCCCACCAGCTTCCCAGAGCTGAGCCCACTAATTTTTAAAATTCCAGATGGTGAGCCCCATGTATTGTAAGAACTCACAAAGATAAGCCTCTCTGGTTTTCAAAGCCAAATGTTAGAGAGATTTATCTTCCCAGTGAAGGCTCCTCATGCCTGTGGTGCCTGGCATAGGGTCTGCCCTTCTTTCTCCATGCTTGTGGGGTGTCTGCCTCCCATGCATAGTCTTGCAGATAAGTTTGGCTCCCAATCATTTTCTCTGCCCTTTCTACCATTTTCACTGTGGCCTCTTCTTTATGTACTTGGGATGTTTTCTGGGTTATTTACACTAATGTGGGTGTGATCTACGTGTATCTGTGGGACAAGGAAAGCTTAGGATCTTCCTATTCTGCCATCTTGCCTGGAAATCCCCCACTTCTTCTTATTTTAACAAATAAATCGTAACACATGAAAAGTCCTGCAAAATATGAAAAATAACAGCATACTTAAATGAAAGCGCCTGAAGTAAACAAACTGTTATCAAGAAAGAAGGTAAAATTCAACTAACAGATGTTTCCACAAAGGAGAAAAGAGGGTCATTCCTTTGAACCTAAGATGCTGAAAAGAGCAAGAAGCGATCTTCTCTAATAAGACTTCTATGAAAGTTCCCGAGTCTTGAGACCCTAGAGCCAAAACAAAACAAAGCAGAATAGATAAACAAGAAATGGACAGAGTCCTTAGAAGCAGACCAATGAACTCACACTTACTTGCATCCTCAGGCTGAGAACACGATTCATACTCACAGAAGTGCATCTAAGTGCATCTCCTCTGGTGTTCCATGACCTCAAACAACCACTCTCTCCTCAGTCTTTCATTTCCGTCAGCAGCATGACTTACATTATGCATATTCATTCTACACCTGCCTCCAGCACAGAGACCCAAGCACATTCTATCATGAATCACTACCATAACCTTTTCATAGTTGGGAGTATTTTGAAATAAAAGCAAGGAAGAAGTAGAGATTTTTTGAATTCCCTTTTGGCCCTTAGATAATATCAGTTAGGGTATCAGATTTTTATGGAGGACATCTCATGTCTTTTAAAAAATTTACATATCATTTTCTTTGTCTAAAAAACATGTTTCTGTAACTCTAGTTTCCATAGTCTAATCTTAGGTTTTCCTCTTTACATACTACAAAAATCGTTTTTATAATGCTGCTAATTTTGTGAACTTCATTGTAAGTAACTTGAATAGAAAACTCAATATATGACCTCAAACGTCTCTTCTGTCACTGAAATTCTCTGATCTTCTGCCTAATTCTTTCTTGAACTCTCTTCAGAATTGCTCATTATTAGAAATACTGTAAATGTCTTGTTTTAACACTGTTTACTGATAGTACTGAGCCCCAGGGACCCTAGTATCACAAGGCTTCAGTGTATTCAAGCAAGACTAACAATCCAAAAGAATTTACGAAAAGAAATAACCAAAAGAATTTAAAGCAAGAGATAACTTAGAAATATCACAAAACAGAATAAGCACTAAAGGCAAGGGAACAGAGATTGTGTATTTGAGCTACTAGACATTCTTTTATCATATACGTAGTCTTTAATATGTTAGTTAAATAAAATTAAACATCCAGGTATTTTTCTCCAATGTATATTTCATCTTACAATTTACTGTTCTTTTTTCCTTAGTGGATCATCTATGGTACTTATTTGCCTGGGTATCACACAGTTTGGCACATAATCACATGCTGTTTATATGAATCTCTAAATGCTTGTCTCCTTGGGAGATTACAGCTAATTGAATTTGCTAGTCTTTTTTCTTTCTTCCTTTCTTCCTTCCTTCCTTCTTCCTTCCTTCCTTTCTTTCTTTCTTTCTTTCTTTCTTTCTTTCTTTCTTTCTTTTTCTTTTTCAGCTACAGTACTAAATAAACCATTATTATACTTCTCATTTTAACCAATAGTTCTGGGCACAATACCTGTTCATAATAAATTCCCTAATATTGGTTGAGTTAATAAATAAATGCATAAGTACCGATTGGTTTGAATTAAAATGAAATGCATGCTGGACAAGAATTACTGTTCATTGAAATCAATTAAAATCTTGTTGCTGTCTGAGCCATTTACATGCCATTCATCCTTAGATGTGTATCCTTGAGAAAGTGCTAGGTGGCAAGTATTATTAACTGCTCTTCTTATATCATCTCACTTAATCCTCGCAATAACCCTAAGGGAATAATTAGTCATAAATCCTTTATTGCAATTGATAGAAAAGTCAAATGAAATTGGCTTACACAATAAAGAGGTTATGGCATAACTTCATCCAAGGCACACATGGTCAAGGATAAATCTCCCAGCTCTCTATTATTTAGATAGGTTCCTTGTAGTGGCTTTGAGTAGCTTTAGATTCTCCTCTCTGGTTGCAAGGTGATTATACTTAAAACAACTTCATGCCTTCAAAACATTGGAAATATATGAAGCCTTCATTCTGAGAACTGTCAGCAAATGTTTTTCCAGATGAGTACTATGTACCCATCCTGAACCAATTGCTGTAAATAATAGGCTGGGGTATATTACTGATTTAAGCTAATCAGTATCTCCTGGAATGGAGGGATGTCCGATCACTTGGAATCATGTAGATTTAGTGTGTATATCGGGATATGGGGGTGGGATTGACAGGAATATAAAAGTATACTCATTAAGGAAACAGAAATGGATACTAGAATGCAAAATAAAAGAAAACCACTATATTCAGTACCTCTGTTTTACAGATAAGGAAACAAGGATTCAAAGGGCTTATGTCATTTTCCCAAGACCACACAGCTAATACTGGCAGAAGTGCAATTCAAAATCAAGTCTGTCTCTAACTCCAGTATATTACATGACCTCCCTTAAATATTTATTACTGCCCTCAGCTCTGTATTCGGCCATCACAAAAGTGCTTCTAAAGTATCTTCTGCCAATGAAAGAGCATCCTGTGAACTATTAGTACTAGTAATAAATATCCTTTCTTTTTATAATACAACTTTATTCTGAATGATGTGTCTCTACCCTGCTATTCATTCATATTTAAATGAGAAAAGTATCCTCACTAATTTTTCCTCCAGGAGCTAATTCCTACCCATTTATATTTTAGGATGATGCTGATAGGAAAAAAATGTACAGAAAAGAAAAAAGAATTATGTGTCCAAGCAGCAGTGACAGAAAGTTGGTAGGGGCCATGGGATACCTGAGTGGCTCAGTCAGTTGAGCATCTGATTCTTGATTTCGGCTCAGGTCATGATCTCAGGGTGGGGGGATAGAGCCCCATATCAGGCTCCACGCTGTGCATGGAGTCTGCTTAGTATTCTCTTTCTGCCCCTCTGCCCACTTGCTGGCATGGTGACTCACTCTCTCTCTAAATAAATTAACTTAAATTAAAAAAAAAAAAGAAAATTGGTAGGTGCCATATTTATCATAGCAAATATATTAGAGCATTAACCAATGTAATCAGTGTAGGATTTATTTTTTATTTGATAATTTTTATGAGTCCACAGGAGTAGCTTAAGGTAAAGAAAATTGTCCCATTCTGGGGAATGTTATTGTTCACTCTGATATTCCATAGCTGCAAAACTTCACTGTTGAGCTGAATACATCAATCTAATTGATTAGAATACTTGTAAAACAAAACAAAACAAAACAAAACCTCATAAAACTTGACCAGTTTAATTTTAGACATGTTAAATATACCTAAATACTTATAATTTGAAGAGCATGTATTCAGGCCATTTTCCCTAAAGTAATATTTATTAAATCGTGAAGGTATTTTCTTTGTCTAATGCTTTCCACTAATGGCAAAGAGAATTTTTAGGTCAGGTTTTGATACATTTTTAGGATACTGCTTTCTTTGTCATTTTCTCTCACCTTTTATGAGGAATATTGCTTCACTGATGTGTTTCTATTGTTTTATTGTTTTTAGAGAGGGAGAGGGGCAAAGAGAGAAGGAAATAAATCCAAAGCAGACTCTATGCCCAACACAAACCCCACTGTGGGGCTTGATCTCAGGGCCCTGAGACCATGACTTGAGCCAAAACCAAGAGTTGAAAGTTTAACTGACTGAGCCACCCAGGCATCCTGCTTCACTGGTGTTTCTTATCCAGGATTATATTGACCAGTTTTAATCTCAATATTTTTTAATATACTTTTAAAGCTAATGTTTCTAAGTATTTCAATTTTAGAAGAAGACTAAATTCAGACAAGTTAGTCTAAAAATCTCTATGTCTTCAATTTTATAATTTTAAACATTAATTATTTCTAAAACAAGAACATTAAAGAAAACATAGAAAGAGTACATATATGAACATATGTTAAAATATTTTATGCACCTGGATCTGTTAGAGAATCCCTAAACCAAGGAAGCCTGCAGAGCCAAGGAGAGCATAGAGGAAGAGGTGGAGGTTATCAGACCTAGAGAGAGGAGTCCCCAGTTAGACAACAAATCACAAGGACTAAAACACATCTTAAAATCTTAGAAACAGAGTCACCCATCAAATCTGGCCATAGAGGGACTAGCATTGTGTGACATGAAAAATGTTACAGACTGAATGTTGTATTAGTTCAAGCAGAATGCTGTTAACAAGTACCTAAAAATATGGGAGTAACTTAAGAACTGGGTAATGGATAGAGGCTAGAGGAGTCTTGAGGTACATGCTAAGGATAACCTAGATTGCTGTGAAGGGAGTGTTGGTAGAAATATGGAGGCTAAAGGCCATTCTGGTGATGTTTCAGAAAAGACAAAAGTATCATTGCCAGTAGAGAAAAGACAATCCATGTATGTTATAAAGAGTCAAAGAATTTGGCTGAACTGTTCTTGTATTTTGTAGGAAATAAGATCATGAAACTGGATAGTTAACTTAAAAGATTTCTAAGCATAATGTTGAAGTGTTTACCACAAAATGCAAAAGAAGAGAGACAAAATGAAAGAAACTTACACCAAAAAGGAACCAGAACTTGAACTTAAAGATTTGGAGAATTCTCAGCTTCTTCATATTGCAATATATTAGAGAGCAAGTTCTAAGAACACCAAAAGTGTGTTTGACTACCACTTGATAAAGAGATTATGAGATTATATGACCAGAAACTGCCAGTTTGTATTGAAGGAGTAGGAGATGAACAAAATGAAGGAAGGCTATCAGACTTAGATTCTACAGGATTAGACAACAGAGCTATCTGGCTGTGAACATCTCACCCTTCAAGAAAAACGAAGGATGACACCAAGGCAATTCATAGATCTGAAGAGCTGCCCAAGGGACAGGGCTGATTCCTGCTAGTTTCAAAGAGTAGGGCCTCTGTTTTTGGTGTGGCAGTATACTATCACCCAGTTACTGTGGGTCAAGGGCAAAGACCGTTGCTCGAGGGGTAACCTGCCCCACACTAAATGTGCAAGGTCTCCACATGGAGCCATAGGGGTAAGGCTGCCATCCAAGGGAGACTGAAGGGCATTGTAGAGATGGTTTTTTTTTTTTTTTTTTTTTTTTTTTGAGCCTTAGGATTAATGGAGTTTGCCCTAAGTTTAGACTTACTTGAGACCTGTCACCCCTTTCTTCTTTCCAGTTTCTTTTATTTGGAATGGGAATGTCTGTCCTATGCCTGTCCTATTGTTGTATTTTGGAAGCACATGTTTTGTCTGGTTTCACAGGTTCACAGCTGGAGAGGAACTTTGCCTCAGGATAAACCATACCTCAAGTCTCATTGGTAACTGATTTAGATAATAGATGAGACTTTAGGCTTTTGTTTTGATGTTAGATTAAACTAAACTTTTGGGGAAGAACTCCTGGGTGGCTCAGCAGTTGAGTGTCTGCCTTTGACTCAAGATGGAGTCTGGGATGGAGTCCCACATCAGGCTTCTTGCAGGGAGCTTTTTTCTCCTTCTGCCTGTGTCTGCTTCTCTCTGTGTGTCTCTAATGAATGGATAAATAAAATCTTAAAAAAACAAACAAACACAAACTTTTGGGGCTGTTGGGATAAGATGAATATATTTTACATGACAGAAGGTAATGGATTTGGGGGCCAGGGGTAGAATGTTATGGACTGAATGTATTATCATATATTGAAGCCCTAATTTGAAGTGTGGCTATATTTGGAGTAAGAAAGGAAAGTTAAATGAGGTCCTATAGGTGGGGCCCTGATTTGATAATATTAGTATTCTCAGAAGAAGAGATACCAGAGATCTCTCCATTAGCACCGTGTAAAGACACTAAGAGCCAGGAAGAGAGTACTCACTAGTATCCTACCATGCTAGCACCCTAATATTAGACTTTTAGCCTCTAGAACTATAAGAAAATAAATACCTGTTGTTTAAGCCCCCCCAATCTGTGACTTTTTCTTATAACAGCCTGAGCAGATTAATGCAGGAAGGTGACTAAATTCAAATTGCAAGGGAAAAATCACAGATCATTGGCATAATTTTATTTATAATTTTGATATCACTACAAAACATCTGTCAAAGCCACCATACCAAGACCCCCATGAAAACTTGTGGACCATATACATCTGGATTTATTAAACTTGGCGAGTAAGGGTTAGTTCCCATCTTTGCAGAAGGAAATTAAAAAGAATCATACAGAGTTTGTGGGGTTGGGGTAAGTAACAGACATGATGGTTTCAGGACAGATGCTTGTTAATGAGGTCTGGGCAAGGACTGATCAGAATTTGTAAGCTGAGTGAGTTGGTAAAACTGTCCATGGTCTTATATTTAGAGCACATGAACCTATGCTATCTATAGAGTTAACCATTAAATCAGTTTGTGTTTATATCCAGTAAAATATATATGTGAATAAGCTGGTGTTAAAATAATTTAAACTTTAGATAGTTTTTCTGTCAAGACATGATTTGTACAGTTTATCCACATTGCAAATCATAGTAGAATTTTGTGATTTGTCTTTTATTTTTTATCTGATGCTCAGAATAGTATCATCCCTTTTCAATTTACTCTTTATCCACATCCCTTTCATAGATTTAGGCTAGATCTTTTAATCTCTTGATTTAAATATTTTATAATTCACTTAAAAGTCAAGATAAACTCATATTCTTTTCCCTCCAGTTTTAGTGAGATATAACTGACATTAAACATTGTGTAAATGTAAATTAAATGAGATGTTGATTTGATACAAATATATTGCAAAATGTTTACCGTCGTAGGATTAGCTAACATTTCTATCAAGTCAAATAATTACCATTTCTTTTTTGTGGTGGAAATGGTTAAGATCTACTCTCTTAGTATCTTGTAAGTGATAATACAGTATTAGTAAGTATAATCATGTACATGAGATCTACAGGACTTATTCATCTTATAACTAGAAGTTTGTATCCTCTGACCAATATCTT
Source organism: Canis aureus (assembly GCF_053574225.1). Classification (NCBI taxonomy): domain Eukaryota; kingdom Metazoa; phylum Chordata; class Mammalia; order Carnivora; family Canidae; genus Canis; species Canis aureus. The sequence continues at coordinate 14,423,876 of NC_135643.1, forward strand.
CCCATTTCTCCCATACCCTAACCTCTGGTAGCCATCATTCTACCCTTTGTTTCTATGAGTTAGGCTTCTATAGATTCCATGTGATAAGTCAAATAATACAGTATTTGTCTTTCTCTAACTTATTTCACTTAGTATAATACCCTATAATACCTATAAGTCCATTGATGTTGCAAATGGCAGGATGTTTTTCTTTCTTGTGATTGAATAATATACCATTGTGTGTATACACATATATATATATATATCACATCGCTTTATCCATTCACCCTGTGACACTTAGCTTATTTCCATCTTGCTAATTTGATAGCTTCAATAAACATGGGAGTGCAGATATCTCTTCAAGATCTTATTTTCATTTCTTTTGAATATATATTCCAGAAGTAGGATTGTGGGATCATAAGGTAGTTTTTTTAAGGAACCTCCATACTGAAAAAAAAAAAAAAAAAAAAGGAACCTCCATACTCTTTTCCATAGTTGTGGTACAAGTTTACATTTCCACCAACAATACAAAAGTTTGCCTGTTCTCCACATCCTTGCCAACACATATTATTTCTTTTGATGATAACCATTCCAACAGGTGATTGCTCATTATGGTCTTGATTTGCATCTCCCTAATGGATAGTGATGTCAAATGCCTTTTCACATACCTGATGGCTATTTGTAGATCTTCTTTGGAAAAATGTTTATAAACTATTATACTCTTCATCACATTTGTTTAGTGACTCTTGTCTGTTCTAGACTTCCTTTTCCTATAAACTTTGACTCTAAGCCCTCTTTTCACTTGGTTAAAAAATTTCCAATTTTATAAATTCTGATTAAATCCTCTGAAATGTAACTTCCCTCAATATTTTGAGATTTTCAAATACTGGCAGCTTACTAAATATGTGTTTCTTATATCAAAGTATTAGATTCAAGATTATTAAATAGATAATTTAGGATAAAATAGCTAGAAATTTAGGATAAAAATAATTCCTATTATTTTTAAATTAAATATGTATTTATTATTACATAAAATTATGATTTTTAGAGTATTTACAATTAGACTTAAAATTATATTTGCTTGGATCACAGTAGTGGTAGTAGTCCCATAGATCTTTGGGGATGCAAATTAATTTTGTTTTGCTATTTTTTAAAAATGTTATTTATTTATTTGAGAGAAGGAGAGAGCATAAGCTGAGTGAGGGGCAGAGGGAGAAGCAGACTCCCCACTGAGCAGGGAAGCCAATGTGGGGCTCTATCCCAGGACTCCAGGACTCAGAATCATAACCTGAGCTGAAGGCAGATGCCCAACCGATGGAGCCACCCAGAAACCCCTCATTTGCTATTAATTAGACTCTGGATGGAAAATTTGATAAGTATTGATACAGCAGAATCATCATTATTAAATAGAGTCTAACTTATTTACAAGATTTTTGTAAGGTTTAATATTTTTTAATGTTTGAAATTTTCATACTTTTATAGTTTTGACAGACCAAGTCAATATTTTATTTGAAATATTAGGAAAAGGGGTATCTGGCATAAAATCATAGCTAAAATGCACACCTTAGGGGCACCTGCATGGCTCAGTGGTTGAGCATCTGCTTTCGGCTGGAGGCGTGGTCCCGGGGTCCTGGGATCCAGCCCCCCATCAGGCTCCCTGCAGGGATCCTGCTTTTCCCTCTGCCTGTGTCTCTGCCCCTCTCTGTTTCTCTCATGAATAAATAAATAAAAATCTTAAAAAATAAAATAAAATGCACACTTTTTTACATTGGAATAAATAAGAACAAACTTAGAAATCTTTGTCTTGACATTTTCTTAGCTAATATGACAGATCAATGACATTTTTGCCTTTTTTTCTGCCAGTTTACCTTGCTCAGGAGTCCTATCTTTCTGCAATGCCAACAGAGAATTTTGATTATAAGAAACCAATTATTCTTGATATTAGTCATTGTATTTTTATCTGATTGAAGAAAATAAAAAAGTGATTTTTCTAAAATTATGTCACTGTAGTATAGGAGGAGTACTAGTGATATTTATATTTAATATTTGTTTTTAAGAAATGTAAACTATAAGCATTTGTAACATTATGTGATAGATTTGATTTGTTTCTTTTCCATTATTGCGACTCTCACATATTACCATTTGAGGCTGATAGTTTAGCTACAAATTTTAAGCTTTGAAAAGAATGGGAAATGAGAAGCCATAATAACACATAAGGAACTTAATGAGATTCAACTCCTAGATTTGGCATAAGTCAACAGGATGGTTTTGTTTTTGTTTTCTTGAAAGCAAACAAAGCAACAGCTGTGGCTAGACACAGCATATCTAAGTTGGAAAATGAGATATTGAACACTGGGATGAAGTACGAAATTCATATTTTATAAATTTGCTAAGGCTTTCATTTACCAATCCATGAGGTCAGAACTTAAAAGTTACTACACTTTGGTAAGGTTTAAAAAAAAATTAGGTTCACTGTTTTCAGGCAGATCCTGAAATTCTGAGAATATGAAATCATCTAACTAGTGTGTGTGTGTAGGGTGAGTGTTTGTGTGTGTGTGTGCATGTACACACAATCTCTTAACAGTTGTCTTCTAGTTTCTTCTTAAATATTTCAGCAAAAGTAAACCTAGGACTCCCCAGTATGAGACAGCTTGAATTACTTGGACATATAGTCAATATGGATATTTGTCAATGTTTGCCATTTATGTGTCCTTCATCTAAATGTGAAATGCTCTGGGGTATAATGTTTTAAAGGAAAATTAAAGAAAAAGATAAAGATCTGTTTATCTCCACTCAAAATGCACTCTATCTCTGACAGAACATTTGAAAAGATGGAGAAACTAAGCCATCTGGAAGTTTGTAAGAATTTAGAATTGTGAACTATTGAGTAGATTTCTGATCTAAAAGTAAAAGACTAACTTTAATGAAGAAATAATGTCTTAAAGTTAGATGAGTGAGATTACTTTTGAGATGAAGTAGTAAGAGACACTAGCAGTTCCAGATGCATAAGACTAAAATTGGAGATGTTACCCTGTTCTAAATTTATGGCAATTGTTTTTAATCTCTATGTTGGAGTCTCGGATGTTTGAAGTGTTAGAAGCTCCCCAGGTGATTCTAATCTCTATCTAGTTTATTGAAAACACTAAACTGGAAAAGTAGATATTCCATTTGCCAGGAAAGAGAGAGAGAGAGCTGAGATTGGGAGGTAGGGAAAGCAAAGAAAGGGATAGAGAAAAATTGGTGAGGAGGGAGATAATTTGGGAATATATAAAACATTAATATCATAAATCTTATAGTTCTAGCAGTTGATTATTGATTCCTCAGAACCTTAAGTGGCTTAGAATGCCCAGAAAATGTCTTGTTCCTAGATTTGTAGACCCAAGTGAGATCTTGAAGTATAAATGGGCTTTAAAGATTGTGGGACATATGAAACCATCATCTCAAAGCATCTCTTTGCTCCCATGCTCATTGCAGCAGTATTCAATTATTCACAATAACCAAGGTATGGAAACAACCTAAGTGTCAATGAATGGATCAAGAAAATATGGTATCCATATAGAGTGGGATATTATTCAGCATAAAAAGAAGGAAATCCTGACATTTCTGACAACATGGAGGAAGGTGGAGGGCATTATGCTAGGTGAAATGAGCCAAATAGAGAAAGACAAATACTGTGTAGTTTACTTATATGTGGAATAATCAATAAGTAAATAAATAAATAAATAAATAAATAAATAAATAAATCTGAACTCACAGAAACAGAGAGAAGAAAAGTGTTTTCCACGACAAAGGGTGAGGGGAAATAGGGAGAGGGTGATAAAAAGTGCAAACTTTCAGTTATAAGATGAATAATGTCTGAGGATCCACTGTATAACATGATGATGTAGTTAACACTGCATTGTGTAGTTGAAAATTACTAGAAGAGTAGAATTTAAATGTTCCCACCAAAAAAAAAGGATAAATATGTGAGGTGATTGATGTATTAATTATCTAGATGGATAGAATCCTTTTATTGTATATACATATATAAAATAATCGCATTGTACACTGTAATTATTTTATAATTTTGTATGTCAGTTCTACCTTAATAAAACTAAAAAAACAAGGTTTCAGGACATAATGAAATGGATCCTTAGTTGTCACACTATTCCTATGGCAGATTGAATGTATTAGTTAGTCCTTTTAAAAATTAAGCAGCTCTACAATGTAGACCAGAGTGCTTGCAGATGGAGAGTATAGTGTAATATTTCCTAAGTTTCTGGGAAACAACTGCAACTATAAGATATAGGAACACCACCCTAGGAACACCACCCTGACAAGGACCTGAACTATTTACCCCAAGGGCATCAATGATATGAATTGCACTCACTGGGTCAAAATGAACTACACAGTAACACATATTCTTATTAAAATACGATGTGTGTAACCAAACACAATATTTCAAGCTCATATTGGCTATTACAGGAAATAAAAACATGTCTATCTTGATCTGGATATTATATAGCACTTAATGCTACCAAAGACTACATTAACATTTCTGGCTCCTTTGTCAGGCTCTGTAGTTATTTTGAGCTTGCAGTCAATACTCCTCACCCATTGGGGAGTTTTCTGAAAGCATGTCCAGGTTGCTCCTACTTCAGCATCAGGTGAAGTACTTTCTGCAGGTTCAGATTCTTGGACTCAGATACTAAATTAGAATCTTGGAAGGTAGGGCTCAAAGTATATACAAGTACCATACACTCCTTAGGTCTTTCTAATGTACTGTGTTTGAGAACAGTTTTTATGTGCCACTAGAAAAGTTAGAAGGGCTATTACCACCAGTAAATATGTAGATTTGAGATGAATTTGGCATTTATGGAGAACAATAAGGAAATTAATCAAAGACAGACCTTAGTTGAGTCTGATACTAGTTGGTGTAACGCTTGTGGAAAGAAGAAAAGAAATAAATTAAGAAGCTTTACTTGGGGCCAGAAGAGCAATCCATTTTGGAAAACAAATATAAAGCAGGTATCATGACACACAGGCAAGAAAAATAAGAAGGCATATTTAAGAGAAATGAGATATTTTAAGATAGTGACTGCACTGTAACTGTGTTGTGCTGCTTCAGAAAAAGACATGATCAAAGACAATTATTTCCAATAACTCGTGGACCCAATCTTGTTCCTAATGTTTTGCAATTCTAATACAATTCTAGGATTAGTTCCCATTCCCATATTTAAGAGCTGTTATTTTAAATATTTAAATTCTATTTTTTCACAATTTGCCTACACTGTGTATCAGCTTCTTTTGTTAAAAAAAATACATATATTTTTAAAGTTCTAAACTTGATAGAAATTAAGCCAAATCTTTTTTTTTTTAGATTTTATTTATTTATTCATGACAGACACACACACACAGAGAGAGAGAGGCAGAGACATAGGCAGAGGGAGAAGCAGGCTTGCTGCAGGGAGCCTGATGTGGGACTTGATCCCAGGACCCTGGGATCACACCTTGAGCCAAAGGCAGATGCTCAACCACTGAGCCACCCAGGCATCCCTAAAAAAATTACTTGTATTGAGGTATAATTGACATACAATATTATATTAGTTGCAGAAGTACAACTTAATGATTCAATAATTGTATATATTACAAAATGACCACCACAATAAGTCTAGTTAACATCTGTTATCACACATAATTTTTTTCTTGTGATGAGAATTATTTTTTCACATTATTAAGTTTGTTATTTTAATTCCAGTATAGTTAACTATTAGTTTCAGGTGTATAATATAGTGATGCAACAATTCTACACATTACTCGGTACTTGTAATAAGAACTTTTAATATGCACTCTCTAATTTTCAGTCGTTAGATATAGTATACTAACTATAGTTACCATTCTGTACATTATTTATACCATGAGATTTATTTTATAACTAGAAATTTGTGTCTTATGGACTCCCTTCATAGATATCACCCCACCCCCTTCAGGCAGCTACCAGTCTATTATTCTCTGTATTTATGGGCTTGGGGATGTGGTGTTTTGTTTTGTTTTGTTTTGTTTTATTCCAAATATAAGTGAGTAGATAAGTGTTTCTTAAACTTTACTCTGATCAGATCACAATTGCAGAATCCCAGACTCTACACTCAGGAACAAAATTTTTTACATTCTTTATAAACAGTCACTCAGGTGGTTTTGTGAAGAAGTTATTATACATCAAACAGTCCTCTTGATCCTGTCCCCTTGCTTCTTCCAGGACAGTCCTCCTTTCAAGTTTTCCCTTTCTACTTGAATCTAACTTCTCTGTTGCCTTAGATTCTTCTTAATATGAATATATTTAAGAAACTTGTATCATAAGATTATTTCCTTTTAAACTTGTGTTAGGGGGTGCCTGGGTGGCTCAACTGGTTATGTGTCTGCTTCAGCTTGGGTCATGATCTGAGATTGAGCCTCTCATGAGGCTCCCTGCTCAGCAGAAGAGTCTGCTTTTCCCTTTCTCTTTCCCTCTGCCTCTTCCCCTGCTTGTGCTCCCACTCTCATGCTCTCTCTCTCAAATAAAAAAATAAATAAAATCTTAAACTTGTATTTGTTTCCTAGAGTTGTCATAACAAATTACCCACAAACTGGCTGGCTTAAAACCACAGAAATTTACCTTCTCACAGTTATGGAGCCTAGAAGTCTGAAACTGAGACACTGGAAGGCTATGCTTCTTCTAAAGCCTCTAGGGAAGGATTTTTCCTTCTCTCTTCCAGCTTCTGGTAGCCTCAGGCATCCCTTGGCTTTTCAGCAGAACTCCAATCTCTGCCTCAGTCTTCAGATGACTGTTTTGTCTTCCTTTTTTGTCTTCATGTGTCTGTCTTCACATGGTGTTCTCTTCTCTGTTTCCATTTTTTCCCATGTTCCATTTTCCTGTGCTTCTGTGTTTCTGGTCATTTTGGACTAGTGCCCACCCTAATATAATATGACCTCATTCTAACCCGATTACATCTGCAAGGTCTTATTCCCAAATAAAGTCACATGCATCTCTACCAGGAGTTAGGACTTGAATATATCTTTTGGGGGACATAATTCAACCTATAACGAAACCGTATGTCACAATCTAGTTTTTTTTTCTCCAACTCTCTCTGTTCTGCAGCTAAGATTCTGGAACAAGTGGTCTATGCTCATTGGTATTTTTTTGTCTCCACCTGTAATCTGGCTTTGAAGCCCACTGGCCCATTGAAACTGTGTTTGTGGAGTACCTTTTGAACTCTTCACTGACAAATCCGAAGGGTACTTGTTAGTTCTTGTCTTGATATCTTTGCTGTACTCCAGAGTATAGCGCATTCTCTTCTTAAAGCTCCTGCTATTTGAATAAATCTAAAACAACCCGATTACATACAACTTTTAGTTTCACTTCAGTAGATAGATATCACCATGAAGGAAGCTATAATAAAAGTAAATCTTAGATAAAATTATGCCACATATGCAAGCAGTTTTAATTGAACTCTACAAACATGAATACAAAAGCAGTTCCTGAAATTTGTGCCACTCACTAGGGGAACTTATTACTCTTCGTCCTTTCAGTGCGTCAACAACCACTTTGCATGTTAGATTTACATAAAATAGATGCACCAAAAGGCAGAATTGCATTACTTTGCATGATTTCATGTATCATATTACATTGCCTATACAATACAATTTAAAATTAAATTATAATACTTTTTTTGTATTTTTTTTATTGGAGTTCAATTTGCCAACATATAGCATAACACCCAGTGCTCATCCCATCAAGTGCCCCCCTCAGTGCCTGTAACCCAGTCACCCCATTTCCCCACCCACCTCCCCTTCCACTACCCCTTGTTCGTTTCCCAGAATTAGGAGTCTCTCATGTTCTGTCACCCTCACTGATATTTCCCACTCATTTTCTCTCCTTTCCCCCTTAATCCCTTTCACTATTTTTTATATTCTTTATATGAGTGAAATCATATTCTCCATATGGAGATGATTGTCCTTCTCCAATTGACTTACTTCACTCAGCATAATACTCTCCAGTTCCATCCATGTTGAAGCAAATGGTGGGTATTTGTTGTTTCTAATGGCTGAGTAATATTCCATTGTATACATGGACAACATCTTTATCCATTCATCTTTCGAGGGACACTGAGGCTCCTTCCACAGTTTGGCTATTGTGGACATTGCTGCTATAAACATTGGGGTGCAGGTATCCTGCTGTTTCACTGCATCTCTATCTTTGGGTAAATCTCCAGCAGTGCAATTGCTGGGTCATAGGGTAGCTCTATTTTTAACTCTTTGAGGAATCTCCACACAGTTTTCCAGAGTGGCTGTACCACTTCACATTCCCTCCAACAGTGCAAGAGGGTTCCCCTTCTCCACATCCTCTCCAACATTTCTTGTTTCCTGTCTATTAATTTTCACTATTCTCACAGGTGTGCAGTGGTATCTCATTGTGGTTTTGATTTGTATTTCCCTGATTGCAAGTGATGCAGAGCATTTTCTCATGTGTTTGTTGGCCATGTCTATGTCTTCCTCTGTGAGATTTCTGTTCATGACTTTTGCCCATTTCGTGAGTGGATTGTTTATATCTTTGCCGCTGAGTTTACTAAGTTCTTTATAGATGTTGGATAGTAGCCCTTTATCTGATACGTCATTTGCAAATATCTTCTCCCATTCTGTAGGTGGTCTTTTAGTTTTGTTGACTGTTTCTTTTGCTGTTCAGAAAATTTTTATCTTGATTAAGTCCCAATAGTTCATTTAAATTATAGATACATTATAATATAACTGTTACCTTGTATTATTTCCACATCTAGGAATACTGCCCTTTTCCTTCAATGATCCTCTTACTCATTGTATTAATTATGTGTTGCTGAGTAATGATGTTACAACTATCTTAGTAGCTTAAAACAATAAGCTTATTATCTCATAGTTTTTGTGGATCAGGAGTCCATGTATGACTTAGCTAGGTCTTCTTCTTAGAGACTTTCAAGGCTATGAATAAGATGATAATCAAAACTGGTCATATATAAGGCTCAACTGAGAAAGGATCCACTTACAAATTCAGATTGTTAGCAGAATTCAATTCCTTGACGTTTCATGGCTGAAGTTCTCAGTTCCTTGCTGTTAGCTGAAAGTCACCTTCAGCAACTAGAGATCACGTGTGTGTGTGTGTGTGTGTGTGTGTGGTAATATTTTAAGTTCATTTAGTTAGGTATTCTCTACACCCAACATGAGGCTCAAATTCAAGACCCTGGGATCAAGAGTCGCATGCTCCTTTGATAGAGCCAGTCAGAAACCCCTAGAGATCAGTTGTAATTGCTCATGCATGAAGTTGCTTCATGATTACTTGCTTTTTCAAAGCCAGTAGGAGAAAAAAAAAACCAGCTAGATGAGTGGTATATTCTTATATAGTCACATAATCATATGTAGACAACTATGTCAATTCCATTCATTGTTTAGAAGCAAGTCATGGATTCCTTTCACTCTAATGGAGTGGGACTCTACACAGGCATGAACACTAGGAGGTGAGCATCATGTGAGCCACCTTGTATGTCTTCTGACTCTTCACATTCAGTCTTCCCACTCTAAATATTCTGCTTAGGTAATCTCACCTTAATATATGACTTCAACTGCTAGCTATATGCTGTTTGTTCCAAAATCTATAGCCCCACCTAAGTATCTCTTCTAACATCTCAAACCATATAGTCATCTCCCTTCCCTTATTTTTTATGTGAATGTAGAAATTTCTGTGTAGAAAATACCAAACTTTTTCCTTTCTCTCCAAACTGTTCTTCCCTTTTTTTGCCATCATAGATGACACATCCTATATCAAGGGCATGTGGATCACAAACTTGAGACTGATTTATTTGTTCTAAATATCAGTATTTTAAAGAAGCTTCCCAAATAATTCCATTTTGCAGATCTAATTGATAACTAATGATCTATAGCATTACTGTTTCATCTGCTTCATAACATGTATCACTATCAGAAATTATTATGCTTTTCACCTTATTCTTTTTCTCAGAATGTAAACTCCTTGAAAGCTTGTTCATCACTATATCTCCTATGTATGTATATATATCTACTGTATCTCATGTATGTATAATATATATGTATAATATGTATATATAGGCATGTATGTATACATATTATATGTATAATATATGTATATTATACATAGATATGAGACATGTAAGTATATAAAATAATTTTGGTATATAATAGGTATCCATTAAATTACTTATAAACACCACTTATTTTAGGTCAGCATTATGATAAGTGATTAATTAATTAATTAATTTAAAGACTTTATTCATTCACAGGAGACATAGAGAGAGGCAGAAACATAGGCAGAGGGAGAAGCAGGCTCCTCACAGGGAGCTGGATATGGGATTTGATCCCAGGACCTGGGATCACACCCTGAGCTGAAGGCAATTGCTCAACCACAGAGCCACTTAGGCATCCCTGATAAGTGCTTTATATACATTATTTCATGAATCCTCACAAATCTCTTATGAGTTTATTTTCAATTCTGTTCTTCTTTTGTCAGCTAGTGTGGCAAGGTTATTTACCCAAGGTCACATATAAAGTAGAACTGAGGTTAAAATCGGATCTGTATAAAATCTGTGTAACTGGAAAGCTCATGGTCTTGACCAATATGTTGTACACATGCTTTCCAGCTATACATGTTTACTGCTCAAACTGTTATTACTTTGAGTGTGTCATTTGTGGTGATTTATTAATCCACCATGGTAAGATTAGAAATCAGATCATCTACTGCCACCAGAATATGTTGTTTTTTTTTTTCATTTTGTTCAATATCCTTACATATTCCATTTTCTGACTGTGCTGGTTATTCTAAATACAATTATTATCAAGCAATGCTGCTTACCACAATATTCTAGACATAGAAGAGAAGCATACCATCTGACATGCTCCCCATTCTGCACGTTGATCCACAGATTTTAACCACAACTCTCTTTGCATTTTACAATCATGAATTCCCCAAACATCCCATGAGGTAAATGAATATTTATTATCTCCATTTTACAGGAGCATAAAGTTAGACATAGACTAATTAAGTAAGTTCTTCAAGGGCAGAGTGTGAGTTGATTAGAAAATCAAGGTTAGCATTGAACATTCCAGATTCTTCCTTCTAACATGAATGGATGGTGTCTTAACATTGGTTTCACTGTACATTGTTGGAAATATTTAGTTTAAGTTTTCATGATATATCTTCCATTAATTTTTGGGCATTGCCCAGAAGAATTCACATTAAGTTGATATTCAGCCCTTAGATATGTATGCAGTTTGTGTCTATTGGCTTCTGTGAGAATTGCGAAAATGAAGCTGAAAAAAGAATTTAGCCCACAGTAATTATATCTTCCTGTAGAGATTCTGGTAATTATGTTTGGAGATTTCTTCACTATGTAATTTAAAGGTTTTTATTTTGTAATATAGCTCTAATTTAGCATATAGAAGTAACTAGCTAATTAAGCTGAGATTACTTTATACTCACAGTCAACATTTAGAAGATAATCAGAGTTATTATTACAAAATTGTTTAAAGTTATATTACTATTTATGGATATGAACCCAAACCAAAATGCATAGCATAATACCACAATTAAGAAAAACTGTATTATTTTCGTGTGTTGCCATTCAAATAACCAAATTAAAACTATGTGTCCTCCATTTCACCAGTAGTAGATTTTCTGACTCATAAAAGAGTCTTAATTGATTTGTAACTTCTTATATCTGGCTTTTTAAAAATTTCATTTTTCTGATTCTTTCTTTTATTCTTAATTCTTTTAAATGTGAAAATGACTAAAGAACAATATACATGTATAATGCATTACTTCTGCATATAATTTGTTCAGATTTTGAGATTTTATTGAGTCTAAATATGAATTTAGATGCATGATCAAGATCATTGTGATTGAAATGATCTTTTAGGAAGTCCAACAATGTTATAAGTAAGAAAAAATAAATTAACATATGAAAGGGAATTTGTTTAAGGTTAAATAGCATTTTATTTTCATCTGCATGTGTCATTTCAATCACTGAGAATATGCACTAATAGAAGATTTCTTGGTAATATGAAAAAAATCTATTTTGCAGATATGTATCTTAGAAAGGTAGGCATTAAATATAAATCTTTGTAATGAATACTGTTTTTAATCAGGGGCTCTTCAGCTTTCTATTTCACAAGCTCCTACAGAGAATTGGTTACAACCATTTCAGAATATCTAACAAATTTGCTGGGTTATACAATTTAAATGTTAACTTCCTAAGACAGCTGCTCCATTAATGTTTAGGTGAGTAGATGATACTTCAATTTATTTCTTATTTCTGAAGGCTTTCCACTTATTTGCATGTACCAGAGGACCTTGTCTCCAGGAAGAAAATAAAAACAGATTTAATCAGTACAACTGGCAGTGTGACTATTTTGGATTCTAATTAAATAGCCAAAGGAGAATTACATGACTTTTATCAGTTAGACTACAACTTCAATCATTCTACCAATAGAAATCCTGTTGCTGATTTACCAAAGTTCTCAATACCAGATTTAATGCCAACCTCCCTCTCTTCCTTTACTGTCCCAAATCATCAGTAAAAACACAAACATATTTTTCATGCTAAAATTTTGTCATTTCAAAATATTATATACATGGGATTATACATTATATAATCTTTTGAAATTGGCTTTTTCCCCCTTCAGTATATTCCACTGAAGAATAATTCAAATTGTCTATATTAATACTTTGTTCCTTTTTTACAGAGTAGTATTCCATGGTACTTCTGTGCCAGTTTGTTTAACCATTCACTCATGGAAAGACATTTGGGCTGTCTCTAGTTTTTAAATATAAATCATATTTCTGTGAAATTTATGTACAAATTTTTGTGTCCACTGGTTTCCTTTCTCTAGAATAAATCCTCAAGAGTACAATCATTGTGTTGTATGGAATATTAGTTTCTTTCTGCTACTCTAACAAATTACCGTAGGCTTTGGTGGCTTAAACAGTGAAAAATCTGTTATCTTTCAGTTGTGAACATTAGAAATCTCACTGGCCTAAAATCAACGTGACTCTAGAGCTGTGTTCCTTTTGGAGGCTTTACAGAACAATCTACTTCCCAGCTTTTCCAGATTCAAGGCTGTCCACTTTCCTTGATCAAGGCCCCTTCCTCCATCTTCAAAGACAGCAGCATAACGTGTTCAAATTTCTTTCTCCCAGGCACTCACCCCCTCTATTCTGACTTGTCCTGGTTTTTTGTTTGTTTGTTTTTGTTTTGTTTTTCCCTTTCTTTTCCTTGTGAGGACACAGTGGATCCACCTGTATAATCCAGTGTACTCTTCCATCTCAGAATCCTTAATTTAGTCACACCTTCAAAGTGCTTTCTGCCAAGGAAAATAACATGTTCACAGGTTCTGAGGATTAGGATATAGCTATCTCCTATTGGTGGGGAGTACAGGTTGTCATTATTTCACCTACCATACATGGTAAGTGCATATTTGGTTTTATGAAAACTGATATGTGTGTGGTGATGGTTTCAGGTGGACTGGGGTGACCTCCTAGCTATGAAGCCTCTGCCCAGCCCATCCCCAGGGATATAACCAGAGGATCTTAGTCTCTTCCCAAGGAAAGAATTCAAGGACACACTAGACAGTGATTTAGTGGTACAAATTAAGTGTTTGTTGGAGAGAGAGAGAGAGAGAGAGAGAGAGAGAATGAGAGAGAGCACCCTCAAGATGTGATAGCAGGCCAAATCAAGGGAAAGGTGTGCCCACAGTTTGGGTCTTTCTTTTATCAAGAATTGTTAACAAAAAGGTGGGATATTTATTATTTCGGAAGCAGATTTTTTTGGGAGAAAGGTTTCATCTTTTTTTTTTTTTTTCCCCTTATTTGGTCAGGGTCTCCAGCCTTCTTTGTTTGGGCCCATCTGGTTTGATCTGGATTCTTGTGGCCTAGTTTCTGGAATGCTGCCAGGTCAGTTTGCTAACTTTCCTCCTGATAGGTCTTCTCCCATTGTTGGTCTCCAAACCTAACTAACTGCTTGCTCTAACAGGGATATCTCATTGTAGTTTTAATTTACATTTCCCTTATGGTTACTATTGAGCATCTTATCACATGTTTCTTTGTCATTAGCAAATCTTTGGTAAAATGTCTATTCACTCCTTTGCCAGTGTCTACTGGATTATCTGGGTTTTTGCTGTTGAGTTTTAAGTTTGCTTTATGTATTCTAGATAGAAGTCCTTAGGGAGCTATGTGGCTTGCAAGTTTTTTTTTTATTCCAGTTTGTAGCTTGTTTTCTTACCTCTTCACATGGACTCTTACAGAGCAAAAGTTATTTTTTTTTTTTTTTATGAGCCATAAAGCTTATGTGACTTACTAAATTATTCTTTATACTTTTCAGGAAAACTATTCTATTCTATTCTATTCTATTCTTTCTATTCTATTCTATTCTATTCTATTCTATTATTTTAATTCCAGTTAATCAGGAAGACTGACTTAAGGATAGGATAATTGACAAATCATATTCATAAATAGCTGCATTAAAATAAGTAAGATCCCACATATTAATCACTTTACTCTTGGGTACTGTTACATGCATTTTAACTACTAGATTTTTCTGTACCTTTCTTTCCACATATTAGAGTTACCATATAATTTCTCTTATTAAATAAAAAACAGGACACTTTGATTTAGTGTCAGAATTAATCAGTTACCAAAAAATATGGGCTATGTATACATTTTCTTTAAATTTATTTTTCCTTGTCAATCAAATAATTATAGTTAACTTTAGAAAACAAGAGAATTCTGAGGTAAGAGCCTCTGAAAAATACTACTTTGTATTAAAAGAACATCATAGGACTTATATTTCATTTTCTGTGGCCATATAATTGTGTATTCACTCCTTTCCAAGTACAAACCAATAGTTTGCAATAAAGAAAACATATGCAATTAAGTGAATAAAATGGAAATAGAAGATAAAACTTTTGGAAGGACAACGAGGTTGGTTAAGTTATTTATCTTTTGTGAATTTTAACTTCCTGAAATTCATCTCACACACACACAAGCACATTCAAACACTAATAAATGTATGTGAGGAGTATAAATATAACTTGCATAATTCTTACCCAAATGAGGGAAGTATTTGTGTTCCTGAAGAGAAGCAAAGATTTCCCTCTTGTAAAACTGTTTAAGGAAATTTCTCCCTCAGAAACTTTATAAAGGGTATAGTTTTATAATAAGGGATAATTTTATAATGAACACATAAATGATTTTTCATTTGAATATTTCTTAAAATAGTGCCTGATGAAACCTGAGGATATAATATTAAAATACCGCTCTGAAGAGGCATTTCTGTTGATGTGTGCTTGTATTCAGCTGAAAATAATATCCTCACTATAATTTCCCAATTAAATATTTGTTTATTAAGGGTAAAAATATTCTTTAGTTTTCTGTTTAAACACTCCATTAAAAAAAATCTACTTAAATACTCTTTTTTTTTTTAAATATCTTCTTTCTTTTTTTTTTTTTTTTTTAAATATCTTCTTTCTAAACACTCCTTGGGAATCACTCTTAATGCATATTGAAGATAAATGTTATAAGATTTAGTTGTCTTGGTCTAAACATAATTACTTCAAGTGTTTTTTGAAGATCAGAAGGATCTTCTGGAAGTAATATTTTAAATAAATAACATTTATTTAATATTTAATATTTTAAATAAATAACATCTTCAGAAAAGAATGACATTGAGGATGAGATAATAAACTAGGTACAATTTTTAGTAATTCCATTGAAGTAAAGAGTTATATAAATGCATTCTAATTTAGGTGATTTCATTTTTGTCCTGACATTATTAAAGTCCTGACACTAAAAAATATATGTTTTAGAATGTTTTCTTTGATACAAATTAGGAGGTTTAGGAGAATCCTGTATAATTCCTTACAGTTCATATGATAAGGGAAATTTTGATCACTTAGTTTGCTGTCTAACCCAATTGGCTTTGACCTAATTCTGTCAATCTTGTAAAATATAAAGGCCTTCTAGAAGTATGAATTTGATCTCTATTATTAATCTAGAAAATTCTACAAATATAAATCTTTTGAGTGGTTAATGTTATAAAAGGATCAAATCTATGAAAAACTCAAATTTGATTCAGAAGAGAAACTAGTCTATTTTTCTTAATTCTAATGATAGAGGAAAAATTCAGTGTAACCTAGATTAGTGCATTTGAGTCTCACATTAACTTTTACCATTTCTGATGAATTAAAAAGAATTGTATTCTTTTTTGATAACAATAATTTAATTTACTCAGATTATTCACCTATTGCAGAATCAGAATCTTGGATACTGAATAACAAAAGCATAAGGTGATATTTTGATGAACAATTATCGGTTTTTGGTGAAATTTTGTCTTTTAAACAAAAGCATTTTACATGAACTTATTTCCCAAATTTACTTTAAATCATAAGCAAAAAGTGTGAAACTATATTTACTTATTTGTTATATACTTTTCTTTTTTTTTTTTTTAGAGAGAGAGCACATGCACATGCACATGCACATGAGTTTGGGTGGGGAGGGGCAGACGGAGAGAATCTTAAGCAAGCTCCACTCTCAGTGGAGAGCTGAGTAGATGGCTCCATCTCATGACCCCAGAATTATGACGTGAGCTAAAATCTAGAGTCTGGTGCTTCACTGACTGAGCCACCCAGGCACCCCTATAAATACTTTTCTAAAAGGATTTATGTTTTATTTTAAACCAATTAATCTAATTTATAAAAATATAAATGATTAGTATATAATGCATAAAAATATATTCTTAGGTCTTTGAAAATAAACTAAGTTTTTGTGAACAATGTTATTACTTATACATTGTATTTTGAAAGCTTAAGGCAACTTGTCATGAATTTGCTTCCACGGATAATTTAGTATTGCATAATATATTCTTCCCATCTCCCTTGCTTTCCTTTTTTTTTTTTTTTAATTCTTTTTACATTTCAGCCTTTAAATAAATACTTCAGGGACTCCTTCCTACTGTAGAATATGCTATATGTTCTGATAGCATTCTGTACTACCAATATCATAGAACTTAAAATATGTTATTTCACTGATGTGTTTCATATCTGTTCTGCATGTGTGATTTAAACTCTGTGGTGGCAAATATTCAATATATCTTCTTCTACTCTCTACCTCATGTCTTAAATCCAGAGACTTGCTCATAGAAATATGAAATACATAGCTATTGGAATCATATGTGGATAAAATTATCACTGCTAAGAATGCTTAGGATCACTTTCATTGGTAGTAATTGAAAATAAAAAACTTATAAAGTCCTTTAAAAGCCCAGCTATAGTTTATGTCTTATTAATTCGCCAGATATTTACTTTATTCCTAGATTTTCTTAAAGGAGTATACCTAGTGGGCATATTAGGATGGATAAAAGACCATCCGTGACCTAAAAGAATTTGCATTCCATTCATGGAAATAGACACCTGTCCAAATTAGTATAACATGGAGTTGTAAATCCTGTATCAGGCATACAAGCTTTGTCAAGAGAGCAAGACTTCACAGAGGACATGGTGTGGAATTGAACAACAATTGAACAACAACCTGAACTATTTGACGTGCTTTAATTCTTTTTTTTTTTTTTTGTCTAAATATAAAATAGAGAGTGAAGTATTAATTGGCTCATTGTTACCATGCGGCATTGTGGAGCAGATTTTTCAATTCTTTAAAGGATGCTTTCATCATTATTAGTAAATTTGAAGATGTTTATATAGCCTCAGTTACTATTCCATCTGGTTGTCTCATGGCAGTACAAATCATGACTAAAGGAAGATAAGTGAATAATATTTTCCTGGAACTTTGTTTTCTCTACTTTTAATCTCTTTCCATGGGCTTTAGCTACTTATGCCTCTCCAAATCAAGTGCCATCCACATAACTTGTAATATCGGTTACAGATACAATTATGAAAGCACTTACAAAGTAGATAAATATATTATAGTATCTTTAGAGTTACCCACAGTTATTACATTTGATGACACTGGTGTGCTACACAGCTCCAGGGAGATTTGCTTCAGAGACATGCAAAATGCAACCACCTTAATGGTAGGCAATTGTTCCTGGCACAGTGAAATAATCCTAAAAAATAATGTAACCAGAATAATAAGCCCTGGTCCTTGTAATTTTGTCCTAAAAATTAGTCTCAGGAATCAGAATTCTTAATCTATTTTTTCTATTGATTTTAATTAACTAAAACAAATTATTCTTATGAAATGTTTGCATTTGACATTACTGAATTGTCTGATAGCCAATGCTAGTGATCTCCATGATAATGCAGGAAACAGAGATTATGAGCCCTGCTAAAAATTGCATTGAATAATAAATGTAGCTTGAACCATTGCAAATTTTAAAATTTGCTGCAAATTTGAAAACTGCTGGTACTGAGATTAAGATCCTGAGTTGGAGGAAGTCTGATCAGTTTTCATGTTTAGAGAACTGTACTCCTAACCTCAGAAAATTATCTCAAAAAATATATCAGTTACTGTGATGACAATGGTGTAGTGTAGGTGTGATTTAATGGAGAATAGTATTGTTGACACTATCAAGTGAAACACTGTTAGGTCACATTTTGGGAACATTCAGAATGATTTTGATGATGTAATCCATTTTTGAAATCCATTTAAACTAGATGGTGGTAATATTTTATTAGTAGAAATTCCAGAGTATAATAATAGATTATTTCCTTTTTATAGGAAAGATGAAAACATCTAATCTAAAACTGGGTCATCCTTTTATTCTGTTTTGTTTTTTATTTTGTTCTGTTTAATTTAATTCCCAGCTGAAAGAGAGTTACATCTTTTTAGTTTTTAAAAATTTCCAATGAGGGGCAGCCTGGGTGGCTCAGCGGTTTAGCGCTGCCTTCCGCCCAGGGCCTGATCCTGGAGACCCGGGATCAAGTCCCACATCAGGCTCCCTGCATGGAGCCTACTTCTACCTCTGCCTGTGTCTCTGTCTCTCTCTCTCTCTCTCATGAATAAATGAAGTCTTTTTAAAAATAAATAAATAAATAAATAAATAAATAAATAAATAAATAAATAAAATCTCCAATGAAAATAATGATGAACTTTTTTTAATAATCCTTTCCCCCTTCTTTCCATAAAAATAGAAGCTCAAGATGTTTGGAGAGTATTTGCACATGTGACACTCAAGTTAATTATAAATGCCAGACCAGAAGTCTCTTCTGATAGTATGAAAAATACTAATTTCTGAATATGGTGTTTTTTTTTTAATCAATCTAATTATATAACTAAATATCTATAAAAA
This sequence comes from Canis aureus, assembly GCF_053574225.1. NCBI lineage: Eukaryota > Metazoa > Chordata > Mammalia > Carnivora > Canidae > Canis > Canis aureus. The sequence continues at coordinate 14,443,165 of NC_135643.1, forward strand.
TACCCCTCTTCACTTATCTATGATTTTTATAAAACTTACATAATATTTTTATGGACACAATTCTGCCATTTACAAAGTAGGAATCATTCTGCAGCTTTAACTTGATAATGTTGCAACTCTGACTTTATACTACTGTTTAAAAACAACCTTTTTAGCAAAAATAATAATAAATCACGAGTATATACGTATATTATATCTTAATGAAAATAGCTTAAATGGGAGTTTTGAAACCCTCAAAACTTCTACTTATAAGAGCTTTTCTAGCCTTCCTAGATTTAATGTTCAAACACTGCCTGATTTGTTCTTGAATAAAAAGTCTTTGTCTTTGATATTAACATTTCATGTATTTCTGAGTAATTTATTTATCCAGTAATGGGTATTATTTCTAAGTTCTTACAGCTTTATTCTGGTTGATGAAACAAGGTCACAAAGATATTATTTTAGGTCTTGGCCTCCAAGACCTCAGCCTCTTGTTCTGAATTAGCATAGATGAGAGTAAATGGGAGCACATTAATATTGTTCTTCACTAAGTAGAAGGACTTCATGAGAGAAGTGATTACTGAACAGGGAGAGTGTTGTCCTTCCTGGGTGCCTCTTTATATAGCCTGTCTGAACATACTACATCTAACGTCTTGGTATGTTTAAACTCTGGAATTATTGTAGGAAATAATTTCTTGTCCACCTGTATCCACCTTTCAAGTAAATAGCTCTGAAAGCCACTCTGCCTCAACTTGTGGCAGCACAGTTAAGATAAGTTTTCTTTCTACGAAATAATTGCCTTGACACTTCTAAGGACAGGAAAAATGTCTACTCAGATCCTCTGCCCATTTTTTATTAGATTTTTTGGGGCATTTTGCTATTGAGTTGTATGAGCTTTATATATTTTGGATATTAACCCATTATCAGATATATAATTTAAAATATTTTCTCCCATTCAATAGGTTTTTATTTGATGTAGTCCCACTTGTTTCATTTTGCTTTTGCTTTTAGTGTCTGATTCAAAATATCATTGCCAAGACCTATGCCAAGGAACTTAACCACCTATGTTTTCTTCTAGGTCTTACATAGTTTCAGGTCTTACATTCAAGTCTTAAATTCATTTCAAGTAATTTCTGTATGTGGTGTAATATAGTGGTGCAATTTCATTCTTTCACATGTGGCCAGTTTTCCCAGCACCATTTATTGAAGAAACTGCCAATTTTCCCTTGTATATTCCTGGCTCCTTTGTTACAAATTAATTGACCACATATGCACTGGTTTATTTCTGGGCTCTATATTCTGTTCTGTTGATTTATGTGTCTGTTTTTATGCCAATACCATAATGATTTGATTTTAATAGGTTTGTATTATAGTTTGAAATCAAGGAATGCAAAGTTTCTAGCTTCCTTCTTTCTTGAGATTACATTGGGTATCTGGACTTTTTTGTAGTTCCATAGAAATTTTAAGATTGTTTCTTTTATATCTGTGAAAAATGCCATTGCTATTTTGGTAGGTATTTCATTGAATCTGTAAATTGTTTTAGGTACTATGAACAAGAATATTAGTTCTTCCAATTCATGAGTACAAAATATCTTTTCATTTATTTGTGTTTTATTTAATTTCTTTTATTAATGTCTTATAATTTTCAGTGTGCAGGTCTTTTATTTTCTTGGTTAAATTTATTCCTATGTATTTTATTCTAAATGATGCAATTGTAAATGAGACTGTGTTCTTAATTTCTCTTTCTGCTACTTTGTTATTAATGTATAAAAATGTAACAGATTTTTGTATATTTATTTTGTATGCTGCAACTTTACTGAGTTTATTAGTTTTAAAGTTGTTTTTATGATAGTGTCTTCAGGGTTTTCTATATAAAATATAATGTCATCTGCAAGTAGTGAGCTTTACTTTTTTCTTTCCATTATGGATGACTTTTTTTTTCTCCTGCCTAATTTCTCTGTCTAAAACTCATAATATTATGTGAAATAAAGATGTCAAGAGTAAGCATCTATGTTATTCTTGATGTTAGAGGAAAAGCTGAAAGCTTTTCCATCATACCATTGAGTATGATGCTAACTATGGCTTGTCGTATATGGACTTTATTATGTTGAAGTGTGTTGCCTCTATACCTACTTGTTAAGAGGGTTTTTTTTTTTTTAATCACAAATGGATTTTGAATTTTGAAAAATGCTTTTTCTACATCTATTGAAATGATCACATGATTTGTATCCTTCATTTTGTTAATATGTTATATCACATTGATTATTTTGCAGATGTTAAATTATCCTTGTATCCCTGGAATAAATCTTATTTATTTATTTATTTGTTTATTTACTTATTAATTTATTGTGAATGATCCTTTTAATGTATCGTGAATTTGTTTTGCTAATATTTTATTGAGGATTTTTATATTTATGGTCACCAGAGGTACTGGCCTGTAATTTTATTTTCTTGTTGCATTTTTTTAAAAAAGATTTTATGTATTTATTTGAGAGAGAGAGAATGAGAGAGAGAGAGAGAGAGAGAGAGAGTGCATGAGCACAGGGTGAAGGGCAGAAGGAGAAACACACTCCCCACTGAGCAGGGAACACAATGAAGGGCTTAATCCTAGCACCACTAGGACCACTTCTCACCCCTCATCATGACCTGTGCCAAAGGCAGCTGCTTAACTGACTGAATTATCCAGGTGCCTCATTCTTCTGTTGCATTCTTACCTGGTTTTGGTTATCAGGGTAATGCTGGCCTTGTAAAATGAGTTTTGAAGCATTTTCTCTTCTATTTTCTGGAAGAGTTTGAGAAGGATTGTTATTAATTCTTTGAATGTTTGGTAGAATTCACCATTGAGGATGTCTGGTCCTGGGCTTTTATGTATTGGGAGGTTTTTTAGTACTGATTCAATCCTCTTACTAGTAACTAGTCTGTTTAGATTTTCTATTTCATCATGATTCAATTCTTGGTAGATTGTATATTTCTAAGAATTTACCCATTTCTTCTACGTTGTCAAATTTGTTGGCATATAATTGTTCATAAGTCTTATGATCTTTTGTATTTCTGTAGTATCAGCTGTAATGTCTTCTCTTTCATTTCTGATTTTATTTATTTGAGTCTTCTTTCTTTATAGCTTAAGGCTTGTCAATTTTGTTTATCTTTTCGAAGAATCATCTCTTTATTTCATTGATCTTTTCTGTTTTCTGTTTTGAGTCTCTATTTCATTTATTTCTGGTCTGATCTTTGTTTTTTCCAAGTATTTTGTTTCACCAAACCTTCTTATGTATCCTGTAACATACCTTATTTTCCTTCTTTATTTTTTCCAACTCTTTTCTGACAATTCTGTGAATAAGAGGTCATGACCCCAATCTGAAATCTATGCTGCCAGTTTAAAATTCAAGCCCATAATAGTCCATCATGTTATAGCTTTCATGAATATATAAACCAGGGTGTCATTTATTACTTAGGAGAATGAGATCCTAAGACAAAGTCTTTGGCAGGCTTTTAATTTTCTAGGGACTTTTCTTCACCTCTTATACCCGCTGGGCACACAGATGGATTTTGGTGCCCATTATTTAGTATTGCTCATCTATTTCAAGCCTCAGAAATCTACAGCTGTGTTTTATGTAGATTAAAATTGCCAAGTATTGCCATATAAAAATAATTTTAAAAAACCTAGCAGGACTAATTCTGTTAGTTTAATAAAAACATAAGTGATATCAGCTCTTTTTTTTCCCCTATAACTGACTTATTATTGCTTCTATCCTAAGACTACCCTTAGTCCTTTTGCTGCCTCTCCTTTTCCACACTAGCTCTCTCATCACGACATGTGGTATAAAAGCTGCTATATTCTTTAAACTTTAAATTCTATAAAAGTTATATTCTGTAAACCTTACATTTTCTTATGTAACTAGTTCTTCTAAGTACTGAATAAGTGAGGTTCTTACAATACTTTTACCTGAAGTAGTTTACTCCCTCACTCCACTATGCAAATTCTTGTTATTGTTTTTTAACAAAGCCAGAGTGTTATGTCTTGACAAATTCAAAACAAATATAAACATAGACTTAAAAATACTTTTATGTATCCACGTGATACTTAATTCTAAATGAGAGATTAGAAGTTAAATATTTAGCTTGATTTATGCTAAAAATACCAAATACTGTAAAGACATATTTTTGCTGATGATCGCTTACTTTGTTTTTGTTTGTTTGCTTTTTGTTTGTTCTTTTTTCTTCTGCAAAATATGGATTGCCATACCAGAGATAGTCTAGTCATGTAGTACTGCAGAGTGACAACATTTGACAGAGAAAATTTCAAGTTTAAAGAAAATTGAACCCATGGTTTATCTCAGTGGTTAGGGTGAAGATAAATTACTTTTCAAAGCTTTGTGTTCCTTTTACAGAAAAGTACAATATAAATGCAAGCAGACTGAGCTCAAAATAAAGGTTTTTTTTTATTGTTTTTAGGAGAATTAATAATCTGTATTTATTTCCATCCTATATTTATTAAATGATGCTAGTCTATACATCTATTTTATTATTTAAGAGCTCAATTTAGGGCAGCCCAGGTGGCACAGCGGTTTAGCGCTGCCTTCAGCCCAGGGCGTGATCCTGGAGACGCAGGATCGAGTCCCGTGTGGGGTTCCCTGCATGGAGCTTGCTTCTCCCTCTGCCTGTGTCTCTGCCTCTCTCTCTCTCTCTCTCTGTGTGTCTCTCATGAATAAATAAAATATTTTAAAAAATAGCTCAACTTACCTATATGTAAGTTGATCAGAATAATATTACAGGAAAGTTATATTTTCATTATAAACCTATTTTATAAGTTTATTTCATAAGTTTATAATTAAAAAAATACTATTACCCTCAAATGAGTTGGGCTGTATACCAGCAAAAGTTCTATCTGTGCGTTATATTATTAAAAGTAGATAATATCAGAAAAGTAAATAATGCCTATTCAAATTTTTAATTGGATTTACTGCTTTGCAAATATTTCTTTTTCACCAATTTGTTTTAACTAATCTGCAACATGATTAACTGCTGTCTTTGTTCATCAAATCGAATGAATATGAGAGTCCTAATTATTTACATGGAAGGAAAGAAGGGAGAGAGGAAAAGAGGAGGAAGGGAGGAAAATAATTAATTTTAACAAAAGACCTAAATAATCCATAAACCAGATGCTTGAAAAGTATAAATTTATAATAGTTTTATCAATCTTTAATATAAATGAAGCTTTTATTTTGTAGGGGTTAATTTTTCTCAGGTATTATTTTAATAGAGTGGCTTTATTATTACCTAAATTGACTTTTATGTTTGAGAGAATACAATATTTAAATCTCTATTAATATGTGCCTATTATAAAGTCCATGCAAATATTAGTAGTTAATTTGCTATGTAAAAGATTGCTTTCACTAATGCAAAAACATAATAATCTTTTAGTTTAGACCAAATGTATTAAAGGCTATTCAGTAATAACTAGAGAATAAACTTCTATTTCAGTGTCTGAAAAGATCCCTGTTCAGTTCATGTATTTGCTCTCCTTTATACTAGTAAAATATTTTGAATTCCACATCTGTAAAAACCTTAGATCTAGTCAAATATGAAATGTGAAGGACTAAGTTTAATAGCATTTTTGTAAACATGAAAAAATATGTATAGTGTTGGTACTTGATAATATATATTATGATTTCATTTAAAACTGCTGATGTTCATTTTTCTAAGAATATTTATTGCTGAACATGTTTCAAGACTCCTCTTTCTATATTCATGCAATTTACATGCTCTGTTGGCTTTAAGTCATAGGAAGTATTTATTAAAATATATTAACAATAAACATATTTTTTTATTTTAAAGATTTTTATTTATTTATTTATTCATAGAGACACACACAAAGAGAGAGAGGCAGAGGCAGAGACACAGGCAGAGGGAGAAGCAGGCTCCATGCAGAGAGCCTGACGTGGGACTCGATTCAGGGTCTCCAGGATCACGCCCTAGGCTGCAGGCGGCGCTAAACCGCTGCAACACCGGGGCTGCCTAATAAGCATAGTTTTAATGTGTTTCCATTTTCATTTGATGTTGAATGATATTAAATAGCTCTTGGTTTTAAACATGTACATTTAATTTTTTTCAAAACTTAACGAAACATTTCAGTGAAATGACTTGTATATAGTTTTATAATGTTTTATGTCTTTAAAGTGCTGAAATTCATTCTTAATATATCTGCAGAATTAATACAATTATATGTGATGATTTTTTCTGACTTGAGAAACAACAGAAAAGTTATTCCTTGAATATTTTAAATATATTACACATTTTAGACATACTTTAAATAATCATCAATATTATCATCATCAATTCCATCATTATCCTTATAATTTTTTCTATGATCTCTGCCATGATTATGGCCATGATAGGTACTGCACATTCTAGGCTTAGTAAAATTAATAAAAGTAATCTCTGCTTATTTTAATTACCTACCATTGTCAATAGTTCTTATGATGTTGATATTCTGAAAAAAGAAATTATGTAAGTAATATATAGTATATAATATATATTCTACTTAAAAATGAAAGGTAAATTTTTGCTTGGTTATATAAAATGTAGTGTCCTAAATGCTGAATATGCAGATAGAAATGGTGTATCCCAAATGATGTAACTCCCTGCTAGTGTAGAGTGGGAGGATATGGTTTTAGAAAGGTATGTTTTTGCCATTTTTGTTGTTATGCACTTTAAGTTAGGTAATTAGTTGGTTTTGTTTTTAAAGTGCAAGTAGTTCAAGCATTTTTATGTGGTAAGAGTAAGGTAGGAGTAAGGAGGGATTTGGCTACAGAAGAAGTGATAAGGAAAGGCTATAAGAGACAGGAAGGAACAAAGCTCAGAACAGAGTAGTTGGTCTAAGTCTGAAAGTACCTGCTTCCCAGGGACACCTCAAGTAGGGGTAATAAGAATAAATAGAATGATAAGATTATTGAGGCTGAGAGTAGTCAGTAGTAGAGAGGGAGCTTATGCCTAAGGGCCCTGGTTTTCTTAGTGAAAGCAGATGTAAGTTCAGCTCTTAAGACATCTGACTCCTTCCTTCCACCTCCTAATGAGGAAGAAATAGAAGCCTGAAGAATATGAACAAGTTTTGTAACAATACTAATGGAAGATGAAAGAAAAGATAATAAAATGGAGAAATGTTAAGGGATTAGAAAACATCACTAAAGACATTTTACATTACCCTCCAATCTTGCAATAATACTGCTTTCATTTGCTTTTTTGTTTCAAATTTTTATTTAATTTCTAGTTAGTTAATATATAGTGTAGTATTAGTTTCAGGAGTCAAATTTAATGATTCATCATTTATATACACCACCTAGTGTGTGTGTATATAAATGCCTACATCACAACAAATGCCCTCCTAAATACCCATCATCCATCTAGCCAATCCCCCTGCCCACCTCCCTTTATCAATTCTCCATTCACTATCATTAAGAGTGTGTTTCTTGGTTTGCCCCCCAAAACACACCTTCCTCTATGTTCATCTGTTTTATTTCTTAAATTTCACACATCAGTGAAATCATATGGTATATACCTGTGTGTGTGTGTGTGTGTGTGTGTTTATCCATTAATCAGTTGATGGATATTTGGGCTTTTGCCATAGTTTGGCTATTGTTGATAATGCAGCTATAAACAGCAGGACTCATGTGCCCTTTCAAATCTGTATTTTTGTATCCTTTGGATAAATACCTTATAGTGCAATTGCTAGATCATAAGGTAGTTCTATTTTTAACTTTTTGAGGAATCTCCAAACTGTTCTCCAGAGTGGCTATACCAATTTGCATGCACACCAACAGTGTAGGAAGGCTCCCATTTCTCAGTATCCTGACCAACATCTGTTAATTCTTGCCTTAATTTTAGGCAGTCTGACAGGTATAAGGTGATATCTCATTGTGGTTTTCATTTGTATTTCTCTGATGCTGAGTGGTGTTGAACATCTTGCCATGTGTCTGTTAGTCATCTGGATGTCTTCTTTGGAAAAATATCTATTGATGTCTTCTGCCCATATCTTAACTGAATTATTTGTTTTTTGAGTGTTGAGATTGATATAAGTTCTTTTTGGATACTAACCTTTATTAGAAATGTCATTTGCAAAAATTTCTTCCATTCCATAGGTTGCCTTTTATTTTTGTTGATTGTTTTCTTCCCTGTGCAGAAGGTTTTTATCTTGATAAAGTCCCAATAGTTCATTTTTGTTTTTGTTTCCCTTGCCTCCAGAGATATGTCTAGTAAGAAGTTTCCATGGCCGATATACAAAATTAACATAAAGAAATCTGTTGCATTTCTATACACCAATAATGAAGCAGCAGGAAGAGAATTCAAGGAATTGATCTCATTTGCAATTGCACCAAAACCTATAAGATACCTAGGAATAAACCTAACCAAAGAGGTAAAGATTTATAATCTGAAAACTATAGAAAACTTATGAAAGAACTTGAAGATAGCACGAAGAAATGAAAAAACATTCTATGCTCATGGATTGCAAAAAGAGGTATTCTTAAGATGTCTATGCTACCCAAAGCAATATGCACATTTAATGCAATCCCTATCAAAATACCACCAGCATTTTTCACAGAAATAGAACAAACACTCCTAAAATTTATGTGGAAGCACAAAAGACCCCAAATAGCCAAAGAAATCTTGAAAAAGGAAAGCAAAGCTGGAGGCATCACAATTCTGGACTTCCAGCTATATTACAAAGTTGTAGTGATCAAGAGAGTAGGTATTGGCACAAAACAGACACATAGATCAATAGAAGAAGAGAAAACCAGAAATGGACCCACAAGTATATGGTCAACTAATCTTTGACAAAGCAGGAAAAAATATCCAATGGAAAAAAGACATTCTCCTCAGGTCAGCCTCAAGTGATTAACTTTTCTTTTCTCCCTTTCGCTCCCTCCCTCCCTCCTACCTCCTCCCTTCTTCCCTCTCTCCTCCTTCCTTACTTCCTTCCCTTCTTCTTTCTTCTCTCCCCTCCTTTCCTTTCTTTCTTTCTTTCTTTCTTTCTTTCTTTCTTTCTTTCTTTCTTTTCTTTTCTTTCTTCTTTCTTCTTTCTTTTAAATATTTTATTTATTTACTCATGAGAGACACACACAGAGAGAGAGAGGGAGGCAGAGACACAGGCAGAGGGAGAAGCAGGCTCCATGCAGGGAGCCCGACGTGGGACTCGATCCGGAGTCTCCAGGATCATGCCCTGGGCTGAAGACGGCACTAAACCGCTGAGCCACCCGGGGATCCCTACTAATTTTTTTCAAAATACATACCCTGCTGGAATGTAAGCTCCTCGTGGGTACAGCCATTGTTGTCTGAGTCACCATGATTCTAAGTGCGTACTAGATCATGAGTAAATATTGGTTGAATGACTGAAACCAATGGTGCAAACCAATCAAAGCCCAGGCCTTATACAGCCCTACTGAAAAAAAATCAATAGTAGCAGAGTTCTTTATACTACAAATAATAGAAGTAACAAAATGTAAAAATATTACGGCATTCAAATTTCATACAACTATTCTTGCTAGAGCCACCATTGGAAAAATGCAAATCCTTATAAAATAAGTCTGATTCAGAGGCTTTAACAAAGTAAATTCTGAGAGACAGGGAAAATAGATCTGGAGGCTGAGTAGGAAGAAGCGAGAAAGATCCACATTTTCGGTGTTCAATATTGTAGATCTTATTTGATCTAGCATTACTAGGTCATTATTAAAGTAAAATGAATACAATTTTTTTTTCATTTAAATGAAAATATTTTTTAAAAAAGAGAAGAAACAAGGAAGGAAAGGAATTGTGTCTGAAGGTCTCCTATAAAGCTATTTTATTAAGCAATTTCTAATTTCTTGCAGATTCTTCATTGTAAAATTAAAACTATGTTCCTCTGGACAATAACCTATGCCCTGGATGCTTATTTCAAAAACCAATGCACATGATAAGAAAAGCAATTACCTCCCAGTTAAAAATTAGGATGAATTTTCAGTACACAAACATACTGCTGCAAATAGTCAAAAAATATAAACAAAAGCCTCACTGTCTCCTCCTCATACACTTAATGTCCTTCATACACTAACAGCAGAATAATCTTACTAAAAGCACAGCTCTGGTCATGACTCACCCACACTCTAAGTCTTTAAATGGTTACTCATTGCCTCCAGGATAAAAAAGCAGAATCCTAAGCGTCCCACCCCCACCAATTATGGCCTTTATTTTTTAATTTTGATGCACATATTTCTTATTTTTTTAAGATTATAAAATAAACATGCTTATTATAGATGATTTGGAACATGTAAAATGTAAAATGGGGAAAATAAAAATCTTCCTAAGTAGAACGAATCTTTAACATTTTCTTTCTTTTTTTTTCCCACTTTACCCATCCCTCCATCCGCCCTGCCTCTGGCAACCACCAGTCTGTTCTTTGTATCTATGAGCTTGTTTGTTGTTGTTGTTGTTGTTGTTGTTTTGAGGGGGGAGTTGTTTTTGTTTTTGGATCTCACATAAAAGAAAGATCATATGGCATTTATCTTTCTCTGCCTTCACGTTGCATAATTCACTCAGCAATCCATTTATGTTGTCCCAAATGGCAAGATTTCATTATTTTTTATGGCTGAATAATATTCCACTTGTGCATGTACGTGTGTGTGTATACATCACAATTTCCTAATGCATTCATCCATTGGTTGTATACTTATTTTTTATGTTTTTACTTCTTGGCTATTATACATAATGCTTCAATGAACATCGGGGTGCATATATCTTTTTGAGTTAGCGTTTTCACTTTCTTTGGATAAATACCCGCTTAGTGAAATTGGTATATCATATTGTAGTCCTATTTTTAACTTTTTGAAGAAGTGCCATACTGTTTTCTATAGTGGCTACACAAAGTTACAATCCTGTAAACAGTACATAAATATTTCCTTTTTGCCACATCCTTGCTTTATTAATTTTTAAACTTATTAACTTCTCTATCTTTTAAAAATATATTCTGATCATGGATAGATTCATGTAGCCATGAAGTTTTGTTCTGTGGTCTCCTAAGGTTCGGGGTCACTAAGAATTGAGGAATTTGATAGTATTTTACCAGAACATTTTAACCATTATTCATAACCATTATCCATTACTATACTGATCAGATTCTCAGTTTAGATGGGAAGGAGATAAAATAACTAGTGTTATTTAGAAAATCTTAATACCTAAAAGATATAGAGCTATCACATAATTGTGTTTTTTTTTTCCTGGACAATACCATTGACAACTATGATTTACGAGTGAATATTTCTCACCATTCTCTCATGTATTTCTTTAACTTGGCACTCTACCATACACTTCAGACTTGGTTTTTCACGCTTGGCATATCTTAAACTACACTGATCCTTCTCAAAGGAAAACGAGACTCTCTCTAGTATTTCCTTTCTTAATAAATGATACCAGTAGAGCCAGAAAGCTATTGTTCTCTTTCATCATTCCCTGTTTCAAATAAATTATCAAATATTATTGAATTTATATCTAAACACACAGATCATCTTTATCTCTCATTTGGACAAGCAGTCTCTTAAATTATCTCTTTATCTTCAATCTTGATGCCATTCTCCAACCTCCCTGATAGATGGAGTCATCTTACTAAAACATACATTTGGAAAGATTATTTCCCAATTTAAAATCCTTAATGACTTTCCATTATCCTTAGGATAGGAAACTTTCTCTTTAATAATATTATCAAACCCTTTATAATCTGGCATTTGCCCACTTCTTTGGCTTCATTTCTTGCCATATCTGTATAGTATGCTAAACTGTTGCTCTATCATTTTTGTTTTTTCCTATAAGTTTAATACCATAGTGCTTCAGGCCTCTGATCTTTTCTAATGCTCCCCCTACCTTTGCCCAGTACATTACCTCTAGGCTTTAATGCTGTGTGGGCCAATCCTTACCCTACATTTGTAAATTTAAATGTTGCTTCAGGAGATCTTGATTCTGAGACTTTGCTGTATGCCATACCGTGTGTTCATATAGCATACTATACTTACTCTAAGATTATTTTCACCCCATATTATTGTGATGGCTTATTTGACTGTTTAATTAACTCTTTCTCTTCTCTACTACTCTGTGTTAGAAGATCACATCTAACTCTCTCATCTCCCTTAGAAAGTACACTGTCTGGTAGACCCTCTCAGTAAATTTTTGTTAGTAAATTACTAGTATGGTGTAAGTTCATAAATGATATGATAATGGATATTCTGTGTTTACTATTCAGCATTTCAGTTTATGAAATATGACATTTTATGAAGCTTCATTTTAATATTCATTTCCATTTTTAGGATAAGATTCTTTTGCCTCTATAAATAAATCGATTTGTAAATTGATTTATAAAATATGTATTTCAGTCTGAGTCTCTTATGTAAGATGCTCTACATCGGTTACTTTCAGATTCCAAACTTAATACTCATGGGATTTATGTAAAACTATTTAGAATTTATTTTTGTTACCACTTAAATTTCCACTACAAAAGACATGATCATGCCTTATTGAGTTTAAAAACACAAATGATTTTAGCTTACTAAAATGAGAATTCCTCATTGGAGTTTGCCTTAGTGGCTGCAAAATTTGATAATGTCAAGAGAATGGAAAGGCAATATTATCAGGTTTGTACTGGTTTTTGAAAGTCCACATGATGGTTGAAGGACAAATAAGGCAAACCTGTGCCTCTAGTTATATGTAATCATGTACACACCTAGCCTTTATTCTTTTTCATAAGCAGATTTGCATCTGTTGCTTACAGGCAGAGAGAGTAATCAATAATGATGTATAGTAACGTTACGTAACTCACTCAGAAGAGGCATATTACATGGACTTTAGAAGTGATTTACATGAAAATCCCTCCTGAAATGCCACTGAAGTCATTGATAGATGGGATCCTTAGAGCACAATACAGGGCAGAGTACTTTAGACAGCATAATGGTTTTGCCCATAAGTAAATAAGTAAATCTTTGTCATTACACACTGCTATTTCTTTAAGCTTGCTCTCCAATTATGGAACAAATATGGTACATTTACCTAATTGTTTTCAAAGAATAAAGAATCTATCTATCATCTATCTATCTATCATCTATCTATCTATATCTACCTATATATATATAATTTCAAACTGGTGATAGCTTTCAAAAGTAGAATTTGGCATCAATTTTAATTGAAGAGAATTTTACAGAGCTAGTATTTATCAAGAATGAAAAATATAATGTGCCTACAATCTCTTTGAGGCAAAAAAAAAAAAAAAAAAGGAATAAGAAAGTCAAGATTAAAACTTACCAGAAAAAAATCACTTTGAAAGTTGATGCTTACTTAAGATACAGTTTTATCTGTGCTTGGAATTCAAATTCAAATTTTCATATAAAACTAGAAGTAATATAACCTTAATAGCATGGGTATTGGTATAGACCCACAAACCTTGCAAAGTTGTATGTACTTATTTCTTGAAGGATATATAGGCTTTGATAACTGTTTCCTAAGTAATTTCAATAAACATGTCGCTCATTGAAAGTATATACCTTGGCAGTGTTACAAGAGCAAGAAAATACTAGGAAATTTGGAGTTTGTATATATAACCAAATATATCTGGTTTTAGATCAGGTCTATTTCCAAATTTGTCATTAGGAAAAAAAGTACCTTAAAGTGATTATATTTTGTTTCTGTTTTGCCTGTTTTTTTTTTTTTAATTTCATTCCACTTGGAAACTGAAACTCAAATACCTTGAGATTTATAGAAATGTGATCTAGTGGTGCCTGGGTGGCTCAGTCAGTTAAGGATCTGACTTGATTTTGGCTCAGGTTATGATGTTAGGGTCATGAAATCGAGCCCCAGGTCAGGTTTCCTAGTAAGTGGGAAATCTGCTGAGACTCTCTCCTTCTTCTCCCCTTCCCCCTCCTCCCACTCTCACATTCTCTCTCAAATGAATAAATATTTTAAAAATGTGATCTATTATATACTGTATCATATAGAAAGATTAAACCACTCCTTTGATGAATAAAATGAACTTTTTGCTACATTCTTTTACATGGTTTTAAAAAATTAAATACTTTGAAGTTAATGTCTTAAATGTTCCTACAGGTAATATCTCTCCATTAAGATTTGTAAGAAATAACTGACTTTTGAAATTAAATATACATATGAATAAGAAAGAACTGGCAAGATTAGCTTTTAAACTCATTAAGCAGGGCAGCCCAGGTGGCTCAGTGGTTTAGCACAGCCCAGGGTGTAATCCTGGAGACCTGGGATCGAGTCCCACATTGGGCTCCCTGCATGGAGCCTGCTTCTCCCTCTGCCTGTGTCTCTGCCTCTCTCTCTCTGTCTCTGTGTCTCTCATGAATAAATAAATAAGATCTTAAAAAAATAAATTAATTAAGCAATTTTTAATTTTCTTGTCATATTTTTATGGAAATCTCTCTCTTTGCTTTTTTTTCTTTTCCTTTCTTCCCCTCTTCCTCAGTGACTTATAAGTCAGTGTTAGAAGAGAATTCACAGCACATACTGTACAAGGCATGAAAATCTATTTTCAACAAGATAGTACATATGATTAAAAGCAAAAAATATTCCTACAGATTATTTTTATGCAGACACTATTAGAAATGACAGAAAATACAATTACCAGTCTTAGATTAATTATATAAATAATAAACACTTCAAACTGATCTTTAGACAGTAACTAAATAAAAAATAACTACTAGGTTACAATGCAACATGTATATTTGCAATCAAATTATTCATTGGACATATTTTTGTGACAAATAAGATGGGTCTTCCCTTTTTATTCAAAAAAAATTTTGCCTCTTTTTCAATAGGGACAATTTATAATTTCCTCTTCTCTTAATGAATTTTATTTGGATTTTGTTACTCAACCCTTATGTGTTGACCATCAAGCATGTCCCAATAGTGTAAAAGATGTAGGAACAAATGATATACAATGAGTCTCTTCTATTTGTTTTTTTTCTTAATATTTCATTTATTTATTAGAGACACAGAGAGAGAGGTAGAGACATAGGCAGAGGGAGAAGCAGACTCCTTACAGGGAACACGATGCAGGACTCGATCCCAAGACCCCAGGATCACATCCTGAGTCGAAGACAGATGCTCAACCATTGAGCCACTCTGGCATCCCACAATAAGTCTCTTCTAAACTGTACCCACAAAATTAATATAATGAAATGTTTCAAGTGGTAGGAGCAGTGGCAGTACTCTGTAAGGCACTTCAAAGTTGACTGGATTTTTAAAGATCTCACATGAATGATTCTTTTGTTTGATTCTTTTGTTTTCAGTTACTATGTGTGAACATACACACAGATACAAAGAGAAACACAACATATAGAATTAATAGTTATTTCAAATGGTTACATTTTTCTATATCTTGTAATTGTGAGAACTCTCAAAGTCCATATATATTGCTTCATTTAATCCAATGCTTCTCAAAGTGTGATCCACAAAATGTATATTGCTAGTATGAAGTAAATATAGAAGTTAAAAAGTAGAGTGTTTACAAACATTTATAGATATTTGATGGAGTAATTTTATGTCAAATCTAACAAAAAAAGAGGCTTCTATTTTGTATGTTTTTGCTTTCAATTTTATTTCTAGAATTGATTTATATTGTGTTTTCCTAAACATTGGCATTTGACAGATTGAAATTTTAATAAATTATTCTTCACTATAGACCATCTGAGAATCATAGATTTATTTAAGTTGTAAATAAGAAGTCGAGTGAGAAATTAAAGGAAAATTTGCACAAAGGAGGTTTCTTAAGTGTTGTTCAGTGATGATCAACCTTAATCAACCCTGAAGGTAAAAATAAGAAATTATATACTTGACATATTTCAATTCTGTTATCCAAAATAAGGGGAATATATCCAAATTATATGAGTTGTACTTATTTCTATGCCTATTTACAGTTGGAGACATAATGCAAACTTTTTGAAAATAGAATTTATTATTTTATTATTATTAATTATTTTATTTTTAGTAGTTCTCTTTTATCTAACTTACCACACAGTCTTATAAGGAAGCTCACATAGAAGAGCACAATTGTATTTTTGTCAGTGCAATATTTTATGAAGAAATATTTTATATTAATATATAAGTACATTAAATATTATATATTTATGAATTTAAGAGTAAATAAAAATTTTAAGATGAAATGTTGCTGTCCAGCCATTAGAGTTTTATAAAATGCCTTTGCAGGAACATGTGTATTTGGAAATCTTATAGCCGTCTTCTGACAGACACAAATATTTTTTTAAAACTAGTTTGTCTCATATCATTTGTGTTTCCTATGGTGTCCAGCCTGGAAGTTAAAAAATATATAAAGATAGAATAATAGTTAAAGAAACAGTATTCCTTTATCTGTCCCTTAGTATCTCTTAGGGAATCTTCAGCTTTTTAAAGTCATATTCTTATTTCTATTTTTAAAAGATTTTATTTATTTATTCATGAGAGACACAGAGAGAGAGAGGCAGAGACATAGGCAGAGGGAGGAGCCAGCTCCCTGTGAGTAGCCCTCTGTAGGACTCGATCCCAGGACCCTGGGATCATGACCTGAGCTGAAGGCAGACGCTCAATCACTGAGCCACCCAGGCATCCCTCATCTTCTTGTTTCTGAAAGAATGTCATATATGCTTAGAAATACGTGTGATATTTTTCATTTCCACTTCATTTATCTTTGGGTTTCAGCTCTGACACTCTGAGATGACATTAGATGCCGAGGCCTCAGAAACCCTGGAAAGACAGGAATTGCTATGAAAGTGCTTATCTATTCCGTTAATGCTGCTGCCCCTGGGACTGATGCCAGTCAGATGTCCTGTCAATCCTGGCTGGTACTTCTGTGGCAAAGCTGAACCTCTCTGAAACTTCTCTCCTCTGCAAGAGCTAGCAGACTGTGCCAAAAACAGCAGGCACATAATTCAGACGTAATTATTAATAACAGAAACACCCAGTACTCTTACGTAAAAATGAGAACTCTTCTCCAACTGTCCTGTCTTACTGTTGCTACAATGGACCCCAAACTCTATATTTTCTGCTGCTGGCAGCTTACTGTATTAGTTCAGTTCCTTCAAGTTTTTAGTTTTACTGCATGCGTGCATGTCTGTATGTACACACACACGTGCATGCGTGTTTGGTTTTGATTTGGATTGTTTGCCTGCTTCTGTCTTTCTAGGGATGCAGGATGGTTTCATTGAGGATAAAGCTAGGGGAAGAGATAGGAACAATCAGAAAAACAACTGTGACAGCATCCTTTGCTGGGGCAATTTCAATCCAAGTGTGTGCTTCAACTTTTAATGATATACTTTTTTACACTTGTGTTAACTGGTCTTGGAAAACCAAACACATTCTGCTTTTTAGGGCCTTTACAGATTAGATAGTTTATGGAATTGTTGAATAAGCAAGCATCTCTTACAGATTGTTTAAGCATATATACAAATTAATATACGAGATTCATTTTAGAATGTTTACAGATTAGGGACTTGTTACATAAGCATGCATTTCTTAGGGAATCATTTGGTAAATGGGATGTACGTGACATCTTAAATTTACTTGATACTTTACAATACATACATATAAAATTATAGGTCATCATAAATTTTGCCATCACTCCTTTTTCTATCTATTTCCCTGTAGTCTCCCCTCACTTCTAACTCTGACCCAGCACCATGTCCATTGTTCAGTCTCCTGCTGTGGTTTCTCTTACTGAAGAAAGAGAAAGTAAGCTCAAGTATTTGACCTTAATGAACTAAAGCTTTAAAAGAGCTTAAATTGAAAATCATGTTTTATGGCATTAAAAAAAAATTACCTTTACTGTGCTTTTCACTGTGCCAGTGAATTTGTAACATTCCTTGAAACTTTTTTCTTGTTATCCTAATGATATTCATGGTCTCATGGATCATCATTGTAGCAAACTAACTTTGAAATATGTGATTAGAAATGCAGTTTAAATCCTGGGCTGTTCCAAATCCTTAAAGACTTTTTTTCCCCTCTATGACAGGAAAATAAAATCTTCGGCTGTACACACAAAGAATACTAGATTGAACCGATTTGATTATTCTTCAATTAAACCTCACTATGTACCATTTTAGCACTTACTCTGTAAGTACTTCCTGAGTTAATAGCTTAGTGTAAAGTTTAAAAAGCTATTAAGCAGGTTTAAACAATCTTGTTTAAAGGAAGAAGCCATGTTTTTGCACATCATTAGCTGAAATGTATTAATAAAAGATATGGCTTATTAGGCATTAAGGATGAAAACTAAAGGCCTTCACTGTGCCAGGAAAAGTCCAAGGTTGTCATGAAGCTGGTGGGCTAATTATAGTTTTAAATTAAATTTAAAATACTGTATACTCGGTCAATCTCTAAAACAAAATTATGGCTGAGAGATCATTTTCTCTTAGTTTATTTCTGGAAGAGAAATATCTAAACAAATTCTAGTAGTTATTATTCCTATAAATTGTGCTAAGTTTAGATAAAATAGAGAATGCTTCATTAAATTGGTATTTCTGATTGACAAAAAATAATTTTTAGTGCAAGTATATCCCAAGTATTGCATGAAATTTATTTATACTAAAAGAACATTTATTTTAAATTCAGCCTTAACTGGGTGTCCTCAATTTTTATTTGCTAAATCTATAACCCTAAATGAGGAACCAAGGAAGATAATCCAAAAAGTAATGACTTAGTGAGCCTAGTTAATTAGCTTAGTTAATTCTCAACTTTCTTCATTAAGAAAATAGAAATTGTCTCCAAGATACCATCATAGGTCATATATATATATATATATATATATATAGAGAGAGAGAGAGAGAGAGAGAGAGAGAAAGAGAGAGAGGTTTAAATGGTTTTTTTGCTCTAATTACTAGTAGATTGGTAAAGACAGTACAGACATATCTTGGAGATATCATGAATTCAGTTCCAGACCACTGCAATAAAGCAAATATCACAATTAAGTGAACTAAATGATTTTTTCAGTTTTGCAGTGCATGTATAAGTTATATTCACATCATACTGTAGTCTATTTAGTGTGCAATAGCATTATGTCTAAAAAAATAATGCACATAACTTAATTAAAAATATTTAATTCCTAGAAAATGCTAACTATCATCTGAGCTTATAATGAGCTAGTTAGCTAGCTAGCCAGCTAGCTTGATAATTTTTTTTTTTCTGGTGGAGAGTTTTGCCTTAATATTGATGGCTACTGACTGATTGCTGAAGGTAGGCATGGCTATAGCAGTTTTTTAAAAGAAGACATCAATGAATTTTTGGCGCATTGATAGACTCTTCCTTTCACAAATGACTGCTTTGGAGCATGCCATGCTGTTTGATAACACTTTACCCATAGTGGAACTTCTTTCAAAATTCGAGTCAATCCTCTCAGGCCCTGCTGCTGCTTTATCAACTAAGTGTATGTAATATTCCAAATCCTTTTTTGTCATTTTGGCAATCTTCACAAAATCTTCACCTGGAGTAAATCCCATCTTAGGAAACTGCTTTATTTGCTCATCCATAAGAAGAAACCCCTTAACCATTAAACTTTTGTCATGACATTGTAGCAATTCAGTTACATTTTCAGGCACCACTCCACTTCTAACTCTTGTTCTCATGCTATTTCCACATTTTCAGTTGCTTCCTCTACTGAAGTCTTGGAGCCCTCAATCCATAAGGGTTGAAATCTACTTCTTCCAAATGCCTATTAATGTTGATATTTTTACACCTCTCTATAAAAGATTAATGTCTCTAATGGCATAACGGGTGAGGAATACTTTCCAGAAGGTTTTCAGTGGATTTGTCCATATCCATCATAGATAGATACAGCTATCTATGGTAGCTATAGCCTTATGAAATATTTTTTTTAAATAACAAGACTTGAAAGTGGAAATTACTCTTTGATTCATGGTCTGCAGAATGGATGTTGTATTAGCAGGCATGAAAACAACATTATTCTTCATGTACATCTCCATCAGATTTCCTAGGTGATCAGGCCATTGTCAATGAGCAGTCATATTTTGAAAGGGATCTTTTTCCCTGCCAAGCATTAGTTCTCAACAGTGGGCTTGAAATATTCAGTAAACCATGTTGTTAATAGATGTGCCGCCATTGAGGCTTTGTTGTTCCATTTATGGAGCACAAGAAAAGTTGATTTAGCCAATATTTAAAAGCCATTTGATTTTTGGAATGCGCATTGGCTTCAACTTAAAGTCATCAGCTGTGTTAGCCGCTAATAAGAAAGTCAGACTGTCCTCTGAAGCTTTGAAGGCAGGCAGTGACCTCTCTTTAGCTATTAAAGTCCAAGATGGCTTCTTCTTCCAAGATAAAGCTGGATCATCTACATTGAAAATCTATTGTTTAGTGTAACCACTTTCACTAATTATTTTAGCTAGATCTTCAGATAAGTTGCTGCAGCACTTGCCTCTATACCTTGCACTTTGATGTTATGGAGGTGGCTTCTTTGCTTAAACCTCATAACCAACTTCTGTTAGCTTCAAACATTTTTTCTATAGCTTCCTCACCTCTTTAGGTTCATAGAATTGAAGAGAACTAGGGCCTTGCTCTGGATCAGGATTTAGCTTAAGGGAATGTTGTGGCTGGTTTGATCTTCTAACCCAACTACTTAAAGTTTCTCCATACTAGCAACAAGAATTTCACTTTCTTATCACACATGTGTTCTCTGATGGGGTACTTTTAATTTCCTTCAAAAATTTTACTTTTGTGTTCATAACTTAGTTCTTTGGTGCAAGAGGCGTAGCTTTTTGCCTATGTCAGCTTTCCGCGTGCTTTTTTTCAGTCAGGTCAACCACTTTGCTTTTGATTTTTTTTGTTTGTTTGTTTTTTGTTTTTTTTTGCTTTTTTTTTTTTTGCTTTTGATTTAAAGTGAAAGACTGCAAGACCACGTCAAGGCCACTGTAGGGCTATTAATTGACCTAATTCCAATTGTGTTGTGACTCAAAGAATAGGAAGGTTTGAGGGGAAGAAGAGAGATAGGAACAGTCGCTGCAGTGGTTAGCACACAGCACTTATCAGCTAAGTTCATCGTTTTATATGGGTGCAGTTTGTAGGATCCCAAATAATTACAATGGCAACATGAAAGATCACTGATCACAGATGACCACAACAGATATAGTAATAACAAAAAATTTGAAACTGCAAGAAATCCTGAAATGTGACACAGAGACATGAAGTGAGCAAATGCTGTTGGAAAAATAGAACTGATAGCCTTGCTTGATGCAGGGTTGCCAGAGACTTTCCATTTGTAAAAAATGCGATACCTGTGAGGTGCAGTGAAGTAAAGAACAATATAACGAGGTATGTTTGTGTATCTGTTTGAAAGGATTCATTTCTGCAAACCTGATGAAGTGAAATATCTTTTATGGGTATGATATATATAGTTTGAGGTGCCTGTCCTGTGCATAGCCCCCTTCTTTACCTTGAAGGTGGGATGAGCTTACATGGTAATGTTATAGCTTTTATACCTCTTCTGCTTCTCCTCTCCAAACACACCATTCTCATTTAGCCACTGCTAGTGGATTAAGGTGCACATCCAGTTAAATGGGACACATTGCCCTATGAATTCTGGATTGGAATAATGTGAGCTACAGTCACTTTTCTCTGAGGAGCAAAGCCGAGATTATTGTGCCCCAGCAAGAATAGTTAACAGATATGTCACAACTGCATACAAACCAAAATTGTGGAGAAGCCGAAACAAATGCATCATCAGGTGTAGCTTGAACATCTAAGTTATCTTGCTGAATATACTCCAGTCTTTATAATTCTATTCATTCTAGTTAGAACATGAAGACAGAAAAGAGAAGGGCGAGTAAAAGAAACTATACATGTAAAAATTCAGATGCATAAACTATTGATTTTTTAGAGTAAACACTGTAATGGTAATTGGACATATTTTATATTAGTAATAACTAACAAAAACATTCAACTTCCATGTTTATATATCTACAATTTAATAATAGTCTTATACTTTTGATATTAAAGCATGAGGTACTTTTCTTAAAGTTGCAGGGAGGAAGGTATTGCTAGATTAGCACACTTTGCTACTGGGGTAAAAATAACTCAAAGGACTTGTCCTAATGACATTACACCACACATTATTTACTAACAAAAATAGAATAGTTTTGCCATCTGAACACAGTAATATGTAATACTTTCCAAGCTCAGTAAGCAACAATTTGAACAAAAGGAGCATGAATATTAGCAATACAGTCTTATTGGGTCACATAATCTTCCACTAATACACAAAAGTAATCTACTTGTTTCTTTGGTGCTTGTTAACAGTTTGCTGATTATTCATGTGTCCAGAAAAAAAATTAATGCTTGAAGCCCTAAACCTGGTGAATATAATGAGCATGGTTCCCCGTGGATCTGAAAAAATTAGATTGTTGGTTTGAGACAGATGCAGCTATAACCAGAGGGAATGCTTTTGCATTCTCATCACAGTGTAGCAGAAACATTACTTAGAAACTTTAATACATATTAATACTACATTCAAGACAATTATAGGCACAAAAAAACCCACAAAAAATAAAATTTCAGGAGAAGAATTAAGCCAGTACTAGAAGCTCTGCTAAAGAAGTTATAGTCGCATGGTTAATTCCATAATTAACTTTAGTATATGAACTGGAGTAAAATCTTATGTAAATGCACTGGAAACACATTCAAAGCAAGGTCAGGAAAAGGAATATACAGTCATCCTCTTCACAGCATAAAGCAAATGGCAGGGCCATGAATCTGTTAGTCCTAGTTTTCCTATTATTAGATTCATATTTGTACTCTCAAAAAGTAATTATTAGCTTAGAATTTTATTGATCCATCTCACTAATTTTAGTAAATTATTTATCATACAGGGCTTTTTTATATAAAAAATTTAAAAAGTGCCGAAGATACTTAAGAAAATCATATACCAAAGGCAAAACTACACTCCAAGAGACTAAAACATTATTTTGAAACAAGTAAAATATTAGATATTAAAGATAAGCCGCTCACATACTTTGAGAAGCAAGAGGAAAGGGATCTCTATTTCTTATTTGTTACATGCTAGTGGTATGTTCTAAGGCTCTTAATCATCTAAGTTACTATCTACATTTTAAAAATGTGTATGTAGCTTTAAGGGAATGCATGGCTTGTCCAAAGTAACAAACTAATGATCAAAAAAGGCAGAGTTAGAACATTTCAGCCTGCTATTTAATAGTTGTATAACCTTAGGTACATTAATTTAATCTATTTGCTTCAGTTTCCTATTTTATAAAATAAAATAATAATTATACCTATTATAATTAATTAATAAATCAGTTAATATAAAGTACTTAGAACAATAATTATACACAGTAAGTGCTATTTAAGGCTATAGGTCTGTGGCTCCATGTTTGTTTCACCACACCACAGAAAAACTAGACATTCAATTCACATCGCTAACAATGTGCAAACATTTCTATCACTAAAATATTGTTTTATATAGATTTACTTAATGTCTTCTATAAGAATGACTATATTCCTGCACTTAATATTTCTTGGCCATTAAATCCATCAAGTAAAAAATAATATGAAAGTCATAAGTAGTATAATTATTATTCCTACCTGATTTTTTGAACACTAAATATATAAGCCGATAAGTATGCAAAGCCATGTGCTGGCAACAGACAGAAAATGATAGAACAGGGAATTTGAAGTCTGTGAATTAAAAAACAAACAAACATTAAAGGCATTTACCAATATATTAAGACAATATAAAGAAGTTATAATTAGTTGAAGAACTGAGATACCAATACCGTCCAATTGAATATTTGGCAATGGTGGAAATGTTCTTGACCTCCACCATCCAGTAGTGGAGCCACAGCCACATATAGCTACTGAGCACTAGAAATGTTGGTATTATGACCCGTATTTTGTATCTTGTTGTATTGTAATTAATTTAAATTTAAATAACTTCATGTGGCTGTTGGAGAGCACAGTGCTAGAGAGGTAGCAAGGGAGAGTGAATGCCACTCTGGAGGCTTAGAGAGTTGTGGTGGAGGAACTCATGAAAGATATCCTTGGTTATTCATTTCTGTGGAAGGAAGTGACCTACTGAACCTAAAAAAGAAAGGGGATTAGCAGACTTAGTAAATGAGAACCAAAGTAGGAAGGATTTGCAAAAGTCCTGTTGTCCATACTAATAGTCTTTGATCTATGTTGGGTATGTTAAAAAGTGGAAAATTTACAAAAACCTCACTTCCAGCTTCCCTGGGGGGAAAATAAAAGAATAGGAATATTTGGAGCACATTTACCCCTCTGAGGCATTTTTTCTTCTTCTGTAAAGTGTGAAAGCTGTATGATAAGACACCATTCCATCCTGAAAGTCTATTCTATGATTACTCATTATTCAGCTAGACATATTTCTGTTTTCTTTGTGTCTGTTTAGGACAGTTGTTTATAAGAATTGTTTAATCAAGGTCCTACCTTCTTTTCTCAGAAAGTTTAGTTTCTGAGTGTCCACTAGTCAGCAATCTCATAAATATATGTCTTTGTTTTTGGACAAAGATGAGATGGACAAGATGAGAAATATATGTTTCTATGAAAAAAGAAGGTGCAGATCTCTTTGATTTGGTTTATTATTGTAATCTTTTATTGACAGTATACAAAATAAGTTGGATATTGTAGATGTCACTGCCTGGATGAACTTGACTTTGTAATAAAATGTTTGATTAATTTTATGTAAAAACTTAAGTACAGGACGGAGGGGTGAGATGGCGGAAGAGTAGGGTCCCCAAATCACCTGTCCCCACCAAATTACCTAGATAACCTTCAAATCATCCTGAAAATCTACGAATGCGGTCTGAGATTTAAAGAGAGAACAGCTGGAATGCTACAGTGAGACGAGTTTGCGCTTCTATCAAGGTAAGAAGATCGGAAAAAAGAAATAAAGAAACAAAAGGCCTCCAAGGGGGAGGGGCCCCGCAAAGAGCCGGGCTGAGGCCAGGGCGAGTGTCCCCAGGACAGGAGAGCACCGTCCTGGAGAAGCAGGAGCTGCACCGACCTTCCCGGGTGGAAAGGGGCTCGCAGGGAGTTGGAGCAGGACCCAGGAGGGCGGGGATGCCCTCGGGCTCCCGGGGACACTAATAGACACCTGCGCATCGGGAGAGTGCGCCGAGCTCCCTAAGGGCTGCAGCGCGCACGGCGGGACCCAGAGCAGCTCGGGGGGCTCGGGGGCGGCTCCGCGGAGGGGGCTGCGGGGCGGGAGCAGCTCGGGGGGCTCGGGGGCGGGAGCATGAATCCAACAGCGCAGGCCCCGGAGCACAGAGCTCCCGGACACAGCCCAGGATCTGGCCTCCCCCGGGACAGGCAGAGGCCGGGAGGGCCCAGGACAGCGAGGACGCTCCTGCCCCGAGCTGAGCAGATCAGCGGCCCCGCCCCGGAGCCTCCAGGCCCTGCAGACGGAGAGCTCCGGAGCTACTGCGGGGGCTGACTCCAGGGCTCCAGAGCTGGCCTCAGCCACTGTGGTTGTTTCCTGGGGCCTCACGGGGTAAACAGCCCCCACTGAGCCCTGCACCAGGCAGGGGGCAGAGCAGCTCCCCCAAGTGCTAACACCTGAAAATCAGCACAACAGGCCCCTCCCCCAGAAGACCAGCTAGACAGACAAGTTCCAGGGGAGTCAAGGGACTTAAAGTATACAGAATCGGAGGATACATCCCCGTGGGTTTTTTTTTTTTTTTTCTTTTTGATTTCTGTTCGCTTCCCCCACCCTTTTTTCCTTTATTTTTCTTTCTCTTTTTTCTTCCTTTTTTCTTCTTTTTCTCTTTTCTTTCTTTCTTTCTTTCTTTCTTTCTTTCTTTCTTTCTTTCTTTCTCTCCTCTCTTTTTCTCCTTTTCCCAATACAACTTGTTTTTGACCACTCTGCACTGAGCAAAATGACTAGAAGGAAAACCTCACCTCAAAAGAAAGAATCAGAAACAGTCCTCTCTCCCACAGAGTTACAAAATCTGGATTACAATTCAATGTCAGAAAGCCAATTCAGAAGCACTATTATACAGCTACTGGTGGCTCTAGAAAAAAGCATAAAGGACTCAAGAGACTTCATGACTGCAGAATTTAGATCTAATCAGGCAGAAATTAAAAATCAATTGAATGAGATGCAATCCAAACTAGAAGTCCTAACGACAAGGGTTAACGAGGTGGAAGAACAAGTGAGTGACATAGAAGACAAGTTGATGTCAAAGAGGGAAACTGAGGAAAAAAGAGACAAACAATTAAAAGACCATGAGGATAGATTAAGGGAAATAAACGACAGCCTGAGGAAGAAAAACCTACGTTTAACTGGGGTTCCCGAGGGCGCCGAAAGGGCCAGAGGGCCAGAATATGTATTTCAACAAATCATAGCTGAAAACTTTCCTAATCTGGGAAAGGAAACAGGCATTCAAATCCAGGAAATAGAGACCGCCCCCCCCCCTAAAATCAATAAAAACTGTTCAACACCTCGAAATCTAATAGTTAAGCTTGCAAATTCCAAAGATAAAGAGAAGATCCTTAAAGCAGCAAGAGACAAGAAATCCCTGACGTTTATGGGGAGGAGTATTAGGGTAACAGCAGACGTCTCCACAGAGACCTGGCAGGCCAGAAAGGGCTGGCAGGATATATTCAGGGTCCTAAATGAGAAGAACATGCAACCAAGAATACTTTATCCAGCAAGGCTCTCATTCAGAATGGAAGGAGAGATAAAGAGCTTCCAAGACAGGCAGGAACTGAAAGAATATGTGACCTCCAAACCAGCTCTGCCAGAAATTTTAAGGGGAACTCTTAAAATTCCCCTTTAAGAAGAAGTTCAGTGAAACAATCCACAAAAATAAGGACTGAATAGATTTCATGATGACACTAAACTCATATCTTTCAATAGTAACTCTGAACGTGAACGGGCTTCATGACCCCATCAAAAGGCGCAGGGTTTCAGACTGGATAAAAAAGCAGGACCCATCTATTTGCTGTCTACAAGAGACTCATTTTAGACAGAAGGACACCTACAGCCTGAAAATAAAAGGTTTGAGAACCATTTACCATTCGAATGGTCCTCAAAAGAAAGCAGGGGTAGCCATCCTTATATCAGATAAACTAAAATTTACCCCGAAGACTGTAGTGAGAGATGAAGAGGGACACTATATCATACTTAAAGGATCTATCCAAAAGAGGACTTAACAATCCTCAATATATATGCCCCGAATGTGGGAGCTCCCAAATATGAAATCAATTAATAACCAAAGTGAAGAAATACTTCGATAATAATACACTTATACTTGGTGACTTCAATCTAGCTCTTTATATACTAGATAGGTCTTCTAAGCACAACATATCCAAAGAAACGAGAGCTTTAAATGATACACTGGACCAGATGGATTTCGCAGATATCTACAGAACTTTACATCCAAACTCACCTGAATACACATTCTTCTCAAGTGCACATGGAACTTTCTCCAGAATAGACCACATACTGGGTCACAAATCGGGTCTGAACTGATACCAGAAGATTGGGATCGTCCCCTGCAGATTCTCAGACCATAATGTCTTGAAATTAGAACTAAATCACAACAAGAAGTTTGGAAGGACCTCAAACACGTGGAGGTTAAGGACCATCCTGCTAAAAGATGAAAGGGTCAACCAGGAAATTAAGGAAGAATTAAAAAGATTCATGGAAACTAATGAGAATGAAGATACAACCGTTCAAAATATTTGGGATACAACAAAAGCAGTCCTAAGGGGGAAATACATACAAGCATCCATTCAAAAACTGGAAAGAACTCAAATACAAAGCTAACCTTACACATAAAGGAGCTAGAAAAAACCATCAAATAGATCCTACACCCAGCAGAAGAAGAGAGTTAATTAAGATTCGAGCAGAACTCAACGAAATTGAGACCAGAAGAACTGTGGAACAGATCAACAAAACCAGGAGTTGGTTCTTTGAAAGAATTAATAAGCTAGATAAACCATTAGCCAGTCTTATTAAAAAGAAGAGAGAGAAGACTCAAATTAATAAAATCATGAATGAGAAAGGAGAGATTACTACCAACACCAAGGAAATACAAACGATTTTAAAAACATATTATGAACAGCTATACGCCAATAAATTAGGCAATCTAGAAGAAATGGACGCATTCCTGGAAAGCCACAAACTACCAAAACTGGAACAGGAAGAAATAGAAAACCTGAACAGGCCAATAACCAGGGAGGAAATTGAAGCAGTCATCAAAAACCTCCCAAGACACAAAAGTCCAGGGCCAGATGGCTTCCCAGGGGAATTCTATCAAACGTTTAAAGAAGAAACCATACAAATTCTACTAAAGCTGTTTGGAAAGATAGAAAGAGATGGAGTACTTCCAAATTTGTTTTATGAGGCCAGCATCACCTTAATTCCAAAACCAGACAAAGACCCCACCAAAAAGGAGAATTACAGGCCAATATCCCTGATGAACATGGATGCAAAAATTCTCAACAAGATACTAGCCAAAAGGATCCAACAATACATTAAGAAAATTATTCACCATGACCAAGTAGGATTTATCCCCGGGACACAAGGCTGGTTCAACACTCATAAAACAATCAATGTGATTCATCATATCAGCAAGAGAGAAACCAAGAACCATATGATCCTCTCATTAGATGCAGAGAAAGCATTTGACAAAATACAGCATCCATTCCTGATCAAAACTCTTCAGAGTGTAGGGATAGAGGGAACATTCCTCGACATCTTAAAAGCCATCTACGAAAAGCCCACAGCAAATATCATTCTCAATGGGGAAGCACTGGGAGCCTTTCCCCTAAGATCAGGAACAAGACAGGGATGTCCACTCTCACCACTGCTATTCAACATAGTACTGGAAGTCCTAGCCTCAGCAATCAGACAACAAAAAGAAATAAAAGGCATTCAAATTGACAAAGAAGAAGTGAAACTCTCCCTCTTCGCTGATGACATGATACTGTACATAGAAAATCCAAAGACTCCACCCCAAGATTCCTAGAACTCATACAGCAATTCGGTAGCGTGGCAGGATACAAAATCAATGCCCAGAAATCAGTAGCATTTCTATACACTAACAATGAGACTGAAGAAAGAGAAATTAAGGAGTCAATCCCATTTACAATTGCACCCAAAAGCATAAGATACCTAGGAATAAACCTAACCAAAGAGGTGAAGGATCTATACCCTAAAAACTATAGAACACTTCTGAAAGAAATTGAGGAAGACACAAAGAGATGGAAAAGTATTCCATGCTCATGGATTGGCAGAGTTAATATTGTGAAAATGTCAATGTTACCCAGGGCAATTTACATGTTTAATGCAATCCCTATCAAAATACCATGGACTTTCTTCAGAGAGTTAGAACAAATTATTTTAAGATTTGTGTGGAATCAGAAGAGACCCCGAATAGCCCGGGGAATTTTAAAAAAGAAAACCATATCTGGGGGCATCACAATGCCAGATTTCAGGTTGTACTACAAAGCTGTGGTCATCAAGACAGTGTGGTAATGGCACAAATACAGACACATAGATCAATGGAACAGAATAGAGAACCCAGAAGTGGACCCTCAACTTTATGGTCAACTAATATTCGATAAAGGAGGAAAGACTATCCATTGGAAGAAAGACAGTCTCTTCAATAAATGGTGCTGGGAAAATTGGACATCCACATGCAGAAGAATGAAACTAGACCACTCTCTTGCACCATACACAAAGATAAACTCAAAATGGATGAAAGATCTAAATGTGAGACAAGATTCCATCAAAATCCTAGAGAAGAACACAGGCAACACCCTTTTTGAACTCAGCCACAGTAACTTCTTGCAAGATACATCCACGAGGCAAAAGAAACAAAAGCAAAAATGAACTATTGGGACTTCATCAAGATAAGAAGCTTTTGCACAGCAAAGGACACAGTCAACAAAACTAAAAGACAACCTACAGAATGGGAGAAGATATTTGCAAATGACGTATCAGATAAACGGCTAGTTTCCAAGATCTATAAAGAACTTATTAAACTCAACACCAAAGAAACAAACAATCCAATCATGAAATGGGCAAAAGACATGAACAGAAATCTCACAGAGGAAGACATAGACATGGCCAACAAGCACATGAGAAAATGCTCTGCATCACTTGCCATCAGGGAAATACAAATCAAAACCACAATGAGATACCACCTCACACCAGTGAGGATGGGGAAAATTAACAAGGCAGGAAACCACAAATGTTGGAGAGGATGCGGAGAAAAGGGAACCCTCTTACACTGTTGGTGGGAATGTGAACTGGTGCAGCCACTCTGGAAAACTGTGTGGAGGTTCCTCAAAGAGTTAAAAATAGACCTGCCCTACGACCCAGCAATTGCAGTGTTGGGGATTTACCCCAAAGATACAGATGCAATGAAACGTCGGGCCACCTGCACCCCGATGTTTCTAGCAGCAATGCCCACAATAGCCAAACTGTGTAAGGAGCCTCGGTGTCCATCGAAAGATGAATGGATAAAGAAGATGTGGTTTATGTATACAATGGAATATTCCTCAGCCATTAGAAACGACAAATACCCACCATTTGCTTCAACGTGGATGGAACTGGAGGGTATTATGCTGAGTGAAGTAAGTCAATCGGAGAAGGACAAACGTTATATGTTCTCATTCATTTGGGGAATATAAATAATAGTGAAAGGAAATATAAGGGAAGGGAGAGGAAATGTGTGGGAAATATCAGAAAGGGAGACAGAACATAAAGACTCCTAACTCTGGGAAATGAACTAGGGGTGATGCAAGGGGAGGAATACGGGGGGTGGGAGTGAATGGGTGACGGGCACTGAGGGGGGCACTTGACAGGATGAGCACTGGGTGTTATTCTGTATGTTGGTACATTGAACACCAATAAAAAATAAATTTATTATTAAAAAAAAATCTTAAGTACAAATAAATTATCATGGAGTAAATTCCTCCTCTAATCCAGTGCCGTAAAATACTCTATTTGTCCTACATGGCTTGCATTTTACTCCTAAACAGTGGTTTATGCACTGAGTCCACTGTAACACCAGAAAAGACATGTGTTTGACAACAAATATTTAGCTAATAATTGCATTTTATTTTCAAAATGTTTATTCTTTTTGATCACTGATTTATAATAAGGTTTTGCAAATGCTTATTCAATAATCGCGCCCTGGAATTTAGTGATAATCCCTATAAAATGTATATAGTAAATGTCAAGCATCTCATATTAAAAAAAAAAAAAAAAAACCTCTAAGTTTCATGGTGTTTTGTTTAACTAGATGTTTCTCGGAGGTTTTTAAAAATCTAGAGCTGTCAAAGTCTTTTTGACCACTTCCTGTTTTGGATAATGTTAGCCCTATTTGTTTTAAGATTATTCAGTTTTCTGGGAATTAAATCTTCCTTTTGAGTTGCATAAATTCTGTAAGGATTTAAAATACCACAGATTGTTTACAGTATTATTTTTAAATGATTACATTACAACAAAGATACATTTTGATACTGTATAGTATCAACTAAATGAAATGAATCATTAAAACATACAAATCTATCCTTTATTATTTTTTTAAAGATATATTTACAGTTCTTTTTTTTTAAT
This sequence comes from Canis aureus, assembly GCF_053574225.1. Taxonomy (NCBI): domain Eukaryota; kingdom Metazoa; phylum Chordata; class Mammalia; order Carnivora; family Canidae; genus Canis; species Canis aureus. Next base: position 14,474,771 of record NC_135643.1, read on the forward strand.
TTTTTTTTTTTTTTTTTTTTTTTATGATAGTCACAGAGAGAGAGAGAGGCGCAGAGACACAGGCAGAGGGGGAAGCAGGCTCCATGCACCGGGAGCCCGATGTGGAATTCGATCCTGGGTCTCCAGGATCGCGCCCTGGGCCAAAGGCAGGCGCCAAACCGCTGCGCCACCCAGGGATCCCCAAATCTATCCTTTAAAAATTTATCTCTTATCACAAATTCATTCCTGTGTCACATAGTTCTTTTTTCCTAATATTATTTAATTTTGATAAATGTTGTAGCCTAAGTAAGACTGGTTATTTCTTTTTTTTTTTTTTTACGATTTTATTTATTTATTCATGAGAGACACACAGAAAGAGAAAGAGCGAGAGACAGAGACACAGGCAGAAGGAGAAGCAGGCTCCATGCAGGGAAACCCACGTGGGACTCGATCCTGGGTCTCCAGGATCAGGCGCTGGGCTGAAGGTCGTGCTAAACCACTGAGCCACCAGGGCTGCCCAACACTGGTTATTTTTGAATCATAAATATTGTCGATGTTATTTTGTCTTCTCAATTAGTTTTGACATTATTCTCCTACATGTATACATTATATTCTAGAATAGTATTTGTTTTAAAGCAAATGTCTAATGATAGAAAAAAAGGAAATGTGTGCTATTTTTGCACAACTCAGTATCTCATTTTAATTCTATAATTAATTCCCTACCCTTTATTTATATTGTTTACATATCATAAGTTTCTTCAAAGATCTTTACCTTATAAGTAAATTTTAAATGTACATTTTCAATTATTGACAATATTTTTGATAGGTCAGGCTATGCTAATAATATCTAACCCACCTATATTCTATAAGGCTAGAAAAAAAGCACTCAAGGAACATTGGGGCATCATTTGTACTCTCAGTAACTGTCTGGTGAAGACTAAGAAAATAAAATAAAGATAAGAAAAGGAGAGAAATAAAAACTAAACATATTGCAGTGGCTAAAGGAACATAAGCATCTCACAAAAATACCAGAAAAAAAAAAAAGGAAAGATTCATCTTGCTTTTGAAGCCTAGGAAGGTTTTAAAGGGAAGACCCATTGGTATCAAATTTTGAGTAACAGATAGGAATTTGATAGAAAAGGCTTGTAGACCAAGAAGATAGATTAGAATTAACCTCTTATGTTTTAAATAATGGATGGATATTATTGCACGAAATAGGGTCATACTGAAGATTTTTAGTTTCCAGGATCAAGGAAAGAACATAGATTATGTTTATTAATTGTTAAAAGCCTAGTAGTGGAATTTTAGCATAAAGATACCTAGAAGGCATTTTGAAACACAGATTGTCTTGACTTCAGTGTTTCTTCTTGGTTTGCAACCTCCTGGGGAGCTTCCCAGGTGTAATCAGAAAAAAACAGCCCCAGATGCAGAGGGCAGGAGGAGACTGAAGAAAGAGGAAGGCTACTTCATACTGGTAGAGAGCAGGTTTCATAAACAAAGAGCCCGGGGTGCCTGGTTGACTCAGTTGGTTCAGCATCTACCTTCAGCTCAGGTTTCATCCTTTCTGATGGCTGAGTAATATTCCATTGTATATATACCACATCTTCTTTATCCATTCATCTGTCAAAGGGCATCGTGGCTCCTTCCACAGTTTGGCTGTTGTGGATATAGCTGAGTGCAGGTGTCCCTGCGTTTCACTACATCTGTATCTTTGGGGCAAAAATCCAGTAATGCAATTGCTGGGTCATAGGGTAGCTCTATTTTTAACCTCTTGAGGAAACTCCACACTGTTTTCCAGAGTGGCTGCACCAACTTGCATTCCCACCAACAGTACGAAAGAGTTCCCCTGGGCAGCCCGGGTGGCTCAGCAGTTTAGCGCCACCTTCAGCACAGGCCAGGATCCTGGAGACCCGGGATTGAGTCCCACCTTGGGCTCCCTGCATGGAGCCTGCTTCTCCCTCTGCCTATGTCTCTGCCTCTCTCTGTGTCTCTGTCTCTGTCTCTCTCTCTCTCTCTCTGTCTCTCATGAATAAATAAATAAAAATTTTAAAAAGGGTTCCCCTTTCTCCACATCCTTGCCAACACTTGTTTCATGTCTTGTTAATTTTAGCCATTCTCACCAGTGTAAAGTGGTATCTCATTGTGGTTTTGATTTGTATTTCCCTGATGGCAAGTATGTGGAGCATTTTTTCATGTGCTTCTTGGCCATGTGTAGGTCTTCTTTGGAGAAATGTCTTTTCATGTCTTCTGCCCATTTCTTGACTGAATTGTTTGTTTCTTGGGTGTTGAGTTTGATAAGTTCTTTACAGATCTCGGAGACTAGCCCTTTATCTGATCTGTCATTTGCAAATATCTTCTCCCATTCTGTAGGTTGTCTTTTAGTTTTGTTGACTGTTTCCCTGCTGTGCAAAAGCTTTTTATCTTGATTAAGTCCCAATAATTCATTTTTGCTTCTGTTTCTCTTGAGTTTATAGGTGTTCCTTGCAAGAAGTCTCTGTTGCCAAATTCAAAAAGTTCATTGCTAATTCGATAAATCTTGAGTAAGGCCTGAGAATTTGATTTTTAAACTAATTCTCATATGATGTTGATGCAGGTGGCTTGGGACCATACTTGGTGAACCAATAGTCTAGGTAAAATTTTCCTATAGTAGTTCCTCCTGTCTCCCAGGAAAGAGGGTCAAATAATAGTATTATTTTTTTAGCAGCTAACTTGCAAATATATATTCAAACTATTTCTGAGAGAGAAACCCTAGAAGAAAATACACACAAATACACAAAATTAAACTTTTAATTAAATAAATGATAGAGAGTAAGTTATGATCAAAACTCTACTACTCTACCTGTATCAGTTAGAGCCCTCACTAGAAACAGAACTCATGCAGGTTTAAATAAGGAGTTTTAAATGAAGAGGTAGCTACAGAAATATGGACACAGTTGAGTCAGCTGGAAACTTAATGGCACCTCTGGATACCAAAGAGAAAGTAAATAGTGTGATCAGAGTCCATCGAAAGCTGGAGCCATTATCAAGGATTGGCTGCTGGAATGGAGTTGGAGTTTTGTTGCGGGGATAGCCACTGTCAGAGAAGTATTGAAGCAGGGAAGGAGGATAGAAAGATATACTCCAACATCTCCTTCCCTTTGTATCCTAATCTCTTGTTGGTGCCTCCTTCTGGCTAAAACCAACCTATGGCCAGTATATGAGAGTGTACCCCAGGGAGGCAGCCAGCTTGATCACGGCAGAGGCGGGGCAGGGGTGGGGCACAGATCAATTCTCAAAAGGCTGGAGATTGTGAGGGACCTGATTCTACCTTTCCTTTTGTTAAATTTAAGCTCCGCTTCCAGTTCTCATTTATGCCTTTGTTTGGGGAGCAGCATGGAGATGGGATGAGCAGTCTAATTGCTTACTTACTAGAAACTCAAAAGTGTTTTTAGAACCTCTTTATCAATTGAGGAAAAGTTCAAATACTCCTACAGGAGAGCCTTAGTGTAAGTACTCATAACTCAAAAATGCAATGAAAAGTCTATTGTTTTCTGTGAATACAAGGAAATAAATGAGTGTCCAATTCAAGCTGCACTGGGACTTTCTTTCTGAGTTGACTTCTAAGGTCCTGAGACTATTAAATACCAACAAGACAGTGAGAGCTTAGTTGTCCCACCATCAAACAGGAATCACCTTTTAGAATTGGTTTCAATACCTGAAGGTGGTTCAGTATAACAAATACCAGCATTATTTTATAATTCTCAGCACAAACAGGAGATTGCCTTTGTTGTCTTAGTTATTTTTAGGATCCCTTCCTATAGTGTCTCCAGAATTTCTGAAGCAAACACAGAGGCAGAATTCATTGCCTGGTAACAGCAGTAAGACAATGCTTGACGTTCATGATAATAGAAGGATCCCAATTGTCTTCTTAGCCTTGAGTCATATGACTTTTGTATATGAGGCGAAATAGGTAAATCATTTTATGTTAAAAATGTCACATGTTTAACTCTGCATTTTTGATCACGCAATTGTTTTGCTGTGACCACCTTTTCTTATTCTGTCTGCTTATTAAAATATGTAGTTTCATATCAAATACTTGTTTTTCTATGAATTCTTCCTTCTTTCTTCTAACATGAAGCTTGAATACCCAAAACACAATGTGTTATGTTTAAGCTACTTTTATCCCACCTTGTGTTAAAAATAACTAAGCATTTTACGTCTGTAATTTGAAGAACTTTTTACCGTTTTCTGCAGTATAGAGAAATATTTGTATGCGCCTTAAACACAGGCCTTAAACATCTGAATAGCTGCATGAATTTCTATTTAAATCACTTAATTTAGAGTCATTTTATCTCTCCAGTGTGATCTATAAAATAATTATCTAACTTACTTCAGTGTAATAAGGTGAGATTCAAATGAATAAGTGATGATGAAAATCAGCAAATGGAAGAGTAGACTATAAATAGTAGTTCAATTACTTATTATTACTTTTTGTACCTTTTACATAGCAGAAAGCTTGTACTAAGCTGAACAAAATTGAAAGTTCACAGAAAACTATACTGGAATTAAAAATCCTTAATTATCCTGAGAGCATAAAGAGAAAGAGACAAGAGAGAAATATCTCAACATTTTCTTCATGATTACAAAGCCCAGACAAAACACACATGCATGTATGTATACAAATATATGTGAAGGTTGTTTCAAGAAGGTTTTAAAATGTATGGTGTTTTTAAAGATAAATAAGAAATACCAAAGTGTATCAACAGAATAGCAAGACAAAAGAGGTGAGGCAGCAAGGTCATGATAAAATCAGGAATGGAAAGTGAGGTAAAATCAACATTCCAATTAGTATACTGCAAATATGCCACAACAGCCTCATCATTTTGGAATTAGATCAGTAGATACATTCTAAGCATTCTAGAACCTGAAACAAAATTTTGTTTTACGTGTAGGGGTCCCCCATAGAACATATTATGAGAGTCATAGATAAGGGGAAAAAAAGATGAATTGGTTAAGTAAGAGAAGCACAACTATTTCTGGAGTCCAGAAAGAATTAATCCTTTAGACTATTAAGAAAATGATATATCTTAATGTGGATAACCATGACATTCTTCAAGCAAAAGTACAATGCTATTGGATATTTCTCTCTATCATAGTGGGGGCACCATGTTATGCGAAAGCATAGCTCTGTAAGCCTAGACCACAGGGATCATTGTCATTGAGATAAGTGATTTTCTCAGGGTGACAATGAAAAGACACAATTTAATATCCCCAAGAAAAAGAGACTGTATTTTTCAGAAAATCCACCATAAATTTTCTTGCTTTAAACTGAGCTTTTGATTACTACTGTCAAGGGGTTAACGATGGCAAATACCCTTTTTCTGAACTAAGGCCATTTGATTTAACAGTCAGTCAAGCAGACCTACAGTTGATAGATTCTGACAGATGTGTAAGTTAAAGGCTATCATATCTCTTAAAATCAAGTGGAAAGGTTGATCTCAGTACAGGTTAAGAAGGAATTCTGCAAATATTTGAAAAAATTAACCTCAAACTGTTCATAGAATTACCTCTGTGGTATGAGATGATTAATGGGATGGAGGGGAGTATAGGATATTTTTCTTTTTTACTTACGTAGTTCATACTATTTTTTTTTACAATTTAATATATTATTTTGTTATTTAAAAAGTATTCTAGGATCTCACAGAAACTTGTGAGAAATTGTGTTCTAATTTCACCATTGTTTTGACACCTATCTTAATCAACTACCTTATCTTTCTTTCTTTCTTTCTTTCTTTCTTTCTTTCTTTCTTTCTTTCTTTTTTTTTCTTCTTTCAGGCTGCTTACCAATTTCCCTCTTTAAAAAAAATCTATTTTAACACTTCTGTGATTCTTGGCTGTGTTTCCTATGAAAATGAAATGAAAAGGTCTCATGGAGAAAGATTTGTGTACACAATTTAAAATGTGCATATTTAAGTACTTCAATCTTTATTTTTAAAATGTATTTAGTAGAAATAAAAGTTACCATTTTCTCCAACTTCATTGAAATATAATTGGCATAACATTATGTAAATATAAGATATACAGTGTGTTGATTTGATACATTGAAAAATGATCACCACCATAGCATTAGCTAACACCTCCATTGCACCATTTCTTTTTTATGGTGAGAATCATAAAGATCTAATCACCTAGAAACTTCAAGTATAGAATACAGTATTATTAGCTATAATCACCACATTGCACATTAGATCCCCAAAACTTGTTAAGCTTTTAACTGGAGGATTGTATCCCCTTTGACTAATATTTTCCAATTTTCCCCATACCCAGCCCCTGGTAACTTCCACTTTCCTGTATTTCTTTGTGTTTGACTTTTAAAAGATACTTTATATAAGTAATATCACGTAGTATTTAAAAGTTATTTTAATAAATAAGAAATGAATATATTTACATTTTTAAAGATTATCTTTATTTATTCATGAGAGACACAGAGAGAGAGGCAGAGACATAGAGGGGAAAAACAGGTTCCCTATGTACTTGATGTGGGACTCCTTCCCAGGACCCCAGGATCACGATGTGAGCCAAAGGCAGATACTCAACCACTGAGCCCTCCAGGTCCCCCTGAATATATTTAAACAGAAAGTTTAGAATGTTATTTTTACAATGAAACAATTTTTTGAAATATCTATGCATACACAGTAGCCATATCTCTGATGAGTGAAAATGTAAAAAACAATTTTTTCTTAAGCCACTTGTATACCTATTTACAATTAACATATATTACTTTTGTAATTAAAAAAATAAATGAATGTATTTCAGTGTTTTAGTTTATTTGCTATCTGACAATTCTATCATAGAAATGACATCATATGAAAGGTACTCCATTCATAAGATGTTTTCCAGCCAGGCCAAGAGGGCCAGTTGCAAGTGTTGCCATGAGGAGAATTCATTTCCGCTATGTGCACAAGCAGTACAGATTGTCCTTGTTAAATGTCTGAAGTTTATTACTGGTGTAATAAATTTCCATTACCTTTACAGTAAAGAAATATTTAGTAAAGAAATGAAACATTGCTCATTTGAATCCTCTATAAATGAAAGATGACATATTGTTTCCTGAGGCACTTGTAAAGAATATACAATGAAAGATTGTTTTAAGTGAGAGGTTCAAAACAGTAGCTAATGGTCCTTAGCCAAGATTACAAATGTTCAATTAGCAGAAGGTTAAAAAAAAAAACAAACACAAAACCTCAAGTGAATAGAGAAAAATTCTTAAAAATACACCTTTGATTCCAGAGGTATTTGAAATAACTTATCTTATTAAGTGCAATAAACAAAGACCAAAATATAAACAATTAATTATAATGGAATAAAGATGATCATGTATTCTTGACTTGATTTTCCAACATTGTTAGATTAGCAAACATAAGACAAAATTTATTCTTCCCTGTTTTTCCTTATTTTATTCTAAGTTCATTGTTTAGATGCTATCTGATATCTTGTGTTGAAATAACAGTGTAAAATGAAAATGTAGACACTGTTGGAGTAAAGCTTCATAAAGGAAATATAGGGAAAGATGGGATATATATATATATATGTATAATATAATATATTATACATATATATATATATATTTGTATGTATTTGTGGTCAGAAAGAGGACAGTGAGGCCGAAACCAGTGCTGGTCAGAAGTCAAATTGAAATATTAGGTCAAGCAGTGATTTCTAAGCAATCTAATTTTAGGAACACCCATAACTTTAAAAAGTGAGAATTTATTAGTTCCACATTATAATCCTTTCTGTATCTTTTAAGTACAAAATACAATCCTGCTTTATGCAAAAGTTATACTAGTATATGGCCTTCTGTTTTTCTTTACTGTGTGTTCTGGCCATTTCTCCAGGATCAGCACATTGTCTACCTTGTCCTTTTTTATAGCTGTATGTTGTATGGAAATAGTAAAATTGTGTTTTACTGTTCCCTTATTCTTGGGAATTTAGGCTATTTTCATTTGGTTACTGTTTCTTTTTAAAATGATCCACTAAGCCTGCCTGGCTTAGTAAAAAGAACATGTGATGGGGCACCAAGGTGGCTCAGTGGTTGGGCATCTGCCTTTGGCTAAGGTCAAGATCCCAGGGTCTTAGGATCGAGCACGGCTCCTGTAAGGGAGCCTGCTTCTCCCACTGCCTGTCTCTGCCGCTCTCTGTATGTCTCTCATGAATAAATAGATAAAATTAAAAAAAAAAAAAAAAAAGGACTGTGACTCTTGACCTTGGATTGTGAATTCGAGCCCCATGTTGGGTGTAGAGATTACTAAAAAAATAAATAAATAAAACTTTAAAATGTGTATTTATGTATACATACATATGAATGTACACACACTTGTATCTATACATGTGTATATAATGTTCATATATACACATGAGTAATTGTATCTGTAGAGAAATTCTTAAACAGAATTATAAATGTGACATATAATATACATATATATAATTTATGTCAATACACACATTCATATATGTGCATTTGAGCAATTATCTCTATAAGGACAATTATTAAAGTAGAATTACCGTGCTGAAGCTTATACATACTTTAAATTTTGTAAACTATTTACATAGTTGAATTACTATATCTTCGACATTTGTTGTCATGCATACAAAGACCTGCTTCACTCCGAGATTAAACAAAACAAAACACTCCAGTGTTCATGGCTTCAACCTTTATGTTTGATTCTTTGATGCAGGTTGAATTTATTGTGGAGAAAGGAGTGAGAGAGGAGTACAAATTTACAGTTAGAAAATCAAGCTTAAATAATTAAATATTAACTGCTCATGGTCATGAGTCTGTGGTTATCTAGGACAATAGTAGACATAAAGACTGTGTGAGAAAATCTTAAGAAAAAAATATTTAAAATAGTAGCATTAATACTTTCTATGTCCTAGACATTTTAGTTGGCCATTGATTTAAATATTTTAATCAAATGGAAGTTTATCTTTTTATAATTATTAATTTTCAGGCATAGTTAATATACTAATACTCGATAATGTTCAAGGAAGGGCCAAATGAACTGATGATTTGACACACCCTAAGTAGCTGATATACTGCATTGCACACTCTATTCAAAATTCTGGGGAAGGATATAACCCAAAATCACATCTAAAATATTAAAATTTAGAATCCAAAGAAGGAAAAGGCATGCTAAGGGGCCAGGAAGATAATAGTGTTGGAAACAAAAAAAAAAGTGTGATACAATCTGGTTGGGGTTCATTGGTAAAGCATTTAGAGGGCAAGACCTGATAGCTTAGTCAAATAGAGTGAAAAAGCCCTGTTTTTTGAACAGGAAGCAAAACATATGTTCAGAAAAAACTGATGTATCATGTTAGAAGAAACAGAATTCACAAAAGGATATGACATTAGGAACCCAAGATGGAACCAGGTTCCTGAGAGCTCTTCATTGCTTCTTATGTGCTCCAAGTGGGGAGTTCCTAAAGATACTTGAATAGGTGAGAGACATACTTTAAAAATAGTATTTCAAGGAATTTCATCTGGCATCAGGGTATCAAATGGACAAGGGGTGAGGAGACGGATCAGGAAAGCAATGGGATTTGTTATAAAATTTTACTTTTCATGATATGATTAATCCATGCTGTGAGTCTGAGATGCTCCTCTCTACTTTAGAAGATTTTCAGACTTATTATTTGAATTTCATTTAGAGAGTTTAATCCTTTGCATCCCACGTATTATAAATTCTGGTCAGTGATAACATAGCAGTCTCAGAAATGACAAATTATGTGAGAAGTTCTTGTTCTATATTCGTCCATATGACTTTCTCTCTCCCTTTTTTTTTTTTTTTTTTGACTAGCATTGCCTTGTGGGTTATATTGCAGAAAGAAACTCTGGAAAACTTTTTCTTCATTTTTAATATTTAGTGCTAACTCTGGAAAGACATGCATCACTTGGAGATAATTAGAAGCGAAGAATCCCCATGACTTTGTGCAACAGATCCCCAGATATGGACAATGCCATCACTTACAGTGCTTGAGTTTGACATGACAGCTACCAGGTGTTGCAGGCTCACTTGTTTTTAAAGAAAAACAAAGAAAAGAAGAATAAACACCTTCACAAATGACAGAATAGGTTCTGCCAACATAAAATGCCTGGCATACATTTCAACAAAGTCAATTCCAGCTGTTTTAACTAAGGACCAAACAACCTGTTTCTGTACGCATAGATTATAATGTTTCCAAACCGTTAGTTCTCAAAAATTGCTCACGTGTACCTCATCTGAGAAGCAGTGTAGATTCCTGCCAAGCTTCTGAGGATGAGCAGGTACTGTTTGAAATTTTTACATCAGAGGTACATTTCTTAGTTCTTTTATGAGAAAATATGATTCTGAAACTATTAGTAAGCTTCTTTCTCCTGCGTTGACCTTTTTCATTCAGTTATAAAGCATAAACTGAAAGAAAGAAAAAGATATATTACCTTAATTTTCATGATTTCTTTTTTATTTTAGCAAACATGCTTATTGGTAAAGGTAAAAATAGATGTCTGCTTATTTGGTTTATCAGTGTATCCTTTGTGCATGCATTAATGATGATAGAAAAATAACCTTAGTCTTTCACTACTACTCAGTAGGTCACCTTTCATCTAAAATCTGTCCCTGGATCCTTTTTTCCCACAGTAGTTAATGTTACCATTACTCAACCAATTGTTTTTGCAAGAGATTTCCATAAAAGGGAAAATTTAATCACCTGAAAAAGAACAAAGACAATTCTACCATGAGGTTTCTCATGAGAAAGCTAAATTCTAGAAGACAATGGACAAGATATTTAAAGCTCTGAGGAAATATTCAAATTAAACTAGAATTCTACACCCAGATAAACTATCAGTGTAAGAGTAAAATAAAGATACTTTTATACATGCAAAATACTTTTACTAAGGCAAGTACTAGTAAAGGAACACTGGAACCAAAAAATAGGAGGGTAAGTGGTCTAGGAAACGATGAGCCTACTATTGACCTAGTAGTCACAAGAGTGACTATAGAGCAGGACATAATCCTAGCAAATTTTTGCCTTTACAGTGAACAAAATTTTTATAATCACATTTTTCTCTAACTCTTATAATTAATTTATAAACAAATGAATAAGGACTTAACTATGGTTTATCTTGGCCTGCATGATCCTGCAGTTCTGGCCTTCTCTTCATCCCATCCTCATCTTATACAATGCTTTCCATCAGCCCAATAAACTTCAGTTGAAGTTGGTTTATCAGTCTCTTATGCATACCAAGATCTTTTCTACCTCAGGGCCTTTATACAACCTTTTCTGTCTGTCTAGAATTATCATCCCTCTTCTCCCAACCTACTTCTAATCACTTTCACATTTCTAGGATAAACCTGCCCTAATTCCTTTCAGCAAGTTATATCCACTTGGGCCTTTCTTTCATTAGCACATAGCATATAAGTGCTCAAGAAGTCTTTGTTCATTATATAAATAAGTGCTATTTTTCTTGCATAAAATTCTCCGTTTGAAATGCTATTTTCCATCTCTTCATTAAAGACGATCATTTATAATTTGCTTAGGTGACATATCTGTTTTGCAATCTTCAGTGTATTGCTCAGAAAAGAACTCGTTAGTTCTACTTTTGATTTGTAGCATGTACTACCTTGTGTTATTCTTTATTGGACATATCTAAATTGTGAGCAGGCGAGACAGCTGGTTCAGTAAAATACCTGATTTAAAATTAAAAAAAAATAAACATAGTTGTTAAAATAGTTCTTATTATTATTAATAATTCTTATTTTGAGAATATACCCTTAATTAAATTTAGCTAATTTATAAGATAAATAAAAATTGCTTTTTGTTTGATATAACCCCGTGTTTAGAAAAGATTTGACAACATCTTGTAGATATATATTTTAACAATTGAGTTTCTCTTTTCAAAATAGGGAGATTGCTTGCATATAAAATTTTCAGAATCTCTTAAAAATATCAAGTCTAGGGCAGCCTGGGTGGCTCAGCGGTTTAGCACCGCCTTCAGCCCAGGGCTTGATCCTGGAGACCCGGGATTGGGTACCACGCCGGGCTCCCTGCATGGAGCCTGCTTCTCCCTCTGCCTGTGTCTCTGCCTCTCTCTCTCTCTCTCTCTCTTTCTCTCTTTCTCTCTCTCTGTGTCTCTCATGAATAAATACATTTTAAAAATACCAAGTCTATTTCATTTTTATTTATACAAAAGGTGAAATAAAATGCCATTTTTGGGGGCAGTATTTGGTGCCTCTCTATTGTGGAATCCTCCATAGTATCCAAAATTATAATGGAATTATTTGATCTATACCTTTTCTTTAAAAAATTTGTTTCCATTATCAGTTAGGTAAGAAAGTAACTTACAACTTTGGAGTATAAACAAATAGTTGTGGAGAGATGACTAGCCTACTCACATATATTTTTGTTTTTTTTAAACAACTTTTTATTACTTTTATAGTCAAAAGTTGATTCTGTCACCCTCCAGTATTTACTCATAGGCCATAACTTAAATATAGTCTCTCATATGTATAAAACTTAATGTTCTATGTATGTTTTCCTATTTTTATAAAAGTTATTTTCAGTAATTGTCAGAAATTAATTTAAAATTTAAGCTGTAATTATTTAATCAGAATTGTTCTTTTTTCCACTTATTGTTGATAATGCTAAAATTGTATATATCACTTCCATCCTGACACTGTTGACCAGAACTCAGTCACATGACCTCAATAAACTACAAGGGATGCTGGAAATGTAGGAAAGCCAAAGCCTTAAAGATCTTCCAGACCATTGAATAATAATGTGAGAGCTACATAAAATGATCTTTTGTTTCTAGTTTAAGTTTCAGTTTGATATTAAACAAATATATACTTATATGTTCACCTCAAAATTATTTCTCCCTAGCATCTATTTATTTAAATATATATGTAAGAAGAAAAAAAATATGGAACCCTGAAAAATAATGTTCTAGTCCTCTAATCCAGAATAATCAAGCTATATAACTTGAGTCAGTTTGTTTACAAAGACAATTAAAAGAACAAATTGTGTCAAGTGTCCTATTTCTCTTCTCACATATTTCTGACTTCCCACTGTTTAAACCCATATCTGGCTGCATCTAGTTCTTAGCATGACCCACTCCTGCTCTGCCATAATTAGTGCGAACATTTAGACTTCCCTTCTGTGAAGCTGAGTTTGTTTTACTACTGAGACTGTTGGCAGAGGCTTCAGCTTTAGATGGAAAACTGCCATCCAATTCTAATCCCCCAGAGGCCATTTTTAAACATATGACGGTGTCCAGTGAAAGAGGTAGTTAGGTATGTATTGTTTAGGCAGACAAAATTTAAGCCATGCATGATTTTTTTTTAGATAATAAGCTTAAATCCTTAGGAATATTAAAGTGTCTAAGAAGGTAATACACATCAAATGTTCTCATTTCAATTTATCTAAATCAAACTATATTTTAATTGCTATTATTTTATTTAAGTCATCTTTTTTGAAACACCCTCTATAAACAACAACAACAAAAAAAAGCAGCTTTTGATAGTTGAATATATTTTTCCTAAATGAGAAACTTTTTGTTATTGCAGGTTACAGCAAGTTGAGGAACAAAAAGGAAAGAAGACAAATATATTTTTAAATATCTGAGGAAAAGGAATAGAGGGAAGGAAATTTGAATGTTTAGTTGTTGAAATTCTATGTTTTTAATCTAATATAATGCCTATTTAATATACATAACATGGTTTTATCACTGCCATCCACTTTTCTGGCAAAGTCATTCTGGCAGTTACCTCAATTAATTAAAAGGAAATTAATATTCATGGAGATATAAATTATTTTTAATAAGTACGCAGCCAATATTGGTCATTATACCATTAATAAAGTTTTATATGAGTGATTTTTCAGTTAAGAGTCAATGAACCTTTCTTTATAAGGAATTTTTTGAGATAAGAGATTGTAAAATAATAAATTCATCCTAAAAGAGCAAAAATTAGTGCTCACTGTTCATAAGTGGAAGTTAACACTGATATAAAACTAAGGTTTTGTTCCTCAATTTGCTATAACTTTCAGAAACAAAAAACTTCTAATTTAGGAAAAATATATGATATTTAGTTATCAAAAGCTGTTTTTTGTTTATAGGGGTGTTTTAAAAATGAGGACTTAAATATAATGGGGCAGCCCGGGTGGCTCAGCAGTTTAGCTCCACCTTGGGCCCAGGCCGTGCTCCTGGAGTCCCAGGATCGAGTCCCACGTTGGGCTCCCTGCATGGAGCCTGCTTCTCCCTCTGCCTGTGTCTCTGCCTCTCTCTCTCTCTCTCTCTCTCTCTCTGTGACTCTCATAAATAAATAAAAATTAAAAAAAATATTTAAAAAAAGAAAATATAATTTGCATTGCAAGTGAAGAGAATATTCTCATAGATAGGCTACTGTGATAGAGGGATTATAATGAATTTCATGTATATATTTGTACATAATATTCTAATGTCCCTCAGAAGAGCATGATTATATGCTCTTTTTCACTTTTATGATGGGCAAATGACTTTGAGAATTCCTAATCATGATGAAATCCTTCTGCACTTCCAGAATTTACTGGCAGTCCAAAATAGACTCATTAGTGAAGTGAGCTTAGACTGGTGGAAGATCATTTCTTCATGGTAATTAGACATTCCAAAAATCTCTAAAATGAGTTTCAAGTACAAACACTGCACCCATGGTTATAGGAAGATCCAATTATTGATTCCTTATAAATTTCCATGAGTTCATCCTGTGCTTAATGATCCATTACTGGCAGAATTAGGGTTTAAACAAAAACTATTGATAATAAAACTCTAATAATATGCTAAAGACTGGGATATTTAAGTCTCTTAACATATTAAAGGATAATTTTTAAAGGTTCACAATTGACCTTAGAGGCATACAAAAATAAAAGCATGGCCATCTTAATAGCTTTTTAAAATATTAGCTAGGAGCAACTCTCATTAATATTGATCCATTTAATAAACAGATTTTTTAAATGAGAAGGTCAAAACAGCATATTTATTCATCATAAGACATTAACCAGAATTCAACCAAGAGAAAAGCACCATCAACTGTAGAAGCAATAATGGTAGACACAGTAAGTGCATCTGGGAATAATACAGCTAATTGGGTATGTTTAGTGCACCAATTTGAGACCTTTATATGGCATGTCCCATGAATTTTTATGAATGATGAAATAAAAACTTAAAGTGGTTAAATAACTTATCCAGTGTCACATAACAAATAAATATGAAATCGAGAATTGAGTCCTGGCTGTCTGATGCCAGAGCCTGAATTTCATAGAAGCTAGAGGAGATAGAGGAAAACAAATGAAAAGAAAAAGGTTTTTCTAATTTTAAAGACATTAAAACTTTCTTGGTGGTATTTTTCCTTTTTTAGCTATGTTAGTTTTTTCTTTGCTGTATTGGTGTATTTTGATGTAGTCCCAACAGCTTAATTATTTTTATTTATTTATTTTTAGTTCCAACAGTTTAGGTTTGTTTTGTTTTCCTTCTTTACATCATATCCAGAAAAAGGTTGCCATAGGTGATGTCAGAGAAACTACTGCTGTGGATTTCTAGGAATTTTATGGTTTGAGATCTCACAATT
This sequence comes from Canis aureus, assembly GCF_053574225.1. NCBI lineage: Eukaryota > Metazoa > Chordata > Mammalia > Carnivora > Canidae > Canis > Canis aureus. Next base: position 14,490,364 of record NC_135643.1, read on the forward strand.
AGGTCTTTAATCCATTTTGAGTTTATTTTTGTGTGCAGTGTAAGAAAGTGGTGTTGGGAAAACTGGACAGCTACCTGCAAAAGTATGAAAGCTGTCCAGTTTTCCCAACACCATTTGTTGAAGAGACTATCTTTCTCTTGCGTATTCTTGCCTCCTTTGTTGAAGATTAATTGACTCTATAAATGTGGGTTTATTTCTGGGCTCTCTATTTCTATTCTATGGATCTATGGGTCTATTTCTGTGCCAGTCCCATACTGTTTTGACTACTACAGCTTTGTAGTATATCTTGAAATCTGGGAGTGTGATTCCTACAGTTTCATTCTTTCTCAAGATTACTCTTGAGAGGTCTTTTGTGGTTCTATACAAATTGGCTCTTGGGGGTCTTTTGTGGTTCTATATAAATTTTAAGATTATTTGTTCTAGTTCTGTGAAAACATAATTCATTTAATTTATTCAACATTTTAGTGAGAATTTTTTAAATATTCTGAAAATATCAGTTTTAATTAAAATATATTTACTATTTGACCCAGCAATCTCTTCTCACAGACCACCACACAGATAAAACCACCAGTCCTTAATGATATATGTACAATCCTGCATTGGAATCATTGATAGTAGCAAAACACCAAACATGGATTGATGGGTAATAGCTGGGTAAACTGTAGTGTTATTCACACGATGGCATACAATGCAGCTTTGGAAGGAAGGAAGAGGATAGGAAGAAAGGTGGTTTTCTGAAGAATAAACATTTTTGAATATGAGATTGAATACATTTCCAAGGTAATATTGCTTGACTTGTTCAATCTGATGACTTTCAAGTGAATATTTTGATTTGTGCATTGTATCCTACATGTTTCTTCATTCTGTGCAAATATTGAAAGATTAGTTTTTATGTTTGAGACATAGTAAAATAATTTTTCATAGTAGTAATACAGTGATTCTGTCATCCAAGTTAATATTACAGTTGGATAATCACATATAAAAATCTACCTTTCTAAGAGCATTAGTTCATAGGAAAAGACCTGAAATTCTATTTTCTTCATACTTCATCTGAAACTATAAAACCAGTTTTAAAAAGTTCTTTTCTGTGAAGCAAATACAAAGATAATTATTTCATATAACTTTTTGGTATAATTGTCATAGAAGATTGGTTTTAGGGGCTTTTTGGAAAGACAAAATACTCTTGATATTATTGCATTTGTGAGAAATCTATTTTTTGGATAGAACAGGAATATCCTCTCTAACTTTAACAATTTATATATTATCATTTTTATGAAATAAACATCTAGAAAGATGAACATGGCAGAATTGACTAAAATAATATATATAAATTAAAATATATAAATAGATTATAAATTTATAAATAAATTATAAATATATAATATATGAATATCATATATATTTTTACCACTCTCCACCCATGTTTTGGGGTTATCTTTAAAGATTGAGTACTGGGGATTCCAAGAAACTAATACTGATAAAATGAGAACGTTAGTTATTCACATTTTCCAATGAAAACCCTTTATTTTGGTCATATGGGTCTTTATAATGTAAAAATACCTAAGGAATAAAAAATACGGATATGTAGTCTAAAATCCAAAGAATATTTTTCATATTCAAGTTCATAATATGCCATGTGTATTTAAAGCTGCAGTTAAAATTTCACATAAAATTCTGACCCTTGTTAATTATAAACTTTTTGTAAATTATCATAAAGCATGCTATTTCATGCTCCCAAAGCAAATTTTAAGATGTTGTATATATTCTATATGTACTTAAAGTTTTTGATTAAGCATCCTCACTTAAATATCAGTATTTCATTTATAATATATATTTTTCTATTTCCAAAAAGCATGTAAAATAGCATAAACATATTTGTGGTGATATATGTTAAAGCTTGTTAGAAATCTAGAAAGAGCAGCAAGCATAATAAACACACAAGTCCTTGGTGTCCAGGATAGCAGGCTAGCTATTCAAAAGAAATAAATGTTTTCAAGTGATTTGATTTTAAGCCATGAAATGATATAGATGATAAAGATAAAAGCAATGAATAAATGCAGGCATTCATTTGTTATGCCCCTGACAATGCACCCGTTTTTCAAAATAATTGACAATCTTCACCATCATGTAAACAACCTCCAGAACTTTTTTTTTTTTTATGTAGGAATTACTTATAAAAAACTTTCAATTAAAAAGACTACATAGTAAGCTTAAACTTGATAAAACTATTTCTGAAGGGTATGAGCTTACTGAGTTCTAAATATGTAATGCTTGATTCAAATAGATTATAATAGCCTAAGGAATAGATGTAGAGTATGTCCTTGGGATATTCTCCTTTATATAGTTTCTCTCAGCTGGACTTTTAAATGAGCTAGAGAGAAAATGAGTCAATGTTAAGATCTTGAGTTACAGCCTCATACACATATCTATATTGACTTAGATGCTACACAAGTGGGTATTAGGCAAGTAGGTAGGTATTCTAACCTTGATAGAGAGGCACAGAAACCACTTCTTCATTAGGGTAATTCAAAGTTCAACTCTGAACAGTAACAAACCATCTTTTTACCCTAATATTAGAATGCTTATATTTTTGAAATGTTACTGTTATCTCTACATGACAAATATATTTAAGCTCCTTCACTATTTGGGAAGAGGAAAAAATGGATAAAAGGTACAGACCTGGTTTTCTCATTGGATAAACCTGGAAAACATCTTCCACTCATGGTAATTACTAGGTAATCTATGCTTACTCTCTAATGGTAACTTTTATACATCTTTATTTAATCCTTGTATATAAACTAGAAGCTGAAACAAGGTAGCTTCCACTGCATATTTTGCTTCTTGCTATTCACCATTTTAGGATCTTAAATCATTTTCCTAGACATTTGGGTATAGCATGGATGTAGAAGACATTAGGGATAACTTTTTTTTTCCTGCTTTCAATTTTATTTATTTATTTTTAAAGTTTCTGTTTAAATTCCAGTTAGTTAGGGGTACCTGAGTGGCACAGTCAGTTAAGCATCTGACTCTGTTTGGGCTCAGGTCTTGATCTCAGTGTCATGAGATCAAGCCCCACGTGTAGGGATTCTCTCTTCCTCTCCTCTGCCTCCTGACTTGTGCTCTCTATATATAAAATAAACAAATAAATCTTTTTGAAAATACCAGTTAGTTAACATACAGTGTTATATTAGTTTAGTTTCAGGTGTATAATACAGTGATTCAGCACTTCCATACAATAGCCAGTGTTCACACAAGTACACTCCTTAATCTCTATTACCTATTTAATCCATCCCCTCACCCTCTTCCCCTCTGATAACCTTCTGTTTAGAGATAACATTTGAAATAAAGTAACTCTTGTGACATTTCACACAAATCTTTTTTTTTAAATTTTTTAAATTTATTTATGATAGTCACAGAGAGAGAGAGAGAGAGGCAGACACAGGCAGAGGGAGAAGCAGGCTCCACGCACCGGGAGCCCGACGTGGGATTCGATCCCGGGTCTCCAGGATCACGCCCTGGGCCAAAGGCAGGCGCCAAACCGCTGCGCCACCCAGGGATCCCCCACAAATCATTCTCTCTCTCTCTATACATCTTTTTTCCATCTGTGTATAGATCAAGGTAGAGCTAGACAGATAGCTAGCTAATATATTGCAAGAATAGCTGTTAATAGTTTCTTCTTCCCATATAAATAAATGATAAAAATATTTAAGATACTCTGTTCAAGGCACTATTAGAAAATATATTTTTGATAGTCAGGCCTCTGATATTCCTTTAAACGCCTGAGAACACATATTTACTATGTGAACACATCTTTACTTTAAAATCTATGAAACTGAATAAGACGGGAATAGCTTGTTTGCACATAAAGCTTAAAGTATTTAAAGTATATTAAATTGGTGGTTGAGCTCTGTAGGTGTTCTCCTCTGGCAAGGTTGTTTAGCATATATAAATCATTAAAATAATGGAAAATAACCGAAGCTCAAGTGGAATTGGAATGACTATTTAACAAGATAGTCTTAAAAGTAGTTTGAGAATAAAATTAGAAAAACAAAAATTTCCTTGAATAAACCATACTCTTTTGGAAAAAGTTCTTTCCCAAATATGCATATGACTAAGAATTATGAAGTCCTATAAGTTATGATGGACGAAATTTCTCCACATGTCTGCTGTCACTACCAGCAATAGGGCAATTCTCTCTAATTTAGCTTTGTTAGATTTAGACATATAGAAAAGGAGTGAAAAGCAAGTATCAAAGGGGTCTTCTTTCATATATATGCTGCCTGCAAGAGACTCATTTTAAACCCAAAGACATATGCAGATTGAAAGTAAGGAGATGATGAACCATCTCTCATGCTAATGGAGGGCAAAAGAAAGCTGGACTAGCCATACTTATATTAGACAAACTAGGTTTTAAAGACTATAACAAGAGATGAAATTAAGGGGTCTATCCATTAAGAAGACCTAACAATCATGAATACTTCTGCTCCCAATTTGGGGACACCCAAATATATAAGTCAATTAATAATAAACATAAATGAACTCATTGATAGTAATACAATTATAGTAGAGGACTTGAACACCCTGTTTACATCAATGGACAAATCATCTAAGCAGAAAATCAACAAGGAAACAATGGCTTTGAATGACACACTGGGCTGGATAGACTTAATAGATATATTCAGAACATTTTATCCTAAAGCAAGAGAATACACATTCTTTTCAAGTGCACATGGAACATTGTCCGGAACAGATCACACATTGGGTCACAAATCAACCCTCCAGAAGTACAAAAAGATTGTTGAATATTTTCAGATCACAAGGCTATGAAACTTAAAGTCAATCATAGGAAATCATTTGGAAAGACCTCAAATACTTGGTGGTTAACATCCTACTAAGGAATGAATGGATTAACTAGGAAATTTAAAGAAGAAAATAAAACATACGTGGAAGCAAATGAAAATGAAAATATGATAATCCAAAACCTTTGAGATGCAGGAAAGGCGGTTCTAAGAGGGAATGAGTTAGTAATACAGGCCTACTTCAAGAAGCAAGAAAAGTCTCAATATACAACTTAACCTTATACCTAAAGGAACTAGAAAAGGAACAGCAAATAAAGCTTAAGGACAACAGAAGAAGGAAAATAACAAAGATGAGAGCAGACATAAATGATATAGAAACAACAACAAAAACCCCAGTAGAATAAATTAATAAAACTAAGACCCAGTTCTTCAAAGAATTAATAAAATTGATAAACTCCTAGCCAGGCTTATCAAAAGGAAAAGAGAAGGGACCAAACAGATAAATCATGAATGAAAGAGGAGAAATCACAACCAACACCACAGAAATACAAACAAATATAAGAGAATACTGATAAAAATTTATATGCAGCAAACTGGTCAATTTGGAAGAAATGGACAAATCCTAGAAACTTACAAAACTACCAAATCTGAAATAGAAAGAAATAGAAAATTTGAACAAACCTATAATCAGCAAAGAAATTGAATTAGTAACCAAAAATCTCCTAACAAACAGAAGTCCAGAGCCAGATGGCTTCCCAGGAGAAGTCTACTAGATGTTTAAAGCAGAGTTAATGCCTCTTCTTCTCAAACTGTTCCAAAAATTGAAGAGGAAGGAAACCTTACAAACTCATTCTATGAAACCAGTATTACCCTGATACCAAAACCAGAAAAATACCCCGCTAATAAAGGAGAATTACAGGCCAGTATCCCTGAGGAACATGTATGCAAAAATCCTCTGTAAAATACCAGCAAGTCCAAGTCAACAGTATATGAAAAAAATTATTCACCACAATCAATTGGGACTTATTCTGGGCTGCAGGGGTGGTTCAATATTCACAAATCATTCAACATGATGCACCACATTAATAAAAGAAAGGGTAAAAAATGCATGTTTCTTTCAATAGATGCAGAAAAAGCATTTGACAAAATATGGCATCCGTTCTTGATAAAAATCCTCAACTAGATAGGGGTAGATGGAACATATCTCAACATCATAAAGTTCATATATGATAGAGTTATAGCTAATTCATCCTCAGTAGAGAAAAACTGAGAGTCTTTCCTCTATGGTCAGAATCAAGACAAGGATGTCCACTCTCATCATTACTATTTAACATAGTACTGGAAGTCTTAGCCTCAGCAACCAGACAACAAAAAGAAATAAAAGGCATCCAAATTGGCAAGGAAGAAATCAAGCCTGCACCACTGGCAGACATGATACTCTAAATAGAAAACCTAAAAGAATCTACCAAAAAATTGCTAGAACTAATACATGAATTCACCAAAGTTGCAGGATGTAAAATCGAAGTGAAGAAATCTATTGCATTTCTATACAAAAATAATGAAACATCAGAAAAAGAATCAAGGAATTAATCCCATTTGCAATTGCACCAAAAAAAAAAAAAAAAAAGTATCTAGGAATAAGCCTAACCAAAGAGGTAAAAGAGCTGTGCTCTGAAAACTAATGAAAGAAATTACAAGGACACAAAGAAATGGAAAAGCCATCCATGCTCATGGTTGGTAAGAACATTGTTAAAATGTCTATGCTACCCAAAGCAATCTACACATTTAATGCAATCCCTATCAAACTACCACCATCATTTTTCACAGAGCTAGAAAAAAAAAAATCCTAAAATTTGTATGGAACCACAAAAGACCTCAAATAGCCAAAGCAATCATGAAAAAGAAAAACAAAACTAGAGGCATCATGATTCCAAATTTCAAGCTATATGACAAAGCTGTAGTGATCAACACAGTATGGTACTGGCATAAAAACAAACACATAGATTAATATAACAGAATAGAAAACCCAGAAATTAACCCTCAACTATATGGTTAACTAATCTTTGACAAAGCAGAAAAGAATATCCAATGGAAAAAAAGATAGTCTCTTCAACAAATGGTGTTGGGAAAACTGGAAGAATGAAACTGGACCCCTTTCTTACACCATACACAAAAATAAACTCAAAATGGATGGAAGATCTAAATGTGAGATAGGAAACTATTAAAATCCTAGAGGAGAACACAGGCAAAAACCTCTTTGACCTCATCCATAGCAACTGCTTACTAGACATGTCAATCGAGGCACAGGAAATAAAAGCAAAATTGAACTATTGGGATTTCATCAAGATAAAAAGCTTCTGCACAGCAAAGGAAACGATCAATAAAACTAAAGGGCAGCCTACAGAATGGGAGAAGATATTTGTAATGACATATTTGGTAAAGGATTAGTATCCCAAATCTATAAAGAACTTACTAAACTCAATGCCTAAAAGACAAATAATCCAGTTAAGAATTGGGCAGAAGACATGAATAGACATTTTTCCCGAAGAAGACATACAGATAGCTAACAGATATATGAAAAGAACAGTCTGGAGATGCTTCAAAAACTAAAAATAGAACCACTCTATGATCCAGCAATTGCACTACCAGGTATTTACCCAAAGAATACAAACATACAGATTTGAAGGGGTACATGCACCCTGATGTTTATAGCAACATTATCAACAACAACCAAACAATGGAGAGAGCTCAAATGTCCATCAATTGATGAATGGATAAAGAAGAAGTGATATACATAAAGGAATATTACCCTGTCATCAAAAAGAATGAGATCTTGCCATTTGCAATGACATGGATGGAACCAGAGGGTATTATGCTAACTGAAACAAGTCAGTCAGAGAGAGACAAATGCCATATTATTTCACTCAAATGTGGAATTTAAGAAAGAGGACAGATAAACATATAGAAAGAGGGGTAAGGAGAGAGGGAAACAAACCATAAGAGTCTCTTAACAATAGAGAACAAATTGGGAATTGATGGAGGGAGGTGGGTAGCAGATGGGCTAGATGCGTGGTGGGTATTAAAGAGGGCACTTGTTAGATTAGCACTGGATGTTGTATCTAAGTGATGAATCACTGAATTCTACTCCAGAAACCAATATTGTACTGGATGTCAACTAACTAAAATTGCAATTTAGAAAAAGAGGGAGTCTTCCTAAACCTTGCTATCCCACTTTGAAATTAGAATTTCATGCAGTGATCACATAGTTTTGATAAATGATGACCAGAAATGACATCACACATACAGATATTCCCCAAATGAGGGATTCCAGGCAAGTCCTAGGCTGACTTCAGGTTAGTTTCTGCCTTTCCTTTTCTATGTTAAAGTCCCAGAGAGTTGGTCCATCTGCCTTTCTATTCATGGCAACCACCAGATACTTTTTTAAGATGCCATCCTGCACTAACAGATCTCCAGAGGGTACAATATTCCTAACTTTTTCTGTTCTTTTTAAATTGAGTTTTTATTGCTAGTGACATCAAGAGAATGGAAAGGAGGTGAACATAATTGGAAAATAATTGGGAAGTTACAAAGTTATAACAGCAAACATTTGTAGCAATAGTTGTTTGTGGTCTTTATTGAAAGGTAAATGGAGTTTGAAGGCTAAAAGCTGTTCCTTCTACTGGCCTTTATTTATGTTTGTGTTAGTTGTGTAAGTATGTTCTTTATTTTTAAAATGAAAGCAACATAACAGGAATTGTTTTAGCCAAGTAGATGTGGAGTGAAGTCAAAAGTCAATGACTAAAACAAACAAAAAACACCAAAAGACCTAAGTAAGAATTTATGAATTTATAGTTTAATTAGAGGTCCATCAGTTATTATTTCATTTTTCATGACTGCTTTTTAGCTTTTAGAAAAACTAATTCTACCCAGTATGAATGTATATTTGGCAAGTTTTTCTTTTAGACATTTATGTACAATATGGCTGGTACTAAATTAAAGCATGTTTGTGAGCTTTAGAACAATCATGATTTTTGAAAAAGCCTGTATTGCAGATCTCTTAAAACCTGCTCATTAGTCTTAGGAGTGACAGGCTCACACAGACCTCTCTATCACTGTTAAAATTCCAACAAAAATAGTAATTGCTTTTTTCTTTAGGATCAATTTTCTTGCCATACTTCAGGCTGCTGAATAATCATTCAATTAGTCTTTGGGTTGTGATTCTTTAACAAACTCCTTTTTTATCCCCTGTCTGAAATCAGTACTTGATTTGGGAGAATTTACTAACATGTTGGTAGTTCTGAAACTTTTCTTCTTTTATTCAGTATCTCTAAAATTTTTCATAAACTATATATAATAGTAATAGAAAATATTCAATCAGCCATTATTCTGTTAAAACCAACATCATTTCATGCAATTTCATTGAGGAGCATTATCAAGTGTAAATATGTAAAAGACAAACAGTATTTATTGGGAAATACTGAGAATTGTTATCCCTAATAAAATCCACATGGCTAGTGATTTTATAAAACACATTTTTTTTTATTCTTTGCTCATGGCCAAATTGGAATAATTTAATAAGCAATATAAATAGGATGCTCCTTAAAACTAGAACACATTTTCAAAGCTACAAAGATAAAATGCAAACTTGACATTAGGATTTATGTTTCTGCTGGGAAGTTCCCTGAAGCAAGTTCTTTTAAAATGTCATTGAATAAGTTCTTAACCTCTCTGGCTTTTTCCACTACCGAGTAGTTCTACTTGATTTCTTCTTGACTCTCTTATCACTTGCAAGCCTGCAGTTCTTCTTCAGGCCTGGTTAGTTCTCTGTTCTCATCTGGTTTTCTGTAACCAAACTCAATACTGTAGCCTACATCCTCCTCCAAATAACTGATGTATTTCCTAATTAAACAAGTTACAGTTAGATGGGATTGGTGATGGTGTTAGTATTTATAGATGCTAGCAACTTATGCACTTACAAAAAAATGTTCGACTTTATTTACAGACCATAATTTTTCATAACTTTTTTCACATGTTATCCCTTAGAGACTTTGTCTTTCTCTTGTAAATGTGAAAATGTTTTGAAATACTTAATTTTCATAAAATGTCCAGTAGTTTCCATAACAAATGGTTCTTTCCTGAATTCTTCTATGTGTAAAACAGTACTCACTACACATTTTAATTTGCAGAGGCATGATGCTTAGTGAGACTGAATTTACATCAGATTACTGGTTTTTGTGCATATTCCTAAATGAAGATTTTAAAATGTATTTTATTTTATAGATTGCAATGCAGGGTGACAAAATATTCTGTCATTGGATATTCATAATAGGCCTTTACTATCTTCAGATCATAGCAAATGAAAAAAAAAAAAAATATTGTGAGGTTAAATGTCCTGTGCATGGCTGTATCAGTTCAGATACTTTCAACTGCAAAGAATAAAAACCTAAATCAAACTCGCATAAATAATAAAGAAATGTATTATTCACATGAAAGAGAAGGCAAGTTGCAAGGGCAACTTAATCCAATGGCTCCAGCTCTAGATCCACTTCCTTAGGATTTTTTTGCATAATTTATCTTTGTGTGCGTTCGTTAGTCTGGGAATGAAATAACTAGAGGAAATACTGGTTTCATGTTTTTCTAAGGAAATGTCCAGCCAAGAAAGAGACTGTATCTTTCTATGGCTCATTTAAGATTAAATACAAAATTTTCAGAAGCCAAATATTTGGGTGTGCAATTAACTCTTTAATTTCTCAAACCTGTGGTAGAATGTGAGTGAGAGTTGTATGTCTGTTGTTTCTCGCTGTAGCATAGCATAGCCAAGTCCCTTGAACATAGTAGATATTTGATAAATATTTGATTACTAAGCTAACAAAGGCCAAGGGAAGTCCTTCTAATTACTTGTGTGTGGCACTTAGTATTTTATTTAGGTGGAATGGGGACGGGAGGCCATCAACTCTTCCTGGAGGCAAAATTGACTATAGGAAATATTCAAGGTATTATCGTTGTCATTGCAAGGATCCTAGTACACTTCTCCACTCTTTCTCTCCAGTCGTTTACTGTTAGTGTAACAGACATAAATACACCATATTAACTCATTAGCAAGACAAGGTTGCAAAAATGATCTCACATCTGTTTTTCAAATAAACCACAGTTAGCAGAAGTTTAGTAATTCTTGGTTAAACTTTGCCTTTCTTTTCATTATTCAGGCTACTTCAGAGTTTATAGCGCCAGGAGGCATCAAATTTGATTTCTTTACCTAAGCAGAAGACCCATTAAAAACCTCCTTGCATCCCTGTCATTGATTCCTGCTGTTTTGTGGTGCCAATTTTTGATGTCCAGGTACATACAGTCTAAGAGATCCATAATGTTGCCTTGCTAACTTGGCTCACTTTGTCCCTCCAGGATGAGTGTACACAGCTTCAAGGATTATCTCTGAGAAAGGTTTCTCAGACTTTGTCTTCTAATATTGCAACTCTTGAGGCTAATCTACTCCAGTGGCTACATGCCCATCTCTCTGGCACCAAGTGGACCCTGGGTGTGATTTGGAATGCACATAAGTATACTACATCAAAAACACTTATTCCTTTCTCTTGAGCTACTTGATCTAAAAATCAAACAGATTCTTTTTTTTTTTTTTTTTTATGATAGGCACACAGTGAGAGAGAGAGAGGCAGAGACACAGGCAGAGGGAGAAGCAGGCTCCATGCACCGGGAGCCCGACGTGGGATTCGATCCCGGGTCTCCAGGATCGCGCCCTGGGCCAAAGGCAGGCGCTAAACCACTGCGACACCCAGGGATCCCCAAACAGATTCTTATTGTCATTTTAGTCATTACATGAAGAATCTATATATAGGTGTTTATCCTAAATTTGTTCATACAAGAGCAAATTGGACTCACCATTTAGAGATATTCTATCTTCAATAATATCAAGAGGGTTTTTTACTTTTACCACCTTTCTAAAGAAGAGAAACAAATTACAATTACAATCTAGTAAATTTTCCACAGTATTAAGTACTTCTCATTTTGTTTTTGTTTTTGAATACACACCCACTGATGTAGAGTGGCAAGAGTATCTTGAAAAGCAAAATCCCAGGAGTAACCAATGATTTAATTAGGCCTGGTGTAGTGCTGTATTAGACTAAACTGAAATATCAAATAATAATCACATTTTTTTAATAATCACATTTATATAATGAAAAATGTTATTTTGAAATGAAAAACTAGTATCTAGCCATGACATGAAAGTTACATTAAAACAAAATAGAAAATTATGACGTTTTATGTTCTAAACAAAAGCAGAGGAATAGGAAATGTTGTCTTACAAGGGGAATTGTGTTACATGTACTCGGATGTATTCTCAGTAACCATATGGACACATCACAACATCTCACAGTCTTGATTGCTTCATCAGCAAATTTGAGATAATAGTAATACTGACTCTATAAGGTGTAACACAGGATTAAATAAGACAAGGCATGCAATTCACTTATCCACTTAGTACATATCTCACAGTATTTAATAAAGGTTATTACTATTATAATTATAATTCTCTAACACATGCATCCAAATAAAGAGATACTTATATACACCTCCTGTATATCCTCATGTTGTCAAACTATTTTTACCTGAATTAGATACTTTCTGGAGGCCTGCTGGTACAATTAAAATCTAATCATTATTTAGAATTTATTTTCTTACTCTTCAGTAGCTGCTATTTATCTTGACTCTTTTTCATTTCTCTGATCCTTCCTTGTTTTCCCCAAACTGAAGTTACAGACCAGTATAATTCTAAACTTGCTTGGAGAGATCAGAATTGAATGGAACTAAAACATCTTCCTGATTCTTTTTCTTTTCCAAGTTTAGTCCTTAAGCCTAGAATTAGAGAGGAAAGAAATCGCAATTAAATATAGTAATATTGAACTATATTATATACAATTTAACTTATTATATCTTCTCAGCATCTGTACAACAATGGCAGGAAAGCTTTATTATCTCATGTTTACATCGAATTAGTTCCTAATGAGGTTAAATAATTTCCCTAAGGTTTCATGTCTGAGAAACGGCTGGATGGTAACTTGATCATAAAATCCAGTAATGTTTTCTTTCTACTGCATTATCTCCCCATTATCTTTCAAAATACAACTTAATATTTTAAAATTTATTTTACTTTTTTTTTCTTTCACTCTTCCATCTCTTAACTAGGCGAAACTATGCTTAATCTATGCCATTTGTGAGGAAATAGAAATTGCTAATAGGTGCTAGGTGATGTAAGGGGACAATTAGTTTTTCTGTGTAACACTTGATTATTCATCTGCTGTAATGAGTATCTCAGCAATTGGAAGAAGTTTGTCAAAAGAAGTAACAAGATGGTATAAAAGTAGTTCCTTTCTGTATCATGAGTCCCAAGAATATCTGCTGTTTGGAAGTTCACTAAAAGGATCTTACTTAGACACAGTTGTACTCATGGCTATGGTTTATATTACAGTAAAAGTATTAACAAGGGAAGACACATTGGACTGAGTCTGGAGAAATCCATGCACAGGATTTAGAAAGTCCTACTTCAGGAGGTGCTACACAGAATGCATTCCAGTAGTTAAATGAGGAACACGTCTGTAGTGTTTCTGCCCAGGAATGGCTGCAATAGACTCAACCCACGGTCTTTGGTGGAACCTGGTTATACAGGCTCTCTGTGCCTGTGTGATTAGCCACAATTATAGAAATTGCAGATTCCTACAAGGAAAGTGGATGTCCACCATAAATCAGGCTGATATATGAATTCAGTGCCCCAGGCAAAAACAAAACAGCCTTAACAGTATAAGAACTTCAAAACCCAAGTTCCTTGATGCCAGCTCTGCAAGTAGGTCCTTCTGAAGAGTAATATTTTGACCTGCTATGTTAACTCTTTCTGTATACTTTACAGGGCCAGTATGTGGGGGACACTGGGGCACAGCAAAATTTTGAAACAAAATGAATAATTATAATACAAGAAAAATATTGAATAACACCAGTAGTCTTCTATTGTAGTAGAAGAATCCTAATAGTCTAAGCCCCATTTCAAATTTTTCTTCAGGATTTCACCTATATTATGAAGACAGTACAGATCAAGTAGGTTGAGTGTGACTTCAGAACACATATTTATAAGGTCTATTTGCCTGTCCAATGCAGCACACCAAAAAAAAAAAAAAAAAAAAAGTACACTGCTTTTATAAATTCAAGGGCATAGAGGCTGAGGGGGATGTAAATAGATATTTAATATATGGAATAGACCATGGCAAATGCTGTAATAAGTTTTCAAAAGATTAAGGAAATATAAGGAAAGGAAATATAATTTTCCTTTAAGAAGATTTAAGAAAACTCCAGGAGATAGTACATTTGATTTCTGTTATCCTTACGGATTTATATAGCAAAGATAATACCATGACATTTTTGTTATAGAGAACAAACTTGAGCTGTGAATGTACAAGGGATTGGGAAATATTGATGAGTACTTTGATGTACTATAGTATGACACAAAAATAAACATCATTATATAATAATAAAGGTTATTATATTCATATTATATTAATATTATTATAATATTAATTATAAATGAGGTCAGAAGTGTGAGCTTTTCAAAGATTGCAAGTGTTTTGAATTCCATGCCTAAGGTATTGGTTTACTTATTTTTTATCATAAAATGAGAGTCATCTTATTGGCTGTGAAGCAGCAAATTATTTCCCACAATATTGGAAATAATGATAGCTCTTATGTTCATGTTTATCACTTAGGAAACTCTAATGGTTTTAGGAGCTGTGTGCCAGGAAATCTGGATAAAGACAAAAATGTATTTCTTATTATAAATCACAATGTTAACAAGTTATTTATTTTTAGTATTCCATATAGATTTTATTTTCATCATTACCTATACAATAAAGAACAAAGAAAATTTAGCAAAACCTGATCTGATTGTTTATCCGGTATGTTTAAACAAATTTCTTGGAGAATCGTATTACATTTATTAATAAATATTTCAATTTTGTTGGACTTAGTTTTATTATCTTAGATATACATATAGTGTAGAAGTTATAAAAATTTGCATCCAATCATACAGAAAAATTTATATTAATATTTTTAATACTCATATTTGAATATGGCTTCCTACATTAATATGACTGAGTTAAAATATTAGGAAAATACTAAGAGATTCAGTATGTATAATTTATTCTAAATTCTGGGTGCTAAGTTTACGTGCAAAAATAAAATTAAAGTGTCTTATTAGTATATTAAACTTTATTCTACTTTAATTAAAATTATCTCTTGATTTTATACCTTATTTGTAGCATTTTATGTTTACCCATCAAGTTTTTTTTCTATGTCTCTGAGACGAGATGTGCTTAAGAACATATTAGCTATAATTCAGAAGTAAGCCATAAGGAGACCACCTTATGGAGGACATTATTTATATAAACCATTTTCAGAAATATCATAAAGCCACCAAAATGGGTCACATTCTACAACTGATAGATTTGGGTTTTGAAACAAATGCTGCATATTTTCCTCCTTAAAAATTATGCCATTCTGAGAAAGAACTAATTATCTTAAGGCTCTGAGTCAACTGTTGCCAAATGGTCTCACAGTTAGCAACAGAAGAGAAATGAAGCACAGAGCTGCAAACCTTGGGGATTCACCTGGCCTCCTTTGCAGCCAAGATTGTTCCTATGGTTTCAGACAACAATTAAAGAACCTGAAATTGAAGGTGACTCAGAGAAGGGCAAACTGAAAAGTCTAACTCTCTCAACCAGGTCATCCACATCACAGTAAAATAATAACCAGAACACAGAGAATAAGACAAGACATTTTAAAAACAGAGGTGACTTGGTAATTATCCTTTATGGATATGTGGACAAGTAGAGCAAATACTGGTATTACGTATAGTGTGGACTTTCACTATTTCACTGTATAATGTTGAGGAGTCAGATTCCCTATCTCTAGGACTCAGTTTCCTCACAAAGAAAATTTAAGAAGAGGAGCTAAGTTATTTCTTAAGCCATTTTTTAGTGCTATCACTCTGTAAATCTTTACATAGAATTATACATTTATAAAACATTTTAATGTAAGTACTGTAAGAAATATATCTTGTCTTATATTGACCCAGCACATAAAATAGGCCCTGGCACATAGTAAGCACTCAAAAAAAAAAATATTGATTGAATGGATGAATGAATGAAGGAAGGAAGGAGCCAGAGAAGAAAAGTAAGGAGTCAGTAGATTGGATAAATGACTACCAGCAGAAGGATAGCATATACCAATACAAAAGTTGGTCAATGAAGACTCTTTCCTTTCTTCTTCAAAGTAAACTGCACTCTTGGTGATGGTGGGTCAGGGTTGATAAAAGGGATTCCTAGAGAGTCTCAGAGTTTCTCCCAGGTTTTCGGGCCCTTCTTTGGAAAAGCTACAAAGTAGTTTGAAGTCTGTAAGACTAACAAAGACCATTTCTGGCCACTTCTCTGACATACTGATAACCCTTGACCTTGAAGCTGTGGTCAGATTGCCTAACATTCCCATGGCTACACTTAAGTTGAGCAAATCAAAGAATAGTATTATTGGAGTTAATACATAGTATTTGATTTCAAAATATATCATCCCAACTGGTACATCCTGGCTAAACCTTGCCATATGTAGCCATAGAATTTATTTAATTAGCCTTTTTCTTATTCTTACAAATCACTGTGCCAATTTCAATGGAAATCTGATGATTGCAAATTGTGTATTTAAAGCTTCACCTGAGTTTTGAAAGATGTCATTATCAGATCAGGAAGATAAAAATATGCCTCAAATAGTTGTAACATTCTCTTCTTAATGTTCATAGACTTCCAAGAGTGATTCAATTTCTGGAAATTCATGATGCAAATGCAGTTAAATTAGAGTATAGGGAAATGGAAATTGTCATTCTATTTTCAGGTAGGTCTTTCGGTTTGAGAGGACATTAAATTACATTATGCAGCATTGATCTGTCATTATATAACATTGATCTGTCAGATGAAAATTTAATCCATGGTGCAATTCTGACTTACAGTCTGAGATGACACATTCTTCTGTTCTGTTTTGCTATTCCTAGAAATTAATAGCAACAGAAATAAACATGCTTAATAAAGTAAGAAACTTTAAATGGATATGCTGAAAGCTATGCCTATTTACAGGGTAATAATTATAAAAAATATAAAGTATGTGAAGCAAAGTTTAAATAATGCACTCACACTAGCACTGCTGGCTACTTGTATAGTATTTTGGGGTGCTCTAAGATGAGTCAAAAGAGATTTTTCAAGAAAAGCACTGAGACACTAATATAGGCAAAGGCCACAACTATTGATACAGCTATTGAAATTAATTAGGTGACAAAGTTCAAATGTTAAAATGGAGAGGATTTTTTGTTTTGTTTTAAAGATTTTACTCATTTGAGAGAAAGAGGACAAATTGGGAGGGGGCAGAGAGAGAGGGAGAGGGGAAGCTGACTTCCAGCTGAGCAGGGAACCCCACATAGGACTTGATGTGGGCCCAAGTCAGATGCTTGGCTTGGTGGCCAAGAGTCACCAAGGTGCCCCTAAAATGGAGAGGTTTAAAGCTTAATTTTCTAAAGGAAAAGAACGTCTCAGTATTTTTGAGGTTAAAGAGACTAGTCCAATTTTCTAATTTTCTTGAAAAAGAAATGTGATCTCAGAGGCTTAGATAATTTGCCTAAGGTCAGTAAAAGAAAGGAACCAATTTATTCAATTCATTTTTATTCGGAATGAATTTAAATTGCAAATATTAGAGGCTATATGTTAATACCATGTTTGTAAAAAAGAGTTAACAAATATCAATTTTATAAGAGTAGTAGAGGCTTATTCATTCTGTTCACTCAATAAATATTTGTTCAGCACCTACTAAGTGCCAGATCCTCTTCTAAGTACTGAGAATGTAAAGTTTTACAAGATAGACACATTGCTTACTCTCATGAACCTCACACTCTGGTGAGAGGAAATAGCCAGTCTACAAATTAATAAAAGTATTTTTTAGTGGTAAGTTTCAAGCAGAAAATTAAAATTGAGAGACATGACAGCAAGCAACTTGATATGTTATTTTAGGTTCAGTATTCAAGGAAGGCCTCTGACACAGTAAATTTAAATTGAAATTTGAACTCCAAGGAGATAAACCTATAAAGATTGTAGGGGGAGATTATTACAAGGAAAGAATAGTTGGTATAAAATATCTAAAGTAAGAGAAATTCAGATTTCAAGAAAATGTTGAGTGGTACCCTCTTTTTCTCCAACATACAGTTAGAGGGTATAGTTAAAATTTACATAGATGATTTTCAGAGTTTCATCTTTGCTAGGGAAGTACAACAGTGGAATAAAGGATCCAAAAAGCTGGAAGGTTTTTAAGTCAAATTTGCTGACAATCAGGGGCCTGGGACTCTAAACTGAATAAGAAGGAAATTAGAGGGAAACTGAATGAGAACGTGGTAGGCTCAAATGATTGAAGATCTCCAGGAGTCTGGAGAATTTTAGATTAGTTAGTTGTTAAAAATAGCAATGCTAGATGTCATCTGCAAGGCATTATTAGCAATACAAATTCAAAGAATGCTTTACGAAAGATAATGAGCTATCTTTAAAACATACAGGTTAGGCCTTGTAGGGCCCTTTAGGCCCTTCTTGTGGAAAGGTGGCGCTTAAAGTGGAAGACCAGTGGTTGAAATATTTCCTTACGTATCTTTGGGAAGGTTCTTTGACCTATAGAGACTAATGGTTCCTCTTGGGAATGATGGCCCTTTCAGTCCTTCAAATCCAGTGTATTCAAGAGTCCCTTAAAGTTCACTAGCTAAAATGACTGAAGTTACCTAAATCTCTGTGTACAAGTATGGGCGAATACATGTGTTAGCACCACATTTGGGAGGAGAAAGATGTCCCTGTCTTCTAGAAGTTTCCTTCTAGAAATGACACATCTAAAGAGAGTAGAAGGCAGAGAAGAATGACAAAAACTTTCTTTTGAAAAGATCACAACTTCAGAATATGTAGCATATAGACGTCTTTGTACCTGAAATCTCAAACTTCCTAAAAGACTGAGTTTGGAGAAAGCTGCTTTCTATGACTTTTATCAATGATGAAGAAATAATTTTTGTTTGATAACAGGAGAATAAAACCATGACGAATTATTTAGTTTGAAATTATTTTAATAGCTAAAATAGTGCTCAGCCCCATATGATCAGGGCATGCACACAAATTTTCCTGTACCTATAAACCTTGGGAATTAGGAGTCTTAGGGTGTGCTTTCTAGAACATTGATTTGCTTAACTAAAACAAACAAATATATAATAAAAGTCGGGGTGCCTGAGTGACACAGTCGGCTGAGCATCTGACTCTTGGTTTCAGCTCAGGTTGTAATTTCAGGGTCATAAGATGAGCCCTGCATAGGTCTCTGTGCTCAGTGTGGAGTCTGCTTCAGACTCTCTCTTTCTGCCCTGACCTCTGCCACTCTGTCTCTCTCTCTCAAAGAAATAAATCTTAAAAAAATAATAATAATGAAAGACATAACTTATTTCACTTAAAATGTACACAAGCCACAGTATTCAATACAAGATCTGAAAGGCAAGTCATTAATAGAAGAAACACTTCACACATTTCATGGTTTTTGCAAACCAAATAAATGCATTTGGGTATCCTACTATTAATTGCTGCTTGACATTTTTATTTTATTTTATTTTATTTTATTTTATTTTATTTTATTTTATTTATGAGAGACACAGAGAGAGAGGCAGAGACACAGGCAGAGAGAGAAGCAGGCTCCATGCAGGGAGCCCGATGTGGGACTCAATCCCAGGACTCCAGGATCATGCCCTGGGCTGAAGGCAGACACTTAACCGCTGAGCCACCCAGGCATCCCTTGACATTTTTTAAAGTGCCTAAAAATATGCCGATGTAAAAATTTGATCAAAAGGAGCAGTTAAAAAATATCTCCACACAGATCTTACTCTGGTAGCAATCAGTTGAACCTATCTTTGCTTTCTGCACTCCAAATCTGATACTGGCAGAAAAATTCTTTAAATATATTTTTGTGTAATATAGATGGAAGCTGGAACCCAATGCCCTATTTTTAGGGAAATAACAGAAAGTGATATTATGTCTGTGCATGCACACTCACGTGTAAATATATTAACACAAAATAATATAATCACTAATTGTTAGACTTTACAAGGGTAAGAATTCTTGTCTGTTCTTTTCATGCCTGTTTCCCCAGAACCTAGAAGAGAGTCTGGCATATAGTTAATGCTCATGTACATGTAACCGACATGGTCATTAGGTCATTGTGAAATGCATAAATAGTTAAAGCCCTTAAGCTGTAGCTGTCCTTAAAGATGTCTATCAGAGGCAAACACCAAATATAATACATACTGAGTACCAACATGGTTTCCTTTTTACTTTCTTTTATACTTTTTCCCAAAGAGTAAACTTTTTTTCCAAGAATCAAAAAGTATGTCAATTTCTCCTATCACTTCAGTGAGGCAGAGAACACAGTAATAGTGTACAGAGAGTTGGCCAGAGAACTTGCAGATACTGCAAAAAGAGGGCAGCAATGAGAGGTCCACGTAATGAGTAGAATGAGACACTTCTTCTGGGTAACAAGTAAGTGGCAGTGAGAATTTTGCAGAGCCATTTTTAGGGACATAATTCATTACTTAAGGAGTACTGCGAAGAATTAAGATGTTGAGATTTCTGCAAATAATAGTGACCCTGAAAATGAAAATACATCTTAATGCAGACTGCCATGAATGGAAAAGTAACACAGGAAAAAGGATGAACAGAATGTGGAGCAGTCAAGAAACTGGAAGAAAAAGTTAAAAGCATTTCTCAGCTTCTCTTGGATTTTCATCAAGAGATTCTACATAAGGAATTGACAGTGTCAATGTCATTATCAGAAATCCTTTGAATGTCACTTAGAACTTATTACATATAATCATATGTAACTTTACCATTTTATAAACTGATATTCTCAATTCATAATACAGACTTAGTCTTTCTGAACTAAACTTTTAAAATGTTTAAAATTCAGGGCAGCCCCGGTGGCTTAGCGGTTTAGCGCTGCCTTCAGCCCAGGCCCTGATCCTGGAGACCTGGGATCGAGTCCCATGTTGGGCTCCCTGCGTGGAGCCTCTTCTCCCTCTGCCCGTGTCTCTGCCTCTCTCTCACTCTCTGTCTCTAATAAATAAATATAATCTTAAAAATAAATAAAATGTTTAAAATTCTAATAAAACAGAATAATTAGGTATTTTGATAGATTCCTATAATTTATGCTATATACTTTAATTGAATTCAGTTTCTGTTTCTAAATTTAGATATGGTAGTTTAGTTTTCAACTTGAAACAATCATTTTCATCTTGGTAGAAAAGGGACACTTTCCAGTTAAGAATTGTGCTCTAAGAGATATTTTGAAATCAACATTTTTTATTCATATAAAGTGTTTGTCACTGATTATAGCTTAGGGATTTAAGAGAAAAACATGATGTCATACTTTGGTGTGATAAGAAAATGCTGAAACTCTTAAAACTATAAATAAAATTTTAAATTGTTGTTGATTTACCTTTAATAGGAATAAATGAATTTATTTTATCTTATCACTAAAGCCAGTACCACTTATACAATTTATAAATATAAACTAATATAGTACAGATTGAGAGACCTTTTAGATACATGAATTAATAGGAAAGTAAATATTCCATTCATTCAACAAACATTTAGCATTTCCCATACTCCAGGCAGTTTTGGGCAATTGGGATAAATTAGAAAACATAATGACAAAAATCCCTGTCTTTGTGTCACTTAAATTTCAATGAAAGATAGATAATACACAATAATAATAAATTTATACAGTAGGTTAACAGATTTTAAGTGTCCATGGAGGTGAAGTAGAAAGTAAACTGTAATATTAAATAAAATTATAAAAGTAGACCTCAGTAGACCTCATTGAGAAGGTAAAATGTAAACAAAGACAAGATGCTGTGGGAGTTGGTCCTGTAGACACCTAGGTAGGACATTCCAGCTGGGATGAGCCTCTAGTTCAAAAACCAAGGTAGAAGGATGTCTGCTGCTGTCCAAGGACTATCAAGAGATCTGGATTCTGTAATGGGGTGATGTGAATGGGGTTTAGGAAGAGATAGGGTCAGAAGTGATAGACAGATAATCATATTTTAGCTATTACTCCTCTCTTTTGAACTACTTCAGTACATTCCCTTTTTAAGTTGCATGGTAAGAATATAAAAGGCAGTTTAGTAGACAGATTAATGATTCAATTAGCTTAGTATAACCAGAGAATAAATTTTCAGATGTTTAACGATGCCACATCCCACACATTAAGTACTAATCCTGCCATATCTGTTTAAATTCACAGTTAGACTGATGTTTACTACCATGAGAGAATTCTAAAGCAATCCGCCTTTCATTAATTGACAGTATTTAGGGTTT
The DNA here is from genome assembly GCF_053574225.1 of Canis aureus. NCBI lineage: Eukaryota > Metazoa > Chordata > Mammalia > Carnivora > Canidae > Canis > Canis aureus. The sequence continues at coordinate 14,512,637 of NC_135643.1, forward strand.
CTTGTTTTCTGAAACTGTGTCTTTAACTTCCTATTTAAGAATTCAATTAACAAATGGAGGTTGTCAGAAATAATACTGTATAAACTCTTAGCAGAGGTTATATGTTGTTGATTTGTCTCATATCTGAAATGGAAGGCTATCATTTCCATAAACGACCACCAAGCTACGAACACCAGAAACACTGGGGATACTCCATTTTTAGGGCAAACTTCATTGTATCTAAGTTTATAAAATATGAGGACCGGAGTCCCTGGAGCAGAAGAAATTTAACTCATGTGCTATACCAAGATGAGCACCGCTAGGAAACTGGAGGCATGGCAGTGCTCTACTTGTTTAATATTTTAGTTCGCCCAGAGCAACGATAATCACAGACAAACTCTATGAAATGTTATTTGTGCCCATATAGTTACATTAATTTTCTTTTAATCTTTGTCTGCCCCAGGAAATATTTCAATTGAATTTTACATTTCTTTCCGAGAAATCAGGAACCCTGGAATCCAATCTCATTTATTTTAACTTTTTTTTTTCACAGTTATTGCTAAAACCTAAATGAATTCAGAACCAAAAATTTATCTTGGATATACTTCTTCAGTATGTAAAAATGACACGGTTCAAGTGAACTTTAATACAATTCCAGAATTAGGCTGATTCATCTAATGGGTTACTCAGTCATTCATTTTTTAAACGTATATTTATTTAATTCGTAATTTAATTCATTTCAATACACATAAAACATAAAGTGATAGTTGTGGAGGTAGTATGTGTCATGGTTGCAAAAAAACCTCTATAATCACATATTCTGGGTTCAGTACTAAATTCTACCTCCTTCTAGCTGTGTATTCTTAGACAAGTTAATTAACCTCTCTGCCTGAATTGTTCTTGGACAAAAATGGGAATTAATAATGGCAGTTGCAACATAGTATTATTGTGAGGGATAAATTATTGTGAAGAATAGAAAAGGTCATGTGAAGTGCTTAGCACTAAAGTGCCTGTTTTCTAGTAAGAATTCAATACATGTTTACTATTTTTCTTAAATGCATATGTGTACATTTAGAAATGTCCTGTGGTGTAGTTACATTATTACTTAGGAAGAAATATGGAATGATTTTCCATTTCTAAAATGTCAGAACTTTAGCAATGAAGAATGGTAAAGTCCCTGAAAATAATGACATATCTTGGTTTTTGAAAAGGGAGATGAGAAGCAATTCAAAACTGCCAGTGAAGGGATTACAGATATCATGGTATAAAGTTTCAAAGAGGACTAGAATGACTAACTTTGAAAGGAAAACAAAGTCTAACACATTTTGACACTTGCTTATTTTTAGTCTTTGGATAGATTTTAGCCCATTTATCAGATAACTCTGCAAAATTTCAAAAAGGTGCACTACAAATCTCTGACTTACAATTTCAATGCAGGATACAAAAAAGATGTTTCCAATATAAGGGTTAAAGAAAGGATAAGGGAATTACAAAGTATTTCTAAACTTCGTTCATTAACTTTAGAGGATGACTGGACATTATATGCAAGAGTGGATTCTCACAGTTTTTAAGTAGGTTCAGCAGCTACTGAAAGTTTCTGAATTTCTAAGTCTATTCTGTAAACCTATAACTAACAAGTCACAAATCTCAATACTATCACTTACAAAGTGAATCCAAAATAAGGCTAAGGTTAGAAATCTATTATACAATGTAAGTTTTTTTATTAGCAATGTAATTGAAACTTGACACTGAATTTCAAATCCGTGCAGTGAGCTGATAGATGAAAAAGCAGATATCCAAATTAAGAAAACCAGAATTTAGGAACTAGATATGGTTGACAACAGGTGTATCAAGTTGTATTCACATTCACTGGAGTTTCTTCCTGAGTAGATTCATCAGTCTCACTGAGAAGCCCTACAAGATGGAAAGATGCATAGAGCAAGAACCTATAAGAGAATCAATCTGCCTGTCTTTAAAACAGCACGTATAGTAGATTTTAAAGTTCAGCAGAGATCATCCAGTACACTCTTATATCTTCCACCCACACATCATTTTCTTGGTGGGTAAACCGAAATCTACAATCAGCATTGTCCTCATCTTCCAAAGTGTGATTTTCTCCTTAAAATGATGTCCCTGTTTAAGAAGTAGAGATTTAATGGTAGAAGCCCGAGAGGCCAGAAGTGTTTTATTCCCACTCCTGTCCTTCTTTGCAGCCCTATACCACAGCTGCAAAATGAAGCTAACAATAGCAAGAACTAAGGTGGCACATCTTATTTTGTCTAAAGAAACCTCTCCAGGGGTACCTGGGTGGCTTAGTGGTTGAACGTCTGCCTTTGGCTCAAGTTGTGATTCCAGGGTCCTGGGATCAAGTCCCAAATCAGGATCCCCACATGGAGCCTGCTTCTCCCTCTGCCCATGTCTCTGCCTCTCTCTCTGTGTCTGTGTCTCTCATGAATAAAATAAAATCTTTAAAAAGAAAAAGAAAAAGAAAAAAGAAATCAATCCAAAAACAGAACAGAACAACTAAAAGATCATTTTAGCTCAAGGTGGGAAAAACGATTTGGCTATAATATATAATTAGATTAGTGTAAGAATTGAATTACTCAGGTAAAACACTTAGAGCAGTGCTTGGCACATAGAGAACACCCCTCAAATACTAATTATTTTTATAACTGTACTAATGGTCTTTCGTTTAGATGATATCAAAAAGCAGTAACATCTTAAGTTGCTGATAAAAATTAGTATGTATTAGGGTTAACTATGGACTAGGCACAGAGCTGTGTTTTATTCCTATTTCTATTCCTACAATTTCTTTTTTTTTGTTGTTAATTTTTATTTATTTATGATAGTCACAGAGAGAGAGAGAGAGAGAGAGGCAGAGACACAGGCAGAGGGAGAAGCAGGCTCCATGCATCGGGAGCCCGATGTGGGATTCGATCCCGGGTCTCCAGGATCGCGCCCTGGGCCAAAGGCAGGCGCTAAACCACTGCGCCACCCAGGGTTCCCTATTCCTACAATTTCTAATCCTATTTCTATTCCTACAAATTTTCTCAGTTGTATGGCTATTGAACCTGAGACATAAAATGGTTAAGAAATGCTCCAGAAGTTATATAGCTTTTAAGACAATGATTTATAATAGAGCTACTAAAACAATTTGGTAAAAGAAAGATAGTCCTGGATTCAGGACCTGCTGACCTGCTCAGAGCCCTGAATCTGCCATTTATCAGTTAAGTTCCCTGCTGCAAACTCCCTCATTTGTCAAATGAAGATGTTGAACTACAAGTTATTTGAAGTTCTTTCTAGCTCTTTCTTGTGCCTTCATACCTGAGGCTAGATGTTAAAACTTAGTTATTTGTAACATTTTATAAATTAATTTTGTTTTTATCTAGTTAAATCATAACTGCTTTTTTCTACACTTAAGAAAAATTATCACAATGAAATCTTTACAATACTAGAAAGGAAATATTCATTCCATCTCTTTATTCCATATTGGAAAAACAAATCAACTAAATCGAAGGATGTTGGATACTTTATTTCTGACTTTTTGCTTATAAGAAGCAGGGGAAATCTTTATGACATGAAAAATTTGGGACGAGTTTGTAATCACTATAAAGGAGAATATCTCCCCACTATATATATTTTAGACAGAGATGAACTCATATCATAGCACAGTTACTGGGATATTCATGCAGACATCTGAATGCTGTTCTGCAGGAAAAAAATTGGCAGGAAATTCTATTTTATTTTTTAGTTAATAGATTTTCCAGCTTGATGCCTTATTAAACTATCTTATTTTAGAACACTGTAGAACATTTGCTTTTGTTCTTTTTCTACATACAATGTATAACATTTTGGTTTGATCTCATGTGCTTAATTTTATTTATTTATTTATTTATTTATTTATTTATTTATTTATTTATATTGAAGTTCGATTTGCCAACATATAGTATAACACCCAGTGCTCATCTCATCAAGTGCCCCCCTCAGTGCCCGTCACCCAGTCACCCCATCCCCTTCCACTACCCTTTGCTCATTTCCCAGAGTTAGGAGTCTCTCATGTTTTGTCACCCTCACTAATTTGTGCTTAATTTTTATCAACGCAAAGAATTTATAGTCTCTAGTGAGAAAATATGTATAGTGAGAGAAATACATTTTGCTCATCCATATCGGCCAGAGTATTTTTAAATATGATTTTCTCGTGATGTGTTGAATAAATGTTATACCTGAACTGTTTAAGAATAATGAAGTGGGTTTTTGTATCAATGAAAATTTTGTAAATCTTGATTTTAAAAGTCAACCAGTATATATTTGTGTATATATATATAAGTACTTTTACTGTTCTTATCACTTCAGGTCTTCCTGAGAGCAAGGTTATCTCAGTGAATAGAGTTAAAACATTCATTTTTTTATGAATTATTTCAATATATATTTTAGTGGAGATTACACAAAATATGAAAATGCCAAGTATTTTTTTCATTTAAAAATGTGAAAATTGTGTGGTATATAGCCAAAGAACACAAAGGAGGAGTTTGAGTTCTTTGAGATTAATATTTCTTTTGAATGTAATTCCTCTTAAATGTTATTGCCTAACTAGTTAGGAGAATGTTATGGTCTGATCTTCCAAAGCATTGACCAAGTTACTAACAGTAAGAGTCAGCAAAAATCAAGATTGATGTAATTTTCCTAGTAAAAGCTAGAAGTTACAGTTTGTACTTCCCCTACCTGACTTTCTGAGCTAAAGGATTACTTAGTCTTACTTTGGTACTCAGACTAATTTCTGTCATCCCTTAGGGCTTCACATCTCCCAGATCATACCTCAAGACTTCTTAGCAAATCTCATTATGTCCCAGATCATTTGATGTCTCCAATGAGACACAATCTTGCCTGAGGCCCTGTTCATATGAGGAGAATTCTTTTAGATCATTATTCCTTGCCCATATGGCTGCCAAATTCTTGGCATCAAATACTCTGACTCAGTTCTTCAATCTTAAGACTGATCTTTCAATAATTCAGCGCTTAAATTATGATCCAGCTTTTTACAGAGTTTATACAGTATACCATACCTATGCTGGCAAACTTCCCCTCCAGCCCCTATTCCATTCAAACAGGTATGCTTTTTCTTAAAGTTCTGACCTGACACATGCTCCTCTCAGTCACTACATTGCCTTGAAGACTCCCCGTGACTCCTGCAGGAGTTCTATGTTATGATAAATTTATGTTCTTTTTAAAAAGATTTTGTTTATTTGATAGAGAATGAGTACAACTAGGGGGAGGGGCAGAGAGAGAGAGAGAAGCAGGCTCCTTGCTGTTCAAGGAGTCAGATACAGGGCTTGATGCCAGGATCCTGGGATCATGACCTGAGCCAAAGACAGATGCCCAACCAAATGAGCCACCTAAGCACCCCTAAATTTGTGTTCTTAAGTATGGAACACATTAAACATTTTGACTGCTATGAATTTAAAGAAACGTGATTAAGGATGGTTGGATGAACTTGTTATCTAGGCTCTTAAAATACTGGATTAAGTTTGCTTTTTTTGTACACACTAGCTCTATATTCTGATCATATTATTTAAATTTTATAAGCTTTGATTTTCTCCTTAAAAAAAAAAAGTAAGTTTAAAATGCATACCTTGACTTCTGCTTCTATTAATGAAAGAGTAATGACTATATGACTTGCCCTCTTGCCGTAATGGTTAGAAAATTAGACAAAATATATAATACAGTTCTCAAAATTAAAAACATAGAGATACAATGTAATACCTGAGAGTAGGGAAACCAAACAAGAGCACCTACGATATCTGGATTTCTGCCTGGAGGCAAAGTTGGATGATGGTGCATGGACAGACAGCTTGGAGAGAACTCAGGGTCTTTACCTTTGTAGTTGAGGCAAATATCTGAGTTTGGAGAGACAAAGACAACTAGAATTTGTGGGGCAGATTACTACAAAGGAGGAAAATACACAGAGAAGGAACTCTAGAAATCTGTATCAGTGTAACCCTAAGAATTTTGTTTGAATAGTGATCTTTACAAGCGTAGAATGACACTTCACAAGGCCAAGTGTTGAACAATGGCCAAAAAGGAATAATTGAAGAACTTCAAGTAAATGAATTCCTAGAGCTTTCACAGTTCTGGAAATCTTCATGGGATATTCAGTAGAGAGCACAAAGTGTTAAGCTCTATTTAGTAATAGAGATGAATCACTCCAACCACTTCTTGAGACCCATCCTAAAATCTTTTTAAAAACAAGCATCAGAGGGTCAATTAGACTCAGAAGTAATTAGCCATTGTCCAGAATCAATTTTAACTCCTTCTAAAGTAATAAAATCTACCACTAAACAAATTAAAAATCATAATGTCTGGCAACCAATAAAAAAAGTCACCGGACATGAGAAGAAATAGGAAAATATGACTCATAATCAGCAGAAAGTTGGATCAACAGAAGCCCACTTGGAAATAATAGATAGAATTAGCGACAAGAAGTTCAAAGTACTAGTAAAAATATAAATATGAGGCTGCCTGGGTGGCTCAGTCGGTTAAGCCTCCAACTGTTCAGTTGGAGCTCAGCTTAGGTCCAGGGCTCAACTGGACCTAAGGCTCAGGGCTCAGCATAGAGTCTGCTTGAGGTTCTTTTTATTCCTCTGCCCCCCATTCCCATCACTGGTGTGAATGTTCTTGCTCTGTCTCGCAAAATAAATAAAATATTTAAAAATATGTATAAGTATGTTGAAGACTTAGATATGAATATAATGAGACAAAAATATATTCAAATTGAACCTCCAGAGATGAAAATCAATATACCTGAAATAAAAATTCACTAAATGAAATAAATAGGAAACCAGACAGAAGATGATATTAATGAACTTAAAGGTGAGTGACAGAAAATACACAAAATGAGGCTGTCAGAGTCTCAAGAGGAGAGAAAGACTTTACAATAGTAAAGTGTGGGCGGCTTATGAAACAGTAACAAGCCATTCAACACTGAGAGTACCAGAACTGGATGGCAGGAGGTGAAAAATCCTGAATGCAATAGTTACCTCAAAAGGTTGTCATGAATACCAAGGAAGAACAGGTGTGCAGAGAACGTTTTTTACTTGCTCTTAGGCAGTATGAACATTCTCATTTTTTATTGTTCATAAATACGTTCCAGATATTTTGCATTCTTCAAATAAAAGGTACAAGACAGGGACAGTTTGTTCAAATTGGTCTTGTATTTAGACACACTATATATGTAATAATGATAATAAAAATTAGAATAAAGAGGAGACGCCTGGGTGACTAGGGGTTGGGCATCTGCCTTCCGCTTGGGGTATGATTCCACGTCCGGGATTGAGTCCCACATCAGGCTTCCTGAATGGAGCCTGCTTCTCCCTCTGCCTGTGTCTCTGCCTCTCTGTGTCTCTTGTGAATAAATAAATAAAATCTTTAAAAACATATTAGAATAAGAAGAGGAAGATGCAGAAAAAGATAATGATTATGTTGGGATATACTATACTTGGTCCTATCTTTAAGTGCTGTAGCGTATTACTCATTCAATCTTCATAGAAACCATATGGTATGGCCACTATATTGTTATTTTCAAGTATAAAACATGAAGTTGAGAGATATTATGTAATTTGTTAGCATACAGGAAAAGGTGGTAAACCAGATATTTAAACCCATATCAGTCTGAATTCAAAAGCATATCATTTAACTGTTTCCTATATTCTAAAAGTTATGAGCATGAATGCCTCTTTAGAATTTATTTTTAACCTACGCTACCAGGTTTAAGAGTGTTATGATATTTTGTTTTATATCATTTTCTATATGAACTATAGGCTTTTCAAAATGTATTCTGTAAATGTTAGGTGATTTTCTATACTCAAACATCAGGCTGTCAATTATTTACAAAAATAACTGGTTTGCCAAATTGAGTCTTGGGCTTTTTCTAGAATCAACAGAATAATAGCCTGTTTTTTATATTTTACAAATAATAGTCTGGTTTTACAAATAGTCTATTTTACACAAATATTTAATATTTGTGTTAATATGTGCCTGTCTGAACAATTCAAGAAATGAGGTTTATATATGAAGAGATAAAATTTGAAAACTTCTTATAAACTTCGTAAACATAAATGCTGTCACCAAATGAAAAGATACCCTTAATGAGTCAGGTAAATGCGCTGTTTAACAAAACCACAAAACAGCAGTGTTTCTTAAATTCCAAAATATAAAACTAGAAATGGAATATTTAAGTATAGCATACCTTTCTTGTAGGCCCATTTTCTCACCAATTGGTTTAGTGATAATGTAGAATATACAGTTGGGCTTATGTGCTTTTCAGTTTTCATCAGAAATAGAGAAATATCTTGACCTAATCAAATTCTTAATGATAATTATAAAATTGTTAAAACCATGTTTTCTAAAGCTGTGTCAAATTATTTAGAGGAATGGGGAAAATATGTATGATAAAGATAAATCCCAATGTTTATTTGAACTTTTTTCAGTTTTCCCCTGATAGTGTTTCTAAAAGAAAGGGAAAAAATGAAATGCAGATATAGACTTAATTATGTGAGTCTTCATTTATGTCTGTCTTTGGTATTTTAAATTTTTACCCTCAATTTTCAAAAACTCTATCCAAAATCCTTTTCTTTAAACACTTTACTAAGTATGCCGGTTAATCCACCCATCTTTCCTAGACCTCCCAAGGAGATACTTTTCAAACTATTACATTCATATGAATTACCTGGAAAGTATGTTAAAATGTGTATTCTTACTCAGTGTGTCCTGGGTAGAGTCTGACAGTCTGCATTTTTAAAAATAATAAGTGATTTTTTAATTAAGGTAAAATTGACATGTAACATTAATTTCAAATGTACAACATAATGATTCCAATATTTGTGTATATCATAAAACAATCACAGTCAGTCTAATTGACACTCAACACCACAATTGTTTTTCCTGTGATGAGGACTGTTAAGATTTACTTTCTTACCAATTTTAAATATGCTATACAGTATTAACTATAGCCTCCATGATGTATGATAAATCTTCATGGATAGTCTGCATTTCTAATGAGTACCCAAGGTGATATGATATATCAGGCACCACACTATGAGTAGCCAGATTTTTAGAGTATTATATGCAGCAGGTACTGCTTTCTCAGCCTTGAAGACTGTTAGATGTGATCTTCTCTGTGGCCTCTATGTGAATGCCTATTCCCAGACTAATGAGACTCTCTCATGTTCACACAAAATGCAACTCAATGTGCTACTTCAATGTGGACAGCACCTTTTAGATTGTGATTTCACCAAGGGACAGACAATCACTGCTAAAACAAATGCTTTACACTTTATTTTTATGTGTGATCTTAGGATTTAGCAAGAAATACATTGGCACCACATTTGAAGACTTACTCAGAAGTAGATTTTGGCACATGTGTGAGTAGTCATCTAGATAAAAATCTTTTTTAAGCAAATTATTTTACTTCAAAATGTTTGCCCTAATACTAATTATTAGTTACTTCTTTGCCAACAATGAAACATTTTGCTTTTTCTTTTTTCAGGGTTTGAACCTGAAAAGACTGGAGTCAGTACAAGGAGGGAGAGAGGTAAGAAAGTCTAAAGGAGAAGGAAGAAGAGAAAGTGCCTTACCATGTTGCAGTGATGTGGTTGGTGAGTGATGGTGGATGATAATGATGATGATGATGATGGCGATGGAGATAAGAATGTGTGGAGAGGAATTTTGTGGACATAAATCCCATTCATTCTGGTCAAAGCACATTTTGCACATTTATGTAAATGTATTATTTGTGCTTGTTTTTCTGAAACTAAAGAAATATTGTTTCTCTGGCTAGGTAAGGACTGTTTCTGTTAAAATGGATTTTTGCAGTAGCAGACCCTCTAAATGGTGTAACAAAGACCTTTTAAACAAATATTACAGGGCAATATTTAAAATGCTTTCCTGAGAAATTAGCAAAGTTCTAACAATGCAAACCATTCATGACATTTGGGATTCTTCACTCTCCTACCCAAGGTCACTGAAATATGCTAGGAAGTTGGTATGCATTACTAGATAATGTAAAGTTGCTTTGGTAAGACTAGCAATTTTAAAAGTTTCTTTAATTATTGTTCATCCCAGATGTTTCATAAAGAGGAGAACTTTAAATAGTATCAGACATAATACCATATCATGCACATTATATATATATATATATATATATATATAACGATTTTTTTAATTCTAACTGAACGAGCAGACTTAACTTCAATTAAAATCTTTCCGTGCTAAAATGTATAAATGTTGTACCTTGTGATTTGGGTTGTTGGGGTGGGGGAGAGTGTAGTAATTAATTCTGTAAATCAGTATTTTCTTGTTGCCCAAAAGGTAAGTTTATTTTTAAGTGATATTCATTTAATAATTTTTTTAAAGATTTTTTAAAATTTACTTATTCATGAGAGACACACACAGAGAGAGGCAGAGACACAGGCAGAGGGAGAAACAGGCTCCATGCAGGGAGCCTGACATGGGACTCGATCCCGGGTCTCCAGGATCACACCCTAGGCTGAAGGCAGGCGCTAAACCGCTGAGCCACCCGGGCTGCCCTATTTAATAATTTTTTGGTAAAAAAAAGTGAAGCTATTTTGTCTTAAAAAATGTGACAATAAATATTACTCTCTCCCCATCTGTGGCCTCTCTTTCTGTAAAAAGAGATTTCTTCTGTATTGTGTTACAAAGTATTTTTCCCCTTCTTTCTTTGCTGTTTTAATTTCCACTTGTGTGTTCTTAGTATTTGACATTTTAGATCCTGGTAAACTTGTTATTTAGGGCCTCTTTCCTATTTTTCTGCTATTTCCACTCAGAATAATCTATTCCTTTTGAGGGGCATATAATAATTGGTTCACATTGGAAGAAGAGCTGGAGAAAGTGAAATATAATCCGTCTTTAGATATTTTTTTATGTTGTAAGAAAGCAAGGTGATAAGGATATGGTCATTTGTAAAGAGAGAGTTGTGGGGCAGGGTGGGGGGGAGTATGTACTGTGTAAGGAAGACCTCAGAACCATTTAGTTTTGGAAGGGTAACTACTTTCATCCAGATATGATCAAAATGAAATTACTTAAAGAACTTAACTCATCACCTCCTAAGTGGAAAATTCACACCCAAGCAGTACTGCCAGAATTTCTCTCTGCTGATTTTGTGCCTCTAAGGAAATAGAATTTGGAGTTACCCAGTTTCTCCCTGTTGTCTCCTAGTCCAATAGTAACAATGTGTCCAAAGAAGGCAAACTTCAATCCATACACCCATATAATGGCCTTGCTAAATGGTAGCCAAATTCTTCATTTCTTTTATGAAGCTTTTGTGATTTTTTATGTTATGTTAAAAAGCCAAATGACTGGTTTTTATTGGAAAGAGTTACTCTTAAATTTTATTGCTTTTTCTTTTCATTTTCTCTGATTTCATTTTTATTAGAAATACACTTGTGGGTGGGGAACATGCTGATAATGTGTTTTAAATTATTATTTTTTCTTAAAACAATTTTATGATTTGCGTGAAGGTCAGAATTTTAATGACCTACAGTTTAAAGTATACATTTGCATAGAGGGGACAACCTGATTTGGATTTCTCCCTGAGGTCAGTGGAGTGATTGTGAAGAAGGTAAGTTCATTAGATCAGTGATAGCTCAGTATTCTCTTTGGCACTTGACACTACCAATCCAGAATATAAACTAAATGGTGACTATTAAAATTCAAAACAACCACTTCACTTGATCTCTGTGCAACACTGGATTACCTGGGCATACTTCTATTTAACCTAACACTCACCTTAGTTTTCCCCATGTTTATAAAGCCTAATGTATTCTATGGTAAGAGACTTTGGAAGAGTATCAGACAATTAGGTGAAATATGTTGTGAAAACTCCTCTGGCAAGTCTCAGTGGTAGATGATCTATAAACAAAGAGTGCAATGACTCCTATAAGCCTCCTGATCTCTCTTGCTTACAATATGTCACATATCTTTCTGATTCCTATTTACTGTGTTCTATTATGTGTGCTTTAGAACAATGTATAGTATACTTCCGATTATGTTAATTTGATATGTGTGGATTTAGAAAAGTCTTACTCAAAGCCTGCTCTTAGAATTCCTTATCCTAACGCTACTGTGATTGATGAAGATTTAATAGCAATGATTACTTCTTAAAATGAATTAATTTGTCTTAGTTTAAATGATAGATATTCCCACTAGGTGTTGATGGATATAATACTGAGGACTTATTACTGAATATTTATAAGAAGGTTTAAGATGGGTTGTTTAAATTGTTCTATTTACTTTTTTGAGATAATGACAATGGTTAGAGCATGCATGGAAAATTAAAGCAGGCGGTAATATCCTATTTAGCTAAGTGGTAAATACTATTAAAAAGCTAATTGCTAGACAGAAAGGCCACATTTAAACATTACGTGCTGTTTAAAAATATAAATTAAGAAGTGATTAAGATATAAACCACTTTTCTGAAGGAAATAGAGATGGGCAGCACCTAAATAACTTGTATTATTGTGAAATATTTGAAAATAGATGTTAGTTGAATTAAAAATTCACATGGATATTTTTGCACAGTTGCACATGCACACTGTATATAAATTGAGGGCACCAATCATAATAGATGTTTAGAAAGGGTGATTAGTAGGATGTACAAAATGTGATTATTAACGGATATTTCTACCTGATAATAAATGAATTTCCTGCCTCTCATGAGATCTTGTAACTCAGAAAAACTTCAGTGAAAAGTCATTGGGTATCACACACAGATAAATCAATGTATCTCTTTTATCAAAGAACTTTTGTTCTCCCACACAATGCTTTTGTTGTTAAATTTAGATAGAACCAAGTTACTATCAGTTTTCTTAAAAGACTGTATACCTTTGTTATTTCAAACAGTATCACATATTCCAAAGTACAGTTTATGTTAACTTATTAAAGATTTATCCGTGTGTGTGCGCACATGAGTGCATGCATACAAATTTTAATGGCAAATTGTCTCTACTTCTACCCTACCTCAAAAATACTCATCATCCATATTCTGTTTATCTTATATCACAAATCTAAATACAGATAAGGTGACTTTATAACATGGATGAAGATAAATGATTATTATGGTTGGATATCTAATCAGGGTAAACATGTGATTTCAGAAATTTTACTGAATGTGGTAAGCTAATATGAGAGACAATTGAACTTTTGAATTGCAACCATGTTGTTGAAAGTTACAGAGATTCCAGAACCACAGAAGGACGAAAATTAACGTACATGTGTGAAATCTTCAAGGATCATTTTTATATAATTTACAGAGCTCATATCTCCCTAAGTGATTAACAGAATAGGCAGAGATCATGTTGCCCTTATTTATCTGGAGTTCTGAAGACAAGATTAACAATATTGATGAGCTCAAAAATTTTGAATAAACAGTTTTATATTCTTATAAGACAGATTATGAACGTGCTTCTCAAACATCTGAAAGAAAATTAACACTTTAGAAGATTTCTAGAAACATTCCTTAGAAATATGACCAAAACACATTATATGGCTATTTATCCCATTTCCAGAAAAACTGCCTGTTGTGGTTTGGAAATTTTTCAGTGGATGATATTTGGCCATGATATTAAAAAATCCCACATGAGGGATTGCAATTACAAGCAGATAGATTCTATAGAAACAATGTTAGGATAAAGTAGACATTACAAATTACTATAATAGCTGATCTATGAATGTGTCATTCTCAAAAAATCACAAGCATGTCTTGAAACCCATATGTTTTACAGTCCAAAATATTTCACTTTCTCTATTGAACTACAGTATCCCCAATTCTCTGTTTATTTGTTTTTGTTTTTGCCCAAAACCATAAGTAGAAAATTATAGATGATAGGAACTTCTAGTACTTAAGAAAACATAATTAGAGACATTAGAAAAGGTAGATTGAAAATCAAATGTTGAGTAAATGCTATTTGCCAAACCCTACTTTATATTTAAATGCATTATTCATTTAAAATAATAATTTAAGATTTTCTATTTACATAAGGTACACTTAAGCATAGGCTGTTTCTAAATAGAGTAATTATTTTATTCTTGTAAATAGTTGATTTTATGCCTTTGCTAATATAGTTGGATAGGCTTTGCGCTGTTTATCTCTTGACAAATTACATATTTCTACCTGAAGCTATAGGTCATTTTTAAATTTAAGACTTAAAAGGGAGAAAATTCAGAGTGAGATAAATAATACTCTAGATTTCTTTTTTCCCCCAAAGATTTATTTGTTTATTTATTCAGAGAGAGAGAGGCAGAGACAAAGACAGAGGGAGAAGCAGGCTGCATCCAGGAAGCCTGACATGGGACTCGATCGTGGGTCGATCACACCCCCAGCTGCAGGCAGCGCTAAACCGCTGCGCCACCGGGGCTGCCAGATACTCTAGATTTCAAACTGATTTGTCTGCCTGAAATATTAGCACAAGCATTATTTCAAGTGTAACAAAATAAAAATCACCTTTAGTTTTTCTTTCCGTGTATAATTTAATTAGAATCATTAAGTAGATTATCTTAGGTCTAGGTTATTGCTTAAATTAGGGAAACTCAACATTACTTCTAGGTCCAACAGACCACTGGAGATAATTGGTTTTTAGTGGAATAAAGAAGGTAAATGTGTGAGCTCTAAGGCGAGAACTAAATTTGAAGACAGTGTATTGTTCTTGGAAATAACTGCAAAGAATAGCAAAAAGTGTTGAAATGCCATTATTCTCTTAAAATCTAATATTTTATATAATTTTGAAATTATAGAAGATAACTATATTTCTTCTGTAGATTTATGCACCAAAAAGCAAAACTTTACCAAGAAGCAGATCTTGATTACCAGTTATTTTAAATATTTTTTTTCTGCAAAACTCTCTTCCATTTGCATGTATTCAGAATAGACCAAATGTTTCTTTTGTTCAACTTCAGCTGTCCCATTCTTGGTTGCTGTAGAGTGTGGTAGAATAAGAAATTCTTCTATATCCTCAGTGATAACACAATTTTAGGAGAAAATATATATTGGCTAATATTGTATTATTTTGGAGGGGTATAAAAGCTGAGATGAGGATAACTCTTCTTTTTATAGCAAGAGTTATTCAATGGTTCAGTGCCAATAGTTCGTTGCTGAGATGTAACTGATTTACAATTTGATTTTGAGATGAAGAAACCTTTAAGAACTCAGTAAAAAATAAGATATTCATTTTTCCCCTTCTCAGAATTGACAGGCAATAAGGGAGGTGAAAGATCTTTGTGCTTATAAATCAATATTTAACTGAAAGAATTACATGGGACCATAATAATTATTCCTTTTTCAAAAGGTAGTTGAGAAAATAAAATGAATTAATATGTACATGGTGCCTGCCACATAGGAAGCACCCAACATATGGCAAATATTACTATTATTATCTTTCATATTATCTAATCTTCCCTCCATTTTTTCTTGTCAGAGGCAGTGTCATATTGTTGAAAGATTTTACTCTCTACGTGAACTAGCCTAGTCTACAGGAAGCAAAGATATTCAAGGCTTAGCCTGACATTTACAGGATTTCACATTCTAAATTGGTTCTGAGATGACAAATTCCAAATAGGACAACAGTTTGGATTCCAAATTCCAATTGGAATCCATTGTTTAACCTCAGAAATTATTTTTTTTGAACCACAAAAATTCTTAATTTCATATTTTATATCATAGATTAGAGAAAAATCGATTTACCTTTTCACTTAGCATTGCTTCTAGGGAGCAATGCATAAGGCCTGTAAGTTTTATAAGCTATTTTTCATACCTTCTCTATTTTCTGAGTAACCTTCAAATTAGATTTTGAAGATCTTTTCATGCTTATAGACTGTTGACATTACAAGAGATTATCCAAAATAAACCCATTAATTAAGCATAACTATTAGATCCACTTCAGTAAGAAAGAAAATATCCTTCTTAGTATCTCAGATGAGGAGAAAAATCCAAAAGAGGTATACAACATTTATTATTATCACTTTCCTTTGGAAATATTTGAGTATCTAGATTAGATATTCCTCAAGTATGTACATAGTGACTAAAAACATTTCCCAAAAGAAGCAGGGGAAAAAAAAAAAAAAAGGAAAAAAGGGAGAGGGAGAGCAGTGAGAGGAAGGAGTGCTTCAGCAGGCATGAAATCATCACCATAGAAGGATAAAGGAGACTTTACCTATAGGAAACCCATTGCACATGTACACAGAAAGCCATGATAAAGAATAGTTACAACAAGTTTGAACAATAATTTGAATCCTAGTGAATTCCATGAAGCAAAAATCCATCATGTTCTTGACAAAGTTTCCCAAAATTGACCCTGTTAATTTCAGATTGTGCTGGATGGAATTATGCCAATTAGAGACATATACATGAGTTAAAATATCAAGTAATCAGGAATTTGCCCTAAGCCCAGGTAGGGAACCTAATAAACCTTCTAACTAAGCAAATTTAAACTAATTAGAACCAACAAAGACAAAGCTGAAGAAGGTCCTTATAAAATTTGGAAAGGATACTCAAGAGTTTTGTGTAAAGGAAAGCAGTGTGTCAAAACCCTCTAAACTCCTGAGTTCTTTTTTTTTTTTTTTTTTTTTTTTTTAGCTAGGCCTCTTTTTATTGGCTCACAATGGAAAGTCATGAAAACAAACCACAGGCAGTGTTGCAAGTACAAGAGCTAGTGCTTTTATCTAGGGTAGAACTTTTCAAATTTGATTAGCTGACCAAGAGGTTACTAAAAAAGCATTTTCATTTAAAGGGGGCAGAAACTCTGTGTTTGGGAGGTTGACAAAAAGAACCTAAAGGTTACAACCAAGGCAAGGCTTACCTCACTGTTGCTCTCAGACTTCAATGGCGTCAGAGGATCATGTTTCAAGTAGAGGAGCTTAAGTCAGTTTGCACTGGAATTTCAAAGAGACCTTTATTGTATCTCTATAATTTCTGACTATTGACCTACCAAACCACCACAAAGTAATGAATCTTTTGATCAAGAAAAACTGTTAGATCTCCTGCAATTGAAAGGAACACTACAGGGGTGCCAGGGTGGCTCAGTCAGTTAAATGGCTGCCTTCAGCTCAGGTCATGATTTCAGGGTCCTGGGATTGAGCCCTGAGACAGGCTCCCTGCTCAGTGAGGAGTCTGCTTCTCCCTCTCCCCCTGCTTATGCTCTCTCTCTCTCTCTCTCTCTCTCTCTGTCAAATAAATAAAATCTTTAAAAAAAGGAACACTACATTGACAAAGTTTTAGTAGGTCTCTAAATAGGGAAATTAGGAGGTTATGGAAGATGGGGAATGTGGAGGATATTTAATCAAGTGATAAGGTCCAGGCAGGATGATTTAAAGACAAGTCTTATAAAGCAGTGTAATAGATAGAAACCAGGCAGTTTATGACATGATATCTTTGTATCAATGTGCACAAAATGTAAAATAAATGAAGGTTCTGACTTCAGGATTCATAAATACAACATATTTTCTTTGTTAAATGCAGCATATTTTCTTTGTTTATAAATCTGTTTTCAAAAATATTTGCCTATTTGTAAAGATTTATAATTTTAAAGTGGTTTTTACAAAGCGATGAGGACTACGAAGGTTATAGCGCAAGGAATTTGACTTTCTAATTAACATAAATGTATATATCTTTTTGTAAGAAACATATACTGTTTTTAGAATCAGTAAAGCCCTGGGGATGTCTTGAGTTGAAAAAATAAAAACAAACTATAGTTTTGTTTTGTTTTTCCATGCCTTATATATTTTTTGAAAGTATATTCTTAAGCTCTGGGAATTTTTTTTTTTTTTGCATTGTTGGTTTTATTTTGTATGCAAGTGAATGTGCAGTTATTTCTTGACCTTTACTTATGTCAATTGATACAAAAGAAATATTCTGTTACAGATGGTCCAATTAAATCAATCTGCTTTCATCAGGGAAGTATTTATTCATATATAAATGAGGAGATCTCTTTTGATTCCTTTCTTAATTTCAAATAGAAGGCAATTGCCACCTCAAAAATACACAGAAGAAAATAAATGTTTTTATTTTAATAATTAATCGTAACTTCATAAAAGAATATCTTTTCTGTTTTGATTTATATTTTCATGTAAAACAAATAATCCTCATATAAATGTTTAATTGTTTTTGCTGACTAATGTATTAAGATCCTGTAAACCTATAAAAACCCACTGCTTCTCTTTTCTGGGGAACTTCATGGCTGTCCTTTTCTCTACTTGGAAGTAGATCCCTAAATCTCTTTCCATCTTTTGGTCATCCCTTCAGTGAAGACAGTTATTTGACATTATATCTACTTTCTGATTATATTGTGTGCTGAAATCAGTCACTTTAACACAGTTCTCTGGACATTGATACTCAGCTTAATGGAATGGAGCACTCCTGATCAGTTCTATTGCTATTCTTTAATTATATCTCAGGACCTCCTTCAGTCCCTAATCAGTGATCACCACATTGTTATTTACTATGTAATCTAAAATTTTTAAGTAAGATTAAGTAATAACAGAATAATATATTTAGGATTCTTTAGCTTCTAAGAAACATTGTACTGTCAAATATTATATGAACAATCGTCTTAATTATATTAAAAACGTAAAGATTAGGGAATTTCAGACTCATGCAAATAACAGTTGTGTTCAAAATAATACTTTTAAGTACAAGTACTATGACATACTCTATTAGTTTGCTAAAGCACCATAGGAAAGTAGCATAGGCTGGGTAACTTAGACAATAGAAAACTTCTCACAGATACAAATCTAGAAGTGCAAGATCAAGGTGCTGCAGATTTGGCTTCTTCTGTCTTCTCTCCTTGGTTTGCAAATGGCATGTCTTTACATGGTCCTTATATGGTTTCTCCTTACTGTTTGTGTGTGTGTGTGTGCGTGTGTGTGTATGTCCAAATTTCCTCTTATAAGGACACTAATCATACTGGTGTGGGCAACCTGAATGGCCTCGTTTTACCTTAATTACCTCTTTAATGGCCCTATCTTCAAATAGTCACATTCTAAGGTACAAGGGGTTAAGGCTTCAACAGATGAATTTTTTTTTGGGGGGGTACAATTCAGCTCATTACACATACTAAAAGTAATAGAACTGTACCATCCATGTTCCTCAAAAGAGAAGCTTCATTTCTGCCTTTCACTTATTTACTCAGAAGCATCCTGTTCTTTTCAATAACCTTGAAATTTGATTACAAATTCCAACCATCAACAAAAAATAAAAAGATAGAATAACACATGTAAATAATTCCTTATCTGCAATTCTAATATTAACCCCAAATGTTTTAAAAATGGATACTGCCCAAAAAGAAGCTAAAGCTCATTTCATGGCCCAAATCTGACCTGAACTAATATGAATCTACTTATAAGGTGCTTTGTCCCCCCACTTAGCATGGACATTTATATTTTGCTACAAAAATATCAATATGTTTGTACAGTTAATTCTCTAAACCCTATTGCTGCCTTGAAAAAGATATTACTAATCTTAATAAACAGCTTTTGATTAAATGAAAGAGGTGACAGCCATGTTGAAAATAGGTCAAGTTGGCAACAAGAAAAGGAATGTGTAAACCATTTAAAAGAACAATGAGTTGCTGCCTGGAGAGCATAGTAACTTTACTATTCATTCCTGAAGAATGGAGTAATTCATAGATACTTTTGTATAGAACTCAGACAATTTGACATCAAAGAAAACAGCAAACAACTTAGATATTAATGGAGCTTCAGTAGAATCACAAAATAATTTTTAAGAATTTTACATATGTTTTATAGATAAAGACATCTATGGCACAGACATAAATTTTCCCTAAACAAGAAATGACTAGGGGCATCTGGGTGACTCAGTGGATGAGCATCTGCCTTTGGCTCAGGTCATGATCTCAGGGTCCTGGGATTTAGTCCCACATCGGTTCCCCGCAGGAAGCCTGCTTCTCCCTCTGCCTGTGTGTCTCTGCCTCTCTCTCTCTGTGTTTCTCATTAATAAATAAATAAAATATTTTTTTAAAAGAAATAACTATATAATACAGAGGCAGTGTAGGAAAGTAGGCTTTTTAGAGAACATATATTTTAGCCCTTCCATTATCAGTTCTGCCCTTTGCTCAGCAATGTGATATTGAGCAACTTGCATAACCTTTCTGTACCTCAGTTTCTTCATTTTAAAATTAAAATTTATAGCTGTAACTTACCTCAAAGAATGGTTATGCATAAAGAAAATGAGGCTACAATATGAAAAATAATGAACTCATTGGTGCCAATAAAAATAACCAATATGGAAGTTTTTCTAATACTGTTATTGTTGGTTATTGTCACTATACTTTGAATTAGCAAAGACAGTAGACATTCCACTCTCTGAGTATAAAGCCACTTACTCAACACCACATCTCAGATGGAATGTTACCTACTCAAGGAAAAACTTCTCAGGGATTCCTACTTGTAAAAGTCATACTTGATGCATAGTTCTATTATGTTATTATGTTTATCATATTATATTGTGACTCTTTTTATATGTGTCTCCACCAGGCTCTTAGACAGAATAT
Source organism: Canis aureus (assembly GCF_053574225.1). Taxonomy (NCBI): domain Eukaryota; kingdom Metazoa; phylum Chordata; class Mammalia; order Carnivora; family Canidae; genus Canis; species Canis aureus. Next base: position 14,533,186 of record NC_135643.1, read on the forward strand.
TTTTCAGCTTGCACTCACAAAACTTTGTATCATTCCTTAACAAATATTTGTAAGTTGAATATTATTCTTTTTTAGAATCACTGAGTTGGGTTTAGAAAGTTCCTTTCTATATTGATCACTCATTTATTACTTTCGATTTTCATGCATTTAGTTTATATACTTTGGTTTCATTTATAAATATTAAAGTAAAATTAATAGGTACATTTAATTTTATTTATTTGCATTATATTCTATTTAAAGAAATAGATGCTGTTAATGGTTGATCACAGTTTAGGTGAACTGGAGGTATAAAACTTTGAAATTGTGAGAAAAATAAATATTTATAAGCTTCAATTGTGAGGAAAATGTTTAATATAGTTGAATTTTTTTTTAATTTGCCAAGTTCCATAATTTCAAAACTATTGATCCACGTGAGTTTTAAAGTATGTTAATGCTCTTGTATGGTTTTGGCTGATTCAGGTGTTTAAATTATCCCTTATTCTTTGTCACGATTACATTATACAAGGTCTTCAGGCACTCATCATTTTCATCTAATATGATCATCCTGAACTGTAATTCCCTTTTGTACAAATAAGGCTGATTTAGGTGCAGAGAGGATTAATGGATTGCCAAAATCAAATAATGCATAAAAATTCAGTACATAGATTTTGAAATGACATAGTGAAATGATATTTAAACTAATATGTAATAATTAAGGAAGGATACTTTGTAAAATGACACATGAAGTGATATATGAATGTGAAGACTAAGAGATTGAGATTACCATATAGAAAACATTAATCTTGGGGCAATAACATTAATTGACAGAATATATATTTAAAAATAATTTTTACTAACATGATAAGAGACTAAAAAGTAAGGGAAGAATTTGAATTTTAAAAATAAAATATATATATATATTTAGGGAGCCATAAGTTTGTAGGTATTTAACTGACAAACTAGCATGAATAATTCTTTTTCAGTCTGACAATCCTGCAAGGATAGAATTAATACCCTAAATTCGTGAGGTAGTCTGTAATAGAAAAAATATTAAATCTGCTGAGCTCTTTTCCCAGAAAATCATTGAAGCAGGAACCACATGTATCAGGATAGAGGAAAAAAAGAGAGAAAAAAGATGACAATTAAAAATAAAAACAAAAAATGGAAAGAGCACTAGACGGCCAGATTTAATGGGATAAGTAGAGAAGCTGTACATTTTCTATGCAGTCAAATAAAATTTCCCCCCAACCTAGGAAGGACTACACTCAAAACATGAACCAGAGTTCTCAGTTATGAAAGGAAATTTCAAATACAATTTATGTCATAAAACTGGGGAAAGAACTTTATAACTGTGCTTTTAAGCCTTAAGTTGAGCTTAAATGTATTTTGAAAAATTATGTTCTGATATAACTTAAATACTCCTATCACCAACCTACTTCCAAATCCATTCAGCAGTCTAAACATCTGTCTATAACTTACTAAGGGATTGTTCTGAAAAAATTAAGGGTGAATCCAGTTCCTGTTTGGGGCCTATTTATTAAACTATGATGTTCCCTAAAATACTGATCCTGTCTCTTAGCCCTTCCTCTTGACACATTTTTCCTAAGTAACCACATTTATTCTGGTGGCTGTAATGTGGACTCTTTGCTGATGGTTCCTACATCTCTATCTCCAGCCCAGGTCTCTCTCCAGACCTATGTATCTATCCACTTATCGGACCTAAATATTTTTTAAGTTGTATAGATATGTACAAAGACAATGAATTCATCATTATTTTTGTTCTTCCTTCCCCAATAATCTGGTTCTTGCTCTGTTTTCTATATCATTTAATTACATGATTTCTTGACAGTCTTCCATCCCAGGCAATATAGAACCAATCTCATTTCTTCTTCCCCTCTAATGTCCCACACCCTCAAGGTCATCATGCAGTCTCCCCTCTACTTCAGACATCTCTTTATATTTTTTTCATATCTATCGCATTTCCACTGACAGAATTTGGATCTTCATCACCTCTCAAGGGAAATACTTTAATAACCTATCAACTGGTTTTCTAGCTTCTGTGTTCTCCCATCTCCAATCTATGCTCTACACTGTTATCTGAATATAATTATGAGACTTCCTTGCTAAAGAATGTTACTGTCTTCCTGTTACACAATTATAGGGGCTAACCTCCATGGCACATCAACCAAGATTTTAGCCTTAACTTACCATTTTGGAAATCTCTGAATCTCCAGAATTTCTTCTTCAATACAACACCATACCCAATATTAATGGTATCTCCTTTGGCAAACTGAATTGGCATCTCCTTTGGCAAACAAATTTTATGGTATATTTGCACTTTTTCTTAATGGGATGGTAGAAATAATTACTTTTTATGTAGTATAGAGAGCATGTGCCTAATCTGCTAATGCCAGAACTTCTATAAAGCAGGTGCTATGTCCCTTTCTTCTTTATAATCTCCAAAACTTAAGAGCCTAGAACACAGGAAAAATTTAATAAACATTCGCTGATGGAACTAACACCTGATATGTTGGGAGGCTCTGACTTACAAGGGTGGCCTTCTTGAGTTTTGCAAAAATTACCACTAGATGTCACTAGCACATTTCCAATAGCAATTTCTGAGGCAGGGAGACCTAACATTTACTAAGCACCTACTATGTGGCAGTCCCTTTCTAATAATTTTGTGAAGTAGATGCTTTCATCACAAGTCTACAGAAACAGAAGCTTAGGAGGATGAAAAGACTATATAGCTTGTATTAGATAGAGGTGGAACTAAAAATCTACAATTGTCTGGCCATCAAAACCCATGGTTTTCTCACAGTGGCAGCCACATTGTTTCCTTTCTGATTGAGCCTGGCCTCCAAATGACAAATACCATACCCCATTTTTTCTAACAAATTAAATCTTTATTGAAAAATTAAGGTATTATTGGTCTGGACACTTTTTAAACCCTTCAAGTTAAAAGGCAGTGACTTTGCTTCTCTAAATAAGCTTTTCCTGAATATAAATCATTCAAAAATTTTTTTTCAGAAAAATATTTTTAATCAAATATAAAAAATACATGTTTTGAACAGATTTCTAATATATTACTACTTTTTCCATTTGCATTTGAAAGTTGATATCTACTGTATAAAACCTAATTTCTTAGTTTTATAGAAATAACAGAAAAAATATTTTCTGTAATTTGTATCATCCTTAGTTTCCAGCAAAATTCAGTGTCCCCTACTCTATTATCTATATACTAAAGTCTTGCCAACCATACTTGGTATTACAAAATGTAGGCCAAAAATCTGTTACAAATTATTTTATAGTAATAAGGTTCTAAATTTTATTAGGTATTAGATAGCAAAACACTAGCATTATAAATGCCCAATAAGTATTTGATTTTCTAGTTGACTGTCCAGTACTCAATATTTTCTTCTTATCATTAATACTATGCTGAAAGATGCCTGCAACTGTGAGTCTGGGTATGTATGCATTTAAAAGTACAAATTAGGGGGTGTCTGGGTGGCTCAGTCAGTTAAACATATGCCTTTGGCTCAGGTCATGATCCTTGTGTCCTGGGGTGGAGCAAGTATTGGGCTCCCTGCTCAGTGGAGATCTGCTTCTCCCTTCCCTCTGCCTCTCCCCCGCTTGCTTGTATTCTCTCAATCACTCTTTCTCTCTCTCAAATAAATAAATAAAACCTTTTTAAAAAAGTAAAAAATAAAAGTACAAATTAGAAAATGTTAATTAATATATATGTTTCTCTTCTCATTTGTAGCAATCTGTTTATGACAGAGGTAATAATTGCAGAGGATAATCTTAAAGTTTCTTTGAAACTGGATAACTTCAGAGGAAACTATAGCACTGAATGGAAAATAAACTTTTATAGATAAATACCTTTTTATACATCTCCAAAGAATGCTTTCTGTTTCTATGAACAAAGACTTCATTCATAATTATATTCCAGTGCTCTTTCTATTTTGCATAATATCCCACTTGCAGCTTTCTCATTGATATAAGTGTTAGACTATGTCATTTTGAAAATGAGAGTTGAAATGATCAACTCTTTCCAGCGTTTTTTTGTGGAAGATATTTTCTGTAGTGAAATTCAGGTAAATTGTTCAAATTTAGAAACTTTGATAGCATAGCCTCATTTCCTCCACAGGCGGTCTAGGTAAGGAAAATATGCTTTAGGATTCTCAGTAAATGCACCAGTCAGTGTTTAAGAGATACCTTAAATTTCCTTCTTCAAAAAAGATGGAAAGAAGTGAATTATTGAAGTTGCAGTCTGCAGTTTTGATAGTCATGTATAAAAGGGGGCAGATGTTCTTTTCTGCTAAATCATTCCCATAATACACTTACCATGTATTCAGAGATGAGTATGCTTACTGCCAAGCCTTAGAGGAAAGTTTCAGGGAAACATTGATTAAATTCCATTGGAGAACAAAGTAAAGGAGAAAATTAGTCATTCAGAAGGTAGTGTTGTGTATTCCACCTTTTCTTATTCTTCCCCTCCTATAAACTTTCTCTGATTCATGGTAATAAGTTTTAAATGAACCATTATTTTAAACATATTTTCAGATAATCAAAATTTATCTCTATAATGGCCAGTATCAAATCCATGAGAACATTAAATTTTCACTCATATTTATGGAATTTGCATTGCCTCTATGTTTTTTGAGATGTTAAAAAGAAAATTAAATAATAGCTAATAAATGAATTGAAAATCCAGTTTGTATAGCCAAAAAAAATGGTTGGTTAGGTCAGTTTTTCAAACTAGAACTAACTCTAGATTGCTGGCTAATAGGTCATGTGAACTTCTTATGTATAAATGGAATAAAACAACAAGTTTATGAATATTTACTATTACACAGGCAATTACCGGGTCTGTCTTCAAAGTTTACAGAGATACATAAATTAATGAGCTAATTGGAATATGGTAGATAGGTGGATGAATAGATTTGTTTATACATGGGGTATATTTACGTTTACATTTATAAATATGTGTGTATAGCATGTTCTTAAAAGTAATCTCTAGTTAGCATATGGTGAAACAGATTAGTTAAGAGGTTGTATTAGGGACTGGAAAGTTTTAAAAAGTAGAGAATTTCTGAATTTACTAGTGTTTTAAATTAACTGGTTTCACCTCCATAATTTCAAAGATTTTTAAATAAAACTGGTTTGTACAAATGAACTTACATGAACACTAAAGCAGTTTAAATTTGGCCTAATATAAGGGATATAAATTCTAAGAAATGTAGGAAGGTATTTACATGATTTGATAACAATTTACATCATAATGACTTGCATGTAATATTCAGGGTTCAACGGCAATACCAGTTTTCATCCATTAATTCAGTATTTACTAAATTCTTATCAGAGAACTCTATTTGAGTTAAGTAAGGTTTTGAACAAAATACTTGACCACAGTGAAGTACAGTTGAAGCAAAATTTGGCTTTGGTTTTTGAGGTAATTGCATGAGGCATAGATTTCAGAAGAGATAAGAGTCCCACTGTGTAATTTATCTTACTCTCTCTCTCTTTTTTTTTTTTTTAAAGATTTTATTTATTTATTCATGAGAGACACAGAGAGAGGCAGAGACATAGGTAGAGGGAGATGCAGGCTCCCTGTGAGGAGCCTGATGAGGGACTCGATCCCAGGTCCCCAGGATCATGACCAAGCCAAAGGCAGATGCTCAACCACTAAGCCACTCAGACATCCCTATCTACGTATTCTTATATTGAAATCTGGTGATAATGAAAATTGACAGACAGTGAGAGTCTCAAAAAATGATTTGAGACTTCTTAGAAACAAACTCAGCATTACTTGTAGGGAAGAAATAAAGGCGATTTCATGGTTTTAGGCCAAGTAGGCCCAGTCAACAATGTGGCAAATGTAAGGAAGCTCAGAAGAAAGCTAAACTATGGGATGACAGTTTAGTTTTAAACATTTATTTATTTATTCACTTATTTTTAAGATAAAGTGAGCACTTATGAAAATACTGCTGAGTTCATGAGAGGAATCTGTCAGGAGACAGAATAATTTGGGCGACAATGCTAGAAATCATCTTCAGGCAGAGGGTAGTTGAATGAAGGAGGGAAATTGAGATCTTCGAGGTGTAGGGAAAAATAAGCAGATCATCCAAGATGATTAGAGAGAAAAACGTGAGATGGAGATAGAAAAATAATAGTCTTAAACAAAATAAAACCAGGATGGTGTAGTAATCAGGGGTGACATTTGAAAAGGAAAGAATGAGTACCTCAAAAACAGCTGTTTGCTTTTTTTGTATTCTAAACAGGTAAATCTCTCTTTCTGTACCTGTTTTTCCCTCTTCCTCTCTCCCTTCCTCCCCCTATGTTCTGACTTGGGCCATTCAGAAATGAGTGTTTAATAAAAGTGTTGCTGATATTATAATTTGAAAATTTGGGCTCTCTTAACTAAATTCTATATGTTAATGTATAAAGTGTTTCCTAACATCTTTTTTTCCTCCTGTGGAGACTTTATTTATTTTTTAAAGATTTTATTTATTCATTCATGAAAGACACAGAGAGGCAGAGACACAGGCAGAGGGAAAGCAGGCTCCACGCAGGGAGCCTGATGTGGGACTCGATCCCGAGTCTCCAGGATCACACCCTGGGCTGAAGACAGCGCTAAACCGCTGAGCCACCTGGGCTGCCCTGTGGAGACTTTAAACATCCCTCCTCACCTCTACCTCCCACCCCCACTCGAGATTTATATTTATCATTAAGCTTAGTAATGCACATTATTGCTTGAACTTTTTCCTGCTCTTACCAATTTCATGATTGGTTTCATGACGGCAAAATTATAATGAAAAAAGTGACTTATTTTTGTTTATGGTCCACATTCCTAAATATATTTTTTAAGACTTTATTTATTTATTCATGAGAGACGCAGAGAGACAGAGAGAGGCAGAGACACAGGCAGAGGAAGAAGTAGGCTCCCTATGGGGAGCCTGTTGTGGAACTTCATCCCAGGACTCTGGGATCATGTCCTCAGCCAAAGGCAGATGCTCAACCACTGAGCTACCCAGGCACACCCACATTCCTAAATATTAATAACAATACTAATATAGATCAAAAGATTTGTCAATGTTCTGACATTTCTGACAGAGTCTACCATTAAGAATCTATCTGCTGTGCCAGCTGAAGAAGTTGTTAGCTAAGAGAAAAGTATTCCATAATTTCAGCTTTTAATAGTAGAAGGGAATGGCTATTAACAAATTTTATCATTTAATGACAGGTGACTCAGCATATGAATAAACTGAGGATATTCTATGTGGATTATGTACTAAATCTCCATTAACTAAATGAAATTTTCCTTCCCTGGTTTTCAGAATAGGCATTATTAATTTGAGTACCTAATCATAAATAGTGAATTTTAAGCCAAAGTATATACTCATTTATTTAACTTTTAGGTGAATTTACACCAAGATTCTCTTTAATACAATATTTATTGTAAAAAGGAAAGTTTTTTTTTTTTTGGTTAATTTATGCTAGCTGTGTAATTACTTTTAATTATTGAGAAAATTTTAGTTATAGTCCCTATTTACTTTTTCATAGTTTCTTCTCCAAAGCTATCACTTGAGTTAGATATTTTCAAAAACCTTCTTAACTTCCTGGGCAAAAATAAATTCTCTCAAAAAAAGAAACTATGTGCAGTTCACTTTTATGGTCACACAACTAATGTCTAGAAGAGATCAAAGTAACTGAATGAATAACCAAATTCTTTTTACCCCATTTTGCACTCTCAAGGGTAACATAATCCAGGGGTGTTTTATTTCTCTTACTCTTTTAGGGTAGAATGTAGATCTGCTGTATACATTGTATTTATATTGCATTTGGTAGAAGCAGGTGTATTTGAAATGTGAAATGTTTCTAAACTTAGTTTTAGTTAAAACTAAAATACATGTATAATTGTTACTGCTTGGTGTTTATTTAAAGCTATAATAAAAAGAAAAGTCTTCTTTACTTTTATTCTTAGCTTTTTAAAAAAAATTATTTATGTATTCATGAGATACAGAGAGATAGGCAGAGACATGGGCAGAGGGAGAAGCAGGCTTCATGCAGGGAGCTGGATGGGGGACTTGATCCTGGGACTCTGAGATCACGCAATAAGCCAAAGGCAGATGCCCAAGGCTGAGCCACCCAGGTGTCCCTTATTCTTAGCTTTTTTATAATCTCTTGTATTCCTGGCTTTTTTGGTCACTCATTTAAGTACGGAGTATTCTTTCTTCTCAAAACTATCAAAGAGACTTCTCTGAGAAATAAGATTACCCCACCTAAAAAAAGTAGTATTCGATTTGTTTTGATATCCACAAATAAATAGGTCATTTCTTACTTCATCATGATTCACTATATATAATACTATTACTCCAATCCATTTTACAAGTAAAAGGTCTTTTTAGGTGGAAGATCCTCACTTGCTTCAGAAAGATCGAAAAAGAAATTTCTTGTGTGGTTTGTTTTCCCCAAAAATTACTTAAAATTTTTGAAGTTATTTTGTAACATTTTAAAACATCCTATTTTGGCATTTGGAATGGAATTTGGATTCTGAGGGCCTGATTCTGGTTTAGGAATATATTCACATTTTCAAAACTTATAACAAATGGGTCCTGATTGGTTAAAATTTGGATTATCAGAAGTCAAAAGTAAATAGTAATGCATCTCTGGAAACTAACACTGAGTCTCAACCTGACTTGAATCACCTTTACAGATGTATAGTTTGAGAAAATTACTGACCAAACTTAAGATAATTTAATATGGATACTCATTTGTTAAACTTATTGGTGAAATTTCTTTGAAGGTAGATAATTACTAGTGTATATTTCAGTAATTTGATGGGGTTTTTTTCATACCCTTCCACATATTTTGCTGCCTCAGTAACGTACAACTTGAAAAACTATGCAAATGTCAAACACTGTTCTCTTATTTAAACATGATTCTCAAAAGATTCCTATTTTTAAAGTGACACAACCAGAACTAGAAGAAGGAACTCTATCAAATATAATCTGGAACAAGTGATAACCACAACCCATCACTGTGTAAATATGAATCATATAACTTTAGGAGAATTTGTTGCTTTTAATTCCAAAGAGATAACCATACATGTAACCATAACCAGGAAGGTCAAAGACAAAATTTTTTTCTCTGTGTCAGATCTTGACTCAGCATATATGTTAGGAAAAAGAGCATATATAAAAGAATGAAAATCTAACCACATTATCCTTTTCCCCCAGTGACACACAGCCAGGCACTAAATATAGGCCTGATCTGGACATGTGAGAAATTTTTAACTTGGAGGAAGACTCTGGTATTGATTACTGTCTCAGAATGGACAATTTTAATTTTTAAATAAAGTCTATTTTATTATTTCAAAAGATTTATCTAAATGTGAGCAGAAAAATTAATAAGCTGGCTAAACTCTTATACAGGGCAGGCAACTTATCCATTGAGTAATTAGAGAAAGAGTGGGATCCTGGGATCCAATTATAGTTGGGCCTTTACTATGATATAATTAAGCTTGTTAAATGCTATATTTTTAGTAAAAACAAGTATATTTTACTTTAGCTATTTTACTATATCTATGCTAATGAATATATCCATGAATTATGTGAACAAATTGATTTTCTTTCAAAAAACATAGTTTTCTTTAAAAAAAAATTATTCATGAGAGGCACAGAGAGAGAAAGGCAAAGACATAGGCAGAGGGAGAAGCAGGCTCCATATAAGGAACCTGATGGGAGACTCGATCCTGGAACTCTGGGATCATGCCCTGAGCCAAAGGCAAATGCTCAACTACTGAACCACCCAGGCATCCCTCATAGTTTTCATTAAATATTTAATTTTGTCTCATTACTCACTTTGCAGTTTGATTAGATCCATTACAGCACTGCTTAAAAATATTTTTCATTCAAAGAATTGTTCATGACAAAAAATACAAAAGAATCAGCAAAATATTTACCAAAATACTTAATTCTTTATTGTAATCTAAATGCTTTTCTAGGAATCAGAAATTTGACAGAAATGAGTGTAATCTGACTAATAAATGTAGGAAGTTACTTAATATAAAATGAGATATTCATCTTTGTATTGCAGCAACTAAAACATTTAAACGACTCATGTCTAGGAAACCTTGAGTCTGACACAATGTCTGGCACAGACTAGGCACCCACAAAATACTTCTGAATTTTTTTTAGAAAAATTTTTTTAGGAAGACCCACTCTGACTCCTGCTCAATCCCGGACCTTGGGATCATGACTTGAGCTGAAGGCAGATGCTTAACTCACTGAGCAACCCAGGTGCCCCAATACTTCCTAATTTTGTAAATCTTGACTATGACTCTGGGCAACGTGCTTAATCTTTCAGTGACTCATTTTTCTTATCACTAAATGCATTTGTGTGGTGTTCTTTCTCAGAATAACTATATAGTATCCCTAGTTCTATTCCTTTGCAGTTGCTTTTATATTAGTTGAAGGGAGTTAAAATTCAGGTGTTTAATTTTATCACTCTACAGTTTACAAAAGGAGAATACCTTAGCATTTGTTGTATATAACAGAAAGATTTATATATTTATGAAATTAAAGTCAGTGTTTTGGAACTAACATCGATATAGTGTCAACCTAATTTAATTAAACTCATAACTAGTGTGCTGGCTTTTGTTTATCTAATTATGTGCCATTATAAAGAGTTCATATTCACTGTGAGCAGAACACACTGACTAGCAGATTAGGTGCAACAATAGAACTGCTTTGTATGATGATGTCCATGTGTTCCATGACTTCTGTGAATTTCATTCCTGGAATATTTTACTAAAATATAATATTTATACTATTCTAAAGGGAATACATTTTTTTCTGATGCACACATTATATACTAATTGTTGATTCATTTTCCTTTCTAAATGTTATTAAGCTGTAATAGAATATTACCGCCTTCAAAAAATTCAGATATTGTCATTAACCTCTGCAGAGGGAGATACATATATGCAACTGAAAATACAATTTAAATATAACAGTATAAAAAATAAATAAATAAATAAATATAACAGTATAAAAAAACCTATAGTGTTTATTTTAAAAACTGTCTGGCTTAAAAAATGCATATTTTTCCTGCGAGATTCATACTACTGAACTGAATATATCATTTCTCATACCTACATGTCTTTATACACGCAGCTATTATTCTGTCCAAAATGCAGTCCATTTGTCCTTTTCATTTCATCAGCATCTCCCATCTGGCTAACTCTGAGGAATGCTTTAAAGTTGATGCAAGCATCACCATCTTCCTCATCTCATTCAGATTGACCTAGCTCCTGTTCATCTGTTCTCTCACTCTACTGTTGCCTCCATCATGTCACATGCAACAATAAAAAATATTTGTCTTTTCATAATTTGACAAACTCTTTCAGTTGAGGACGTACGTCTTATTCATTTTTATATCCTAGCACGTAGAACAATCTTTGTCATAGATGTAGACACTTATTTTAATGTAAATGAAAGGATGAACAAATACATCAACAAAGATTTTCATGGTTGGTTTATTGAGTCTTAGTAGCCAGATTTGGGAAATGTCTCATGAACTTTAGCATCATAAGCTGAGAGTTACAGTCTTTCCTAGATGGATTTAAAGTTTATGATATCAAAATTTGACCTGCCTTAAACTTTTTCACTGACAACTTGAACAAAAGAACAGCCTTCTTTATGATTTAACCTAATTCTGTTATCCTCCTTTGAACTATCTTTCTCTACATGCTACTTGTTTTAGGGGAAAGCAAGGTTAATATATTTTTAAAACTTCATGGAAAGTAAGTCCTATGTGAATTAAAAATGCAAATAGAAATATTCAATTTGAGCTAAATTCTCTCTAAAATAAACTTATAATTTTATTTCTTCTATACTTTCAAGCTATTACATGGATTTAAATTTTACTTCTATTTCAATTAATATATTGAATAAGTACATATTTTTTTGAAATGTTTAATTTTATTGTACATTTAAATTAGTATAATTTTTTAAAAAATGCATTGCATTGGGAGTTTTGAAATAATTATTACTTATTTTATATAAGTAATATATGCTATATTTTAATTTTTATATTATTTGCATAAAACATCATGTATAATAATGTATATCTGGGGAAAAATTCTCATTAAAACTAGTTTATATATGGAGGCTGGCTGGCTTTCCAACAAATCTAACATATTCCTGCTTAAAAAAAAAAGCAATCTTGGCAATTTTATTGTTATTAGAGTTATAAATATTACGTATCGGGGGTTCCTCTAGTAAAAAGTATTACTTATGCAGCATTACCAATCCATAAACACCCTGCATTGAAAATATGTAGTATGTAAAACTCATATTTATATAGAAAATTAAGAAGTATCTGCTTAACAAGAGGATTTTTTGCCTTAAAAACTATTTCTTACCTAACTAGCTTCCCTAATGCCTGTAAATTTAAGAAAATTTTTAGAAATTCATCTGTTACATTATACAGATGTATGATTAAACATAGCCTAGAGGATTCATACAGAATGAATCTATTTTATAGCTTACAAATAAATATGTTAGAAAAAGGGAACGTATATTAGGTTATAACCTAGAGAAATGAGAACTTCTGTACATAATTATAAAATTAAACTGCATACGTAGATTTAAAAAAAAATCTACCTAACCAGACATGAGAATTAGCTCTTTTTATTTTATTAAAATTTTTTATTTAAATTCAATTTAGTTAACATATACCATATTATTAGTTTGAGGAAGAAAATTAGCTCTTTTTAAAATATATTTTAATTTCAAGGTTTCCAATAAATCACAAAAGACCTAATGAAAGTCTGAACATAAGCCTGGAAAATACCAAATGTATCTTCTCCTTTCAAAAAAAACCATGTAAATTTTAGATAGTAAATAGACTGTGAAGGTATATTCCAATATAAAGCATTTGATATATACCTATTTATTTTGATCATGGAGGAAAAAAATTTATGGATAAATTAGAGTGAGATCTCTGCCTATTTTTCTATCTGAAAATCAAATTTCCATATATTATGTTTTAAACTACTTTTTTCTAATGATAAGAGCAATGCAAGTTTATTTTCATGGGTTTAGGAAATACACATAAACAAAATAAATAAAATAAATATATCTGTAAAATTCAGCATCCAAAAGTGCCTCTGTTAATCCTCCCATAAGTAGAAGACTACTTTTATTTTCCTTTTTTACTTACCCAAGAAAATTTAGTGGATGAAATATACTAAAATCTTCAACACATACCAATGACTTAATCACTGCCTATGTTTGTGTTTTTTCTTCTAAATATTTTCCTATTTCTCTTAGTATGTTTGTATTATAGCCTCCAAATATTTGTATTTTTATATTTTTCAATGATAATAATTCCTAAACATATATCAGTTTCCCTATTAGCAAAAATATTTTAATTATTACCAAAAATATCTTATATTATCACAGAAGAAATATAGAAAAAGTTTGCAAGCATGAGACTATATGGCTCGACGGTAAGATGGAATATATGCCACTTTATTAAGAGATAGTCATAGTGTAGAATGATACAGCACTTTTAAAGTTCTTTCACATATTGAGTTATAGACTAGAGAAAATGAGAATGGACATTTTCATATGAATTTTATTGAAGAATGACTGAAACAATTGAGATTAGAACAACTCTTCTGTCACAAGTTTGGGATTAATCAGATATGCTATATCTATTTACAAACTATGTGACACTATGTACGTCATAGCAAAGTATGTGACACCAATATGGATGCTTGTAAAGTAAAAAATAAATCTGATATGGAAGATATAGTGCCTGTATACAAAAACTTGAAGTGGACAAAATAGGTTTTTCAGGATATATTTTTGTTGTCACTCAGGAGGAAAATAGGAAAGCAAGAATGTCTAGGAAGATGCCTTATGACAAAGACCATTTATCCTCAATCTGGAAAGAGATCTTTGTAATTGACTCAGTCCTTGCTCTGCCATCATCCTCTGGATAGCAACAAGTCAAACCATGTGTCGTCTTGTATAGAGTACAATCAGAAGGATGTGAATGTCCAGCAAGCTAACAGAGGTTTCAAATCAGCATCTGTAAATAATCCACAAATCCCTGTGATTTCACTCTGAAATTACCCAGGGCACTGCATGGATAAAATAAGTCCGGGCAATACATGAGATAGAATTGAGAAATCCTGAAAAATACGAATTTAATCATTTCTATTCAGGAGACTCTGCTTTTCCTATTTCAAAACAGGTTCCTGTGACTGGCCTGACCATGTGCCGAATAATCGGCCTCTCCTCGTTTGTCATTCTGCTGCAGGTGCATTTCCTCAGAAAGGCCATGAGCTTAAGTATTATCATTCACACAGAGATCAATTTCTTTTGACAGCAAAGTGTTGCAGACACAAATTTGCATTTGCAGTGTGATAATTTTTAAAAATTCTACAAATTGTAGATTTTGAGTGCTCTTGCTACTTCTTTTACTACCTTTTATATGTTTTGCTCCTAAAAACATACAAACAATACCTCTGCTCAAGTCTTTTATTATGTGTTATGGTTGTATTTATTTTGTAAAATCATTTCAAAGTTACTAAAATATTTCCCAACTCAAGGTACTTCTGCCTTATGAGTGATGACAAAGGATGTACTTGACTCGTCATGGTTAATAAAAGAATTAGACAAATTTATATTGTTCATTCAAGCAAATAGTTATTGCATATCTACTAGCTATAAGGTATTGTTCTAGTTGCAATAGAATATAGATGTGCCTCAGATGTCAACCATCATATTGCTTTTGGGCACATATAAGGTCACATTAACATAAATGCTCACATTTTCCAATAGGAATTACAACACTCCCAGACACTTAGCCCTTCTAAAAAGTGCCCCAATAAAATATTTCTAGCAAGCCCAAGAGAGTCTAAAGTGTCCAATCATGAATCCAATCCTGCTATTCCTGTTACTGTTCTCTCACATGAAGCCATGGGGCTCTGCTGTGTCTGTCATCTGAGCTCTGCTACAAGACTGGTATTCAGTGTCATCTTCCACTTAAATCTGCTTTGACCCAGTCCCTCATATTTCCTCCTGAATCACTTGCTTCAGTTTCTGCCTTTCTAACCTTTCCCTGCTGGGTCAACAAAAACAAAAACAAACACAAACCAACCAAAGTCATTTCATCTTTTTTAATCCTTGATGGTCCCTTTATCTCGTTAGGCTATTATATTCAATTCTAATCTCTCCTTCAAGATAAAAAAAAAAATATGTGTATCTTACAAAGATAAATAGATGTAAACTTCAATACTACATTAGTCACTGCCTGAATTTTCGTTAGGTGTAACTGAAGCCCCTTCCACTAAACAAAAAGAATTTATACTCTACTGGTCTGAGGGAGTTAGCAGACGCAAGCTTGATGTGATTCTTAAGGAAAAACATACATAACTTGTTTTGGAGATTAAAAACAAAAGTAAGCAGGAAATGTTTAGTTCTAATCCTAAGGGTTAAATAAGATTTGGCATTGGAGATAGTATGGAAATTGAGGATGGAAATTCAGGTTAATTTGGAGAGGGAAAAGTGGAGTGGCAAGCATTGATCACTCAGGGTACAGTACATAGGACACAGAGAAGTAAAAGTGCCTGTAGCTCCAAATTTCTAAATGTTCCCTGGATGGCAGGCTAAGGGGAAAACAGTCGCGAAAAGATAGAGTAGAGCCAAACTGTGATGCTTTGAGTTCTATACCTAACATTGTGAATTTTCTCAGGTGGGTAATTAGAGACATCATCAGGAATTCTGAATAGAATAATGTATTTATATTTCAAGTAATAAAAGAAGGCCCAAATGACAGAAAAGTTAGGACATTTATTAACTTACATAACAAGAAGATGTAGAGACAAAGTGGATCCAGAGATAATGAATTCAATCATTCAATGAAAACATAACTTCAACTCCACTTCTTTATAATTCTTTCCCCTTATTATTTCTGTGTGGCTGAATTAATTTCAAGTATCACATTCTCTAGTCAGCAGGGTCCACAGGTAAATGTTGAAGCTTTTATTTAGTTTCAGGTTTTTTTTTTTTTGGTAAAGACTTTGCCTAGAAAATTTACCCAGTAGATTTCTTCTGTATCAATGGCCAAAATTCTTCCATAAGCCTATTTAGAAAGTGATCACTGATTATGGGAATGGAATTACCAATTCCTAGGTGAAATATGATTCCCAGATTCCCCAAAATATGAGATACCCAATAGTGGAACAAAATCAGGGTTGTATTAGCAAAAAAAGAAATTAGGAAAAGGATAGATAACAAGTATAGCAAGGAAATATGAACATGTAATTCTGCATTTTAGACACCTAACTATGGAAGTAGAATTTGAGATAAGTTAGAGACTGTAAAGGGAAGAAGCAAAGAAATCACAAGAGTTTAATGCAATGATGATGTAAAAGATAATGGAAAATTAAACTAAGGCATGAACCAAAATAAAAGTAAACAGAGGGATTGGTTAAAGGATTTAATTAAGATAAAAAAGCTTTTGCACAGCAAAGGAAACAATAGACAAAACTAAAGACAACTGGTAAAATGAGAGAAGATGCTTGGGAATGTCTTATCAGATAAAGGGTCAGTATCCAAAATCTATAAAGAACTTATCAAACTTATCACTATAACCAAATAATCCAGTCAAGAAATGGGTAGAAGATATGAACGGGCATTTCTCCAAAGAAGACATACAGATGGCCAACAGATACATGAAAAAATGCTCAACATCACTTGGCATCAGAGAAATAAAAATCAAAACCACAATGAGATACCACCTCACATCAGCCAGAATGGCTAAAATTAACAAGTCAGGAAGTGACAGGTGTTGGTGAAGATGCAGAGAAAGAGGAACCTTCTTATACTGTCGGTAGGAATGCAAGCTGGTACAGCCACTCTGGAAAACAGTATGGAGGTTCCTCAAGAAGTTAAAAATAGAGCTTACCCTATGACCCAGCAATTGCAGTACTAGGTATTTACTGCAAAGATACAAATGTAGTGATCCAAAAGGGGCTCTTGTACCTAAATGTTATAGCAGCAATGTCCACAATAGCCAACTATGGAAAGAGCCCAGAAGTCCATCGACAGAGGAATGCATAAAAAAGATATGGTATTTAGGTACAATGGAATATTACTTAGCCATCAAAAAATGAAGTCTTGCTATTTGCAACATTGTGGATGGAACTAGAGGCTATTATGCTAAGTGAAACAAGTCAATCAGAGAAAGAAAATTATAGCATTTCACTCATAAGTGAATTTATGAAACAGAACAGATGAACATAGGAGAAAGGAGGGAAAAATAAAACAAGACAAAATCATAGAGGGAGACAAACCATAAAAGACTCTTAACTACGGAAACAAACTAAGGGTTTCTGGGGGGGAGGTGGGTGGGAGCATGGGATAACTTGGTGATGAACATTAAAGGAGGACACTTGAAGTCATGGGCACTGGTGTTATATGTAACTAAACTCACTATTACTAAACTACCTCTGAAACTAATTAAAAGAAAAAAAAGAATTTCAAATGAAGTACAGACATCACCAATGGTCTCTTCTATTATGAAGAGTGAGGGAATGACAAAAGAGAATTCCAGGGTTGAAAATGGAAATTTAGTGATAACTAAGCTGATAAAGACAACTAGAGTAGAATAGGGAGAAATGGTTATTCACATAGTAATGTGGTGATATTGTTTGAGAAAATAAATGCTGAGTTCATTCTGTTCTATTACGTGGAGAAATACAGTTAGAGTATGTATTAAGAATTTTTAAGATTAAGAATTTTTAAGTTCTGAACATGAAGTTTTCCCTTAGAAGATAATCTACTCCTTATTAATATGTTGTCTTTTTATAATACCTCTTCAAATTCAAGAAACATTTTATGAATAATATTTTAATAAAGGTCAGTGACCATATAAACAGAACTCTGACTTTTCTCAGGTACATTGTTTTACATTTACTTTTGAATACACTATTTACAAAAAAAGCTAATATGCTAGCAGTACAAAAAAAAGAATATAGTTACATCTGTGATATTTAAATTCAGTTTCGTTGATTAAAAAATTATCAGCAGGTTTGGAGAAAAATTTTTTTAATAAAGAACAAACTCCAAGTGGCTTATTTCTACTTATTGTTTTAAATACATATATTATAATTCATGAACATTCATGGTATTGTCCAACTTGAACTTAGAACGCTCCAACCTACAGCCAGATTTCATTATATTCCACACTGTGTGATGAGATAACAAAGGAAATTATTTTATACTTGAGAAGGTCTTTGTCAGTTTTAAAGATTTATTACAGTGATTTGCTTTTCTCACTTCTGTTCTTTGCAATTTCTCCCTCTCTTGGTCTTTATGGTCGTATCTCTTTCTCTCTGATAAAAGCTTTCATCTTTAGATTCTATTAAATTTTATTCAAGATGCACTTATAACTTAAATAATGCTATTAACAAAATACATTTTATACGTTTAATAATTTCAATCCATACATATCTGATCTTTGAAAGGTTTGCCTTGTGTATGACTGAGTAGCTGATCAAAAAAAATCTTGCTTATTTTAGGAAAAGCAATTATTTATTGCCTCACTATTGGGAAGAAAATAACCAATTGTGTATATAAATTGCTAATGCTAATAATAACTAGTTAAATGTCTGAAGATATTTAATCTTAATCTTATCTGAACATAAAACAAAGCTTGAGAAATTAATTTGCTCTTTTTTAAAAGATTTTATTTATTTATTCATGACGCACAGAGAGAGAGAGAGAGAAAGAGAGAGAGAGGCAGAGACACAGGCAGAGGGAGAAGCAGGCTCCATGCAGGGAACCTGATGTGGGACTCAATCCCGGGTCTTCAGGATCATGCCCTGGGCCGCTGAAGGCAGGCGCTAAACCGCTGAGCCATCCAGGGATCCCCACTCGGTTTTTTTTTTTTTTTTTTTTTTTTTAGGGCAACCATTTAGGTTAAAACATTTTATGTACTTAATTTTTTCTCCATTGCTCTAAGACTTTGAAGTATCATAAAAAGAGTCATAGACGTTCACATCCTATATTTATAAAAAGAATAAAAACAAATAAAAATTAATAAAAGCATTCTTTTTGGTGTGTTTATGTATGCACGTATATTAGAAAAAAACAGAAACAGTTCTTGTGAATCTGAATATGTACACATATAGTTTTAGAGAAAACAGGATTATAGGCACACTTACTATTTTGGTTCTAAAAAACAGTGGTATGAATAATTGAATATTATCTAATATGCCACCCGTATTCACATTTCCTCAACTATCCTCAAAATGTCATTCATAGCTGTTTTTATTTTTTTAATTTTTTCAATAGAGGATCCAATTAAACTCATGTATTATGTTAAGTTTCTTTTTTTTAAATGTTAAGTTTCTCTGGTACTTTAGTCTCCTTCTAGATTGTTCTACATCCTTTTTTGTGTGTCTTCTAATGTTAATATTTTTAAAGATTCTAACTCTATTATTGTATAGGACACTTCTCAATCTGGCTTTGTCTAGTAGTTTCTTCATTGTTTGATTCAGGTTCAATATTTTTGGCAAGAATACTATGAATACTATCAGAATATAATTTCCTTGTCCTTAGGAGATACATGCTGAATTACTTAAGTGTGAAGTATTATGATATATGCAACTACTTTCAGATGATTTAGCGAAAGAAAAAATTCCTTTGTGTATATATACCTATATCTATATATATTTAGAAAGAATGTGAGAAAAAGAATCAGATACAGAACAAGAGGCAAATCAAGTAGGACAATTGGTGAATCTAGGTGAAGAGTATACCAATAACGTTTGAACTAACCTTTCAACTTTTCAGTAGGTTTGAAACATCAAAATAAAAAGCTAGGGAAGTAATTGGGGTGAGATAGTGAAAGGTATATGATAAGGAATTGATACACAAAGGTTGAGTAGTCATTCAGTCACTTGCTGGCTCTGTGATTTTGGATAAATCATTAAAAGTATCTCAGTTCATAAATCTCTCAACTTTAAAATGGAGATGAAAATACTGAGTTTATATGTTGTTTTAAAAATTAAAGGAGATAACCAATACCAGAGCTTTACACACACACAACAGCTAAAGAATACCAAGACAACCCAGATTCCTTTCAGACTGCAAGCCCCATATATCTAATATTTTACTGACAGACCTGAGAAATGAATAACAGGATAATAATCACTTTTGGAAAATAAGTTTAAATTTGTTTGTTGTTCTAGTAGAGAAATGAATTTTGCATAGTTCAAATGACCTTGGTGACTATAAATAAAATGAAGATCAAGGGTGAGTAGCGTAGAGTTAATTTAGGAAATAAAAAAAAACACACACAAATATAAGATGGATAAGGATTCTTGCAGTACAAAAAGGTCACAAGGGCATTAATGTAAACGTGAATAATGTAGTACTGAATCTGATGCTGATATATATACATATAGTACTATATATAAATGCTAATATTATCACAATAGAGAACTCCCTCTAACTTAGATTGACTTCACAATTGCCCTGAAACTAGAATGAGATCTGAGAGTTGATTCATTCATTCTGTGGGTAGATATATTACAGCACTTTTTTTTTCTTTCCAAGCCCTCTGTTAGCTTAAAAGATGACCATTCCTGCCTTCAAAGACCTCATAGTCAGGTGGAGTGGACATACAGGCAATTACAATAGGTCTTCCCTTAGAGTAACTGCTAGATTTGGATGCTCATTTTGGGGAAGCATCTACCATTTCTTAGAGTACTGGAACAGTTTTGTGAAAGTAGTAATATTTAAATCTTCTATTTTAAATGAGCTTACTTGGCTGAGCTATTAGCAGCCTGTGAAATTCTTTAGTCTTTTGTCTCAGTTTTTTATTTTTATTTTATTTATTTATTAATGAGAGGGAGAGAGAGAGAGACAGAGACAGAGACAGAGACGCAGAGAAACAGGCAGAGGGAGAAGCGGCTCCCCGCAGGGAGCCTGATGTGGGACTCTGCCCCAGGACTCCAGGACCACTAGCTTAGCTGAAGGCGGCAGAGGCTTAACCGCTAAGCCACTCAGGCGCCCCTTGTCTCAGTTTCTGTATCAACCTCCATCTCCTCCCTCTAACCACCGCCTCCAATCTAGAATAGATGCTCCGATAATGTTTCTTTCGGTACATTATTTAATTTATAAGTATGTATAAATAATAAGCTCCTTGCCATAAGAAGAATTCTTTGTTGTCTGTATTTTCTGAACATAATGAATGTATTATTTTTAAACTATGAGGTAGTATTACTTGCATCTAAAAAAATGAAATGTATCTATTTAAGCATGTTCCCAGATGAGATACCAAAGATAATTAATAAAGACAGATTTTATTTACTCAAAACTATTTCTTCACTGAATTATGGGTTAATTTTGATTTTTATTTGTTGTCACTGTCCATGTCAAATTATATAGTGTGATAAAACCAGAGGTTTTTTTTTCCATTTTTATTGGCTGTTATCCATAAATTTGTGTTGAAATATTTAGATTTTATAACTAAAAAATATTGAAATTAGGTAGTTTTCTCTAAAACTAAAAACTCAGACTAAATAAAACATTCCAAAATTCATTTTAAATGGTTATGATGCAAGTGCTGATAGAAATTCTTCATCATGCATATTATTTCCCTCTTGTAAAGAAGTGATAATTAACTTTCATTTTAGATATTTTATGTGACATAATTGTCATTGGAATGAATTTAGAAAGAGTTTCAATTCAATACCCATGTTCTTAGAGGATTAGGGGTGTTTCATTGATAGGCAACATTGTGGAATACATTCTGCTAGAGATTCTTAAGTTATATACAATCTTTGCAATTTGGGAAATTGATTTTTATTTTATTCCAGTGTATATTATGGATGATTATTTTCCCATTTTCTAACCCACACTATTATAGGTTTAAAGTCCATTAAAACAGAGCATTTTCCTCTATAACTGTCTTTAATATATTGATTTCCTTTCATTACTAACCAAATCTAAATATCCTCTACATTTGCTCATAAAACTTCTCTTAGCATCTTCATGGAGTTTTAATATGTTCCAAATATTGAATTAGTAAAATTCATAAAATTTTAGAAACAAAAAAGGAAGAAGACAAGGGGAACTTCCCCTTCCCTTCTCACTTCCTTTCATTTTTCTTTTCATCTTCCTTCTTAATTCCTAAAACTTTACTGTTACTATGTTAGGTTTTTCATGCTATTCTGTCTTCTGTTTGGCATGAACAGAATTAATCAAGATACACTTAAAAACATCAATAAAATACAAAACTGTTTTCATTGCTAGTTCTTCCTTAAACATGGATCAGTACATGTGTTTGTATTTGTGTGTGTTCTAATATGATTACTGTCTTGGTATTCAAGGAAATTGAGATTGAGTTTAAATTCTAATTAATTGCCTAAACATTATTTGTTTTCTTTATATTTTAGTTTCTAAAATTTCAGAATATAACTAATAAAATCTGATTCATTTTTCTCACAAAATGACCTTATTACACTGATGACTACAAACCTATTATAAAATATAATCAGTTTTGATTGTGCACAGCAGTCATCACTTCATTGTAAATGAATAATATTAGAAAAGCAAACTATTGGGAATAACAAGTCCCAAATATTTGATAATCCTCATAGTAGTCATGAGGCCAAATTTCATTTCGAAGAGACTTCCAAAATTTCAGAGCCAAACTCATTTGAATTCTATCTGTTCAGTAAGCTTTTCTACATTAAATTGCAAAATAATAGAAGTGGTACATAGGCAAACTCATCAAGTCCAAGATTTAGTAGCAGATATCTGATTAGGTGTCTCTTCCTTTTTTCTGTCCAATTTGCAAGGATCTGTTTCAAGAAAAAATGTTTTACTATCTTATTAAATGTTAAATTCAAATAACTAAAAATTGTCATAGTTTGGTGGTAGGTATTTCTACCTTATACGATGAATCTATTCAAATATATTTTCCTGTGAGTTTATTTCAATTAATTGTAAGATTGTTTGATACAAATATAAGTTTTATTTATGCCAAATTTTGTAAGTTAAATCTCAAATAATGCTGCTCTTTCTTTTTGCATTAAAAAAACCATAAAGCAAGATTTTATAAAGCAATAGTTTTCAAAAAGAAAGTGGTTTGGAGAGGTAGTGATAGGTAAAAAATGCTCTTAAATATGTGTCTGTATAAGCTTCATGTAAATCTACCCATTATGTGGGTGGAGAAGACCTTAGGGAAAATGGCCAGAAATACACACACAAAAAGTTGCTAGACTTTGGGATTAAATACAAACACATAGGAAAAATGATCCAAGTACTATTTATTGTCTATTTGTGCTAAGCATTGCGATACATGCTTTCCTCAGAACAACCATTTGAGAACAATTTATTTTTCTCAATTTGCGAAAGAAGGGAGTTAGAATGAGAAACTTATAGTCATATTTCTCAGTGTTCTATCTGAGATTTGCATTTTTTTTTTTTTTTTTAGCATAGATCGAACACTAAGAAAAAAGACAAGAGAAAGCAGAATCTACAGAAGGGTGTAATGCATTCACTGTAGTAAGACTGAAGTATTGGAGTCCTAAAGTATTCTGATTAATAAAAGGTGTCTTTCAAAATGTACAGCAAAATTCCTAGAAAATATCACAAACATCTGAGGTAACATTTAAGAGCAGAGTTGATAGTGCAACCTAGAAAATTGTTTTTAAGAAATGATGTTAAACTAGACACATACCTAATGTGTAAAATAGATTTGTAGTAGGAGAAAAAACAGTGATTAAAACTAAGGGCATCACAATTGATTCTCTGAAACTCTTTTGTATAAATTTGCCAGCTACTGTTTTTCAGCTGGTCTACTGAGACTTTACAGCTTCTTGTTTTGAAAAAGGAGAAAGTTCTTGTTTATGAAAAAAGTTAGTTGAGGAGAAATTACTTATACCCTGGGAATAAGTAAAATATTTCTTATTGAAGTTTGTAAAATGAAATCTCTTATTAAGTAGTCCCTCCATAGATACACAAAAATAATGAAAAAGAGTGCTTCATTTCTAATAAATAAATGATTAGGTAGTGTGTATGTATATATGAATTTTTTTTTAATTTAGACATTGGGCTCTTTTACATATTAGACAAAATATTTGCCTACTCTTTTTTTTTTTTTTTTGTATTTTGAGAACCAATTTGAATGTAGGGGAGCTGGAGTTTCACACACAACCCTCAGACATTAAGAAGGGTGTATGAGAATTCAAATGAATTCTGACACTATCTATGTGGAGAGAGAATCAGATTCTGCAGGTAAAGGGCTCAGTCCCACAAAACTACCTTCCACTTCAGATATCAGTTGCAAGCTCATGTTGTTACCTATGCTTCTGACCAAATGGCTACAAACTGGAGGTTCCAACAACCTCTTCCAAATCAAGAAGCCAATTGCAAGTTCAGGTTGTGGCCTATATATCCCATTGGCTGTAAATCAGAGGTTCCCATGACTCCTTCCTCAGGTTTGATTAATTTGCTAGAACGGCTCACAGAAGAGAAAACCTGTTTACTCATTAGGTTACCAATTTATTACAAACAATATGAAAGGATCTGAGTCAATAGCCAGATGAAAAGGTATGTAAGATGAGGCCCTGATCAAAGGAGCTCTATCTTCATGGAGCTTGGGGCCCAGCCTGGTAACAATGGACACATTCTGGTTCCCCTATGTACAGGCTCCTCAACCTCTCTCCTTCGGGAATTTTATGGAGGATTTATTATGTAGGCAAAACTGATTAACTCATTGGTCATTGGTGATTGATTCAACCTCCCCTTTCCTCTCTCTTCCCCAGAAATCAGGGGGTGGGACTAAAAGTTCCAACTCTCTCTTCCTGGTTGGTTCCCTTGGTAACCAGCCCCTATCCTTAGGTACTTTGCAAAAGTGACCTCACTAACATAAACCTATTTGAGGTATAAAGGGCTTATTATGAATAATTAGACATCCATTTCACCTTGATGGCTCTGAAGCATTTTTCCAGGACCTCTGGATAAGAGCCCAAATATTATAACAAAAGTTGCTCCAATAGCTCTTATCACTCAGGAAACTCCAAGGTTTTGAGAGCTTGAGCGAGAAAAAAATGAATGAAGGCCAAGTATTCTGGAGAAATCTATTTTTTTTATCTGAATGACCATATATGTATTTCTTATAAATTACAATATCACAGTACCTACATACCTACATCATTTGGTATTTGAAAAAAATAGTATAATAATTAAGAAAAGATAATAGAGAAATAGAAAATTAAAGAATAATTTATTTTATTTTTATTTATTTAAAAAAACTTTTAGGATTTTATTTGACAGAGTGTGAAGAGAGTACATGGTGTAGGGGCAGGTAGGCTAGGGGAGAGGGAGCCCAACGTGGGGCTCCATCCCAGAACCCTGGGATCATGACCTGAACCGAAGGTAGATGCTTAACTGACTAAGCCACCCAGGTGCCCCAAGAATCATTTATTTTAGAGTAGCTTTATAAACACTATTAAAATATCGAATATATTTGATTAAAACTATTAACTTAGTGATATTATTTAAAATACTTTTTTAGAACTCTAATAACAAAAATATTTTTGAAGCTTTTATTTAGTTTTTCAGATTTAGGATGACGATTTTTTTTAAAGCTATACCTTGTGAATTATACTATATTTTTCGTATCAGTATATATTTAATTTGCATTATCTTTGAGTCAATCTAAAAACAATTTACCTTTTGGAATTCAAAAAGTATTAATCTAGGTGTTAAGGAGAGAATTTGAACATTGCATACAATCTTCATCTTTCTTCAAGTGAAAATTATTCAGTTGGAGTGACAACATTTGTGGCAATAAAAATTAGGGACTACAGACCACATTTTTAATTAATTGCCTCCGATGACTACACTCCATTCTCACATAATCTAAAAAGCTTGTTATTGAGGAAGCCATCTAATTATGTCCTATTTTAATCTTTCACAAAAAATACAAATTAGAAAATGTATCATAAAATAGTTAAATTATATTCATAGCAAAATGTGATATCTGCTAAGCAAGACAAAATGCTACATATAAAATACTAAAATGGTTAATTGAGGGGATATTATAATGTTTAACAGCTACAGTAAATTCCTAGGCAGAACACTTTCATATACAATCATTCTATTCCTTAAAACATAACATTTTCTAATACTCACCATATATTTTCTTTAGTAGTAGAATTTATTTGAGGATGCAAACAAAAGTATATCTACCTAGAATTCAGGTTTGTTTTAATTGCCTGCTTTACTCTCAGGGTAACATGAGTAATATCATAGAATTCAGAATTGAAAAGGCTATTATAATAATTTTTAATAATTTAAATTTATGATAGCACAATATATAGTACAAAAATCTTTATCATAGTAACGCTTAAAGATAATTCTTACATCAGTGATGGAACACTACATCTTTTGAGGCAGTCTAATCCATTTTTATATGCCTTTAATTGCTCTTGTTAACCACAGCAATTCAACTGAGTAAATTTAAAGATCAAATTGGCTTTATTCGTCAGTTTATGAATTGGACAGCATTCTAGCTAGCAAATAAAAAGGAGCTCTAAATAGCTACAGAAAAGGGAAGATTTTTAAAGGCAAAAAGGAGGCTGAAAAAGGAAGTTTATTAGCAAAGAGTAGATTGTTTCAGATTTAGGTAACTTATCTATAGGGAATAGAAAGGTCTTATTATTAGTGAATATCTCACTAGTGCTGACCAGGTAATTTTAGGTTGACTGTTTAAAGAATATATTCCTAGTATTACTACATTCCTGGTTGAGTATTAAGTCTTGGTTTGCTTATGTGGGGCTTAGCACAAGTGACTCCATTTTTGTTCAGTTTCTTTTCAATAATTACCCCCTTTGGATCAGACTTTCAACTTAACTGAGAATTATCAATCTTAACTATGATAACCAAATTTAAGGTGTAAGTGCCATTTTCAGCTACCACTCTATAGTTCTTGCAGCTTTTAAAAAATGCTTTGTATGGTATTCATAGGTCAGGACATTTTTGCTTGATCTTTGTGATATTAGCAGGCTGTGATTTCAGGCTCATAATTTTTAAGTCATTCTCTTTTTTTTTTTTTTTTTTTAATTTATGATAGTCACACAGAGAGAGAGAGAGAGAGAGAGAGAGAGAGAGAAGCAGAGACATAGGCAGAGGGAGAAGCAGGCTCCATGCACCGGGAGCCCGACGTGGGATTCGATCCTGGGTCTCCAGGATCATGCCCCAGGCCAAAGGCAGGCGCCAAACTGCTGCGCCACCCAGGGATCCCAGTCATTCTCTTTGTTCCCTTTCTAACATTCCAGTTTTAGGGAGATCATCTGCATGGTGGTTAGCAGCTATGAGCATGTACTTAAAGGTCATGAAAAAATACAATACACCAGATAGATTACTCTGATTATTATAAGCAGGATAATTTCTGATATTTGGAGTACACTTTAGAGCCATGGTCCCCAAGACCCAAAACAATCAAAATCAAATAAAGACTCCATTGAAGTAGCTACCTATTTAAGCCAAGTGGCTTACTCAGTGATTTTATGTGACTGAATTTTGACTTTCACAGAAACATCAATCCAGGTGTAACAGATGGTATTGGCTACAGCATAGGCACCATCTTGCTCAGCTAAAAAAAATAAGAGCTATTCTATTACCAAGAACAATTTTGGCCAGCGAGTCTAAGGATTTTGTTGGATAGCAATTGTCTTAGCAGTGGATTCTATAATACTTTCAAGAGTCAAGAAGAGATTCCTTATTATTGCCTCATTTGCACCTAGACATAGGAGCAGTCATTTACCAAAGGAAGCTAATTTTGAATTATGAGTGCCTCCTTATAGATCCTTTCTAACTCAACAATATAAATTCAGGGGAATTAACCACTAAGGTGTAACAGAGACGCAGTTAGACAACCTAAGAGTCATTGCCTGGCTATACAACAGCCATCTAGGCATTCACTGGCCCAAGGGGAATGATTACCACCACAGACAAAGACAGACCGTGTTGGGCACAAGCCACTTCCACTGAGATGGCACTGTTAATGAGTTTATTTGCAAGGATTGTTGCATTTGTTCATTCAAAACAGGAGTCAGTTAGGTTTTCTGCTAGCTGAAACAAAAGTTATTCTAAATTCCAGGGGTTACCCCTCATTGCCAATGGCCTGGGAGGTAAAAATAATGGTGTTATCTTTCCAGGCCAGTGCCAGGGTAAAGGGAGGAAGGGTTTCATGTTCAGGTAAAGTAAGAAGTCGTCATTGGGCATCTGGGGAGGAAGGGGTTTACTTTGAAGTCAGCCACTTCTCTTCCTAATCAATCTGATTTGGAGGCCGCTAGTGTTTGTTTAGGACCAGACGTCAGGTGAAGCCTTCTTCAACTATAATATATGTACTAATAATACAAGTCCCCAAAGTTTGGCAGTGATCAGGGTAGTGTTGAAAAGCTGGTATAGCCCCTTTCAAAGAAAGTGAAGAGAAGTTCTTGTTCTTAGTGTTTCCAAATCAGAAAACTGACAGAAACTAGAAAAACTCAGGATCCAGTCCAACTTATAGTTACTTAAGAAAATCTCAGTCAGCAGGACTGAGAATCTAATATCTACAAATGCACAAACCTAATTTTTCTCTCTACAATTGAAGTAGGAGACTGAGGTTCTTTTCTCACAAACAGGAGAGTGAGTAAAGTGATAGAGTTGTTTTTTTTTTTAAGCAGGGATACAGAAAAAGCTCTTAGGAGTGAGAGGGGTCCCAACAGGGTTGCCAACATAGGCCTCCACTGACTGTCTTATTTAGAACTGACCATGGAGCCTGTGGCTTTAAATTCTTGTGATGTCTTGGTCTGAGTAAGGACTGGTGATACATCTTTAATGGCTTACTTCTTCTTTGGGGTCTGGTTATTCTTTGTTAGTCACAAGATGACTGTCATAAAAAGATACCACCCACCCACATCTAGGGCAAGGTGGTCTGATTTGCTCTGTTATCTCTAGTTTCATTATACCTCAGGTTTTCTGGGATTTCTGTGAGCCTGATTACAAAGCCCACTACATATCTATCCCCCCTCCCCAGCTCTGCCTGTCCCTTAATCAATGAGATCCTTTGGATGTATATTGGTGGATCAAATACTTGGGGGATGATTGCCAACATGTATCTGGGGGGTGGGGTGGGGTGGGGTAGAAATAAAGTAAGTCTCCAAAGGAATTTTTATATGTTAAAGTAGCCTTAACAGGATCCTGGGGCCTTTTGCCCTTAGCAAAGTGTCAACATCCAGGCAGTTAAGTCCTTAGAGGAATGTCACTCTACCTGTTTCAAGGACTTGTCAAGGGGCTGTAAGTAGTAAGGAAATTTAATAATTTTTCTTCTGGCTTTGTTTCCCACATCACAGTTACCTCTACAGTAAAGCAAATTTGTTTGCATTAAACTTGGCTTGATTATTTACATAAGTGCACTTGTCTGCATAAGCACAGCAAGACAAGTGATTGACTGCATAAGTGCAGCAAGACAAGTGATTGACCACGCAGGCTCTTTTAAGGACTGCTTTACTGGAATCTTATAAGCAAGGTACCAGGCTTATTCTTCCAAGGGGCTTTATTAGCTCTGTAAAGTCCTTAAGCTTATCTGGTCATAAGTAAGTCTGTGCACATCTCTCTCAAATATAGCATTCCAATCAAAGTCTTGGTAATATAACCAATGTTTTGGATTCCTATTATAGAGAAAACAGATTCTTACTGAACTATGTAAATAACTATTTTGCCATGAAAAGAATATTCTAGAGTTTCTGAATTCTAGAACTATTAGGGAAGAAAGAAAAATAAATGTTTCATCCCTATTTACAAAGGTATGCTTTTACCAAATTGTATGTCTTAACTAGCTTACAAGAAAAAGCTTACTTAAATATAGGAAAACAAAACATTAAGGAACAGCAGTGTTTCAAACAAAAAGTCATAAAAATTATAATCATTCTCCTCAGTTCATGTAGTTCTGTGTAATTAATACTTGATCTACTTAAATCCAGTTTTCCATTAGATCTGGAAACTCTTACTTCGGTTTTGTGATCTCAAAGTTATCAGAGACTTGAGTTCTAGAGTAGCTATCAGAGTCTTTTTCATGAGTCTCCTCGAAGATGAATCACTTTGTAGGAATACGTTTGTGAAAGCATCAGAGTAAAATGTAACTTTTTGTAAATAATAAAGACTTAGAAATAGCCATGGTTAAAAAATCTGATGAGAGTTTATTACAATACAGTTGACAAATGTAATTTTTTATCTGACAAACATTTTAAGATAACATGCCTGGATATATCAGTTTTATTACTTGTTTGACAATGTTTCCCATGTAATTTAACATGTGAAATAAGTCTAATTAGTGTAACATCTCTCTTTTTATAAAAGAGAGAACAAATCTTTTGAGATGTTCCAGAGACCCTCTAAAGTATTCCAAAGTTAGTTCAAGGTAAAAAATACTTTATTTAGAATTTGATTTGGGGAAGTTTGTCAAAAATATCAAAAGGTTTTAAAATACTTTTTAAAATATGGTCATAGGTTACTATGAAAGAGTTCTTGGGAGACACCTGGGTTGTTCATCAGTTCAGCATTTGCCTTCAGCTCAGGACATGATCCTGGAGTCTCAGGATAGAGTCCCACATTGGGCTTCCTGCATGGAGCCTGCTTCTCCCTCTGCCTGTGTCTGCCTCTCTCTCTGTGTGTCTCTCATGAATAAATAAATAAAATCTAAAAAAAAAAAAAAAAAAGAAAAAAGAAAGAAAGAAAGAAGGAAAGAAAGAAAGAAGAAAGAAAGAAAGAAAGAAAGAAAGAAGAAAGAAAGAAAGAAAGAAAGAAAGAAAGAAAGAAAGAAAGAAAGAAAGAAAGAAAGAAGAAAAAGAAAGAAAGAGTTCTTGATTATCCATTTAGCCATAGGGGTAATTAAAGACGTTGCGAGTAAATACAGAAAGTTAAATAGGTATAAAAAAACCTTTAGTTATTTAAATAAAGAAAACTCAGCTTTATTAAGTAATCAAAGACCTGATGATTAAAATAAAATAAAGCACAGAAAATTATTTTGATAAAACACAAAATCTTTGCTTTCTAGGCCGATTACTTAAAAGGGTAAAATCTTTTACAGTTTTTCATCAAGAGCAGACCATAGTTTGAGAAAACTTTGTTTTTTTTTTAACAGCAAACCAAATTTTAATGTTGTACCAGCTTACTTTTGATATTAAAATTCGTTTACTGGGATCCCTGGGTGGCGCAGCGGTTTGGCGCCTGCCTTTGGCCCAGGGCGCGATCCTGGAGACCCGGGATCGAATCCCACATCAGGCTCCCGGTGCATGGAGCCTGCTTCTCCCTCTGCCTATGTCTCTGCCTCTCTCTCTCTCTCTCTCTCTCTCTCTGTGACTATCATAAAAAAAAAATAAAATAAAATTCGTTTACTTAATTAAATTCATTCTAATCTTAGGCAGTCCTGACCATGCATAAAATCATTTTACAATGATCCCTTTTCTACAACTTTCTTTTTCTTCAAAAAAATATGTCTCCATTCCTCATACCTTATATTACTGAACACACATCTTACTTCTCTTACATATGGAGATGTTTCTCTTATTATTTCTAGTATCTTTAATTACATATTATAATTTTAACAGTAAAAACTTTAGTTTTTAGTGAGAATAAAAAAATAAACAATTATTAACTGTACTTTACCATTCTGTGGCTTGAAAAATATAAAAATATTCATAATTTTAGAAACTTTCTCATAGTAAATGTCTCAGTATGGCATAAAACACTTCTCATAGATCCAAATATCATTAGTTCCTCTGTAAAAGGAAGCCAAAAGTGGACATACTTGTGTTCAGTAATTAATATATCAGTATTTTATCTTATTTGGAAATGACCTGGGTATTCAATCAGTTTAGCTTATTTAACTTAGCTAAACTTTAAGGTTTTAGATTACCAAAAAAGATTTGGGAATTTAGGTAAATTTAAGATAAATTTGTGGGTAAATTTAAAAGTTTTACCTACAAACTTTTTATTTTATTTTTATCTATATAGTTTACGTGTTCTTAAAAGTTATGTTTCAGCCACCTTCAAAAAGTTTATGAGACATGAGATAAAGTGAGCCATCATTGCAAGCTATTTTTCTTGCTGACAGATTTTGTGAGTGATAACAGGAACTTATTTGAGGTTTCTTTTGGGTTTTTTGGACTCCTCATTTTTATTTTTCAGAGTTAACGATCTTGTGCATATAGTGAGAAGACTATAGTGAGAAGGTCTATCCTCTTAGCGAATATCAATTATACAATGCTTAGCTGCAGTCACCATACTGTACGTTAGATCCCTAGAACTTACTCATCTTCTCACTGGAAGTTTGTACTCTGTGACCAACACATTCCCATTTCTCATGCCCTCATAGCTGTTGGCAACTGCCCTACTACCCTCTGCCTCTGCAAGATTGACTTTTTAAAATTCCACATACATGATCCTCTGCAGTATTCGTGTTTCTGTGTCTGGCTTATGTCACGTGGCGTAATGTTCTCCAGCTTCGTGTTGTTGCAAATGGCAGGATTTCCTTCTTTGTTATGGTTGAATAACATTTTATTATGTGTATATGCCACATCTTCTCTGCCCATTCATCTGTCAGTGGACACTTAAGTTGTTTCCAGGTCTTGGCTGGAAGCTTTATAGTGAATAAAGCTTCAGTGATCATGGAGGTGTAGGTATCTCTTCGACCTAGTGATTTCATTTCCTTTGGATATATACCCAGAAGTGGGACTGCTACATTGTATGGTAGTTGTATTTTTAAGTTTTCTGAGGAAGGAGGTGGCCCCATATGCTTGCACCTTGTCTTGTTTTCATCTGAGGCTAAGCCTAGACCAGCTCTGTATTCTCCTCTTGGGGCTAGTGGCATGTGAAGGGCATGAGAGTATCATCTGGAGATGGGATCCAGAAGGTAGGCTCAGGATTCCTGGACAACAGCTGTTGGGACCTGCAGCCTCCTTTTCTGTAAAATGGAGACAGTGACAGCCTGTGGTCATGGTTGTGGGGATTGGGTAAGTGAGAAAGTGATTTCCCAGCCTCAAGTAAGCCATCTTCCAATTTAACATGAACTTATTTGACTAGTGAATCCAGATAGAGTAGTTTATGTCTGCATTGTATTTAATGCTGGTAACTCTGAAGACATGCCTAATTTAATTAAACTAAACTTAAACTAGCTTTTATTTGCCAAAGATTATCCCAGATCAAGTGAACCTGAAAAGTAGTTGGATTAGTTTCTATTATATTTTGAGAATTTTTATAAATACTTAATTTTTTTAAGCACTTGATTTTTTTTAAGCCGATTGAATAGAATTATTTAAAATTTTATTTTGGCAATACTATCTGGTAGTAGAAAATACCACATACCTACAACTCATACATATCAGATATACATAAATGTTTATCTGTACAAACATAAACAGTAACCTTATAGCTTTCTTTTTTAAAATTTTATTTTATTTTATTTAAATTTAATTAACATATCTATAATTGGTTTCAGTGGTAGAGGTCAGTGATTCAATAGTCTTATGTAATGCCTAGAGCTCATTACATTATATGCTTTCCTTAATGTCCATCACCCAGTTACCCAATTCCCTCCAGCAACCTCATAGGTTGTAGTTTGTTTCCTATGATTAAGAGTCTCTTGTGGTTTGTCCCCCCCTCTGATTTGTCTTGTTTTATTTTTTCCTCTCTTCCCATTAGCCTGGCTGGGGTGCCTGGGTGGCCTGATCAGTTAACTCGCAGACTCTTCATTTCAGCTGCAGTCTTGATCCCAGGGCCCTGGGATGGAACCATATGTGTGCTCCGCTCAACAAGGAGTTTGATCTATGATCATCTCTTTCCTTCTGCCTCTCTCCCAAGCTTCAAGCTATTTCTCTCACTTTCTCTAAAGTAAATAATTAAATCTTGGGAAAAAAAAAAAAAAAGATTTCCCATTAGCCCAAATCCTAAATAATATTTTGCCTTCCCTTCCTATTTTTTAAAAAGATTTTATTTATTTATTCATGAGAGACAGAGAGAGAGAGAGAGATGCAGAGACACAAGCAGAGGGAGAAGTAGGCTCCATACAGGGAGCCCAACGTGGGACTCGATCTGGGGTCTCCAGGACCACGCCCTGGGCTGAAGGCAGCGCTAAACCGCTGAGCCATCCGGGCTGCCCCCTATTTTTTCTCTTGGTAAGAATTACCACCTTAGTGTTTGTACTTT
This sequence comes from Canis aureus, assembly GCF_053574225.1. Classification (NCBI taxonomy): domain Eukaryota; kingdom Metazoa; phylum Chordata; class Mammalia; order Carnivora; family Canidae; genus Canis; species Canis aureus. The sequence goes on from NC_135643.1 coordinate 14,567,460, forward strand.
AACTTTTACATATCAAAGGAGCAGGAAGAAGCAAGTTATAAGCTTTTTAAGATAAATAGGGGACTTATAAAAACAAATAGGTTTGGGGGCTGGTAAAAAGGAATAAGTGAACTTTGAATTGCCTGCACAGCTGCATTTCTACTTTTATGTAAATACATAAAAAGAAAAGAACAATTGCTCTTAATTACTCAATTGGGTTGCAAATTAGGTGACATCATAGGCTTATCTACCCATAAATCCTTTTATAAGAGCTTTAGAAGCATTTTCCCTTTCCTTTTGGGTATATAGTTTTATTTTAGCTTAGGGAAGAACGACTTAAACAAATTTCTATCAAGCTCTGCAATTTTGCCCAATTTCTGACCACAGAGCTAATTTGTAATTTTTAGCCAAGACAGACTGTAAATATCTCTGGCAATATTGAACAACCTCTTGGATTTAAGAGATTTTTTTTTTTTTTTTTTTTTTTACTTAAGAGATATCTTAAAGGTTACAAAAGACATTTTATTTATCCTTTTCTACTGGGTACTACAGACAAATCCAGGAGAGCAGACTCTGGGAAGAATTATTACTCTGAGCTAGTTTCTGCCAGTTTTTCTAAGATCCCGTCCATGTTGTGGTATTTACCAGAATTTGGCAAGAGTTTTCATTATTTTAAATTTTAATTTCCTCTTCACTGTTTAAGGGAATAATGTAGCAGTTTACCAGAAAATCCCTCAAAAGCCTTATCAATTCTGAGAGGGGCCCATTTGTCCCCTTTGAGGGTGGATATAGGAGTATCTAGAAGGCCACTAACTTGGCAGACATTTGTTTATAGTGCAAAGGCAATCAAGACAGGATGAATGCTCAAATAAGGAGAGTAAAGGGGAGCAGTAGGAATTGGTCTTCTCAGTAATCTTTTGTTTTGGGTACTCTTGGTGTCTTTAATTTTTCATTATAATTTTGCTACATATCTTTCAATGAAGCCATTTCGGAACTTTGAGGTCTTTTGGAGGCTCCTGAATACCTATTAAAGTAGATTTCCAATCTGTATGTTTGGAAGCCTTGCTTTTAAATGAACTTCCTAAGTAATCTTATCTAATTGAAACATTTCTTACAATAACCAGTGTAATTCTAGGTCATAATTCTCCTGAGGGCTACCAATAGGTTGGTAGGACCCAAGCCACAAATGGAATTTAATCCACATTTTTAATTTGGTTATGTTCAGACATGCCATATCTATCCACAAATGAAGTATAACCTACATATTTGGCTGGCCTTATTTTGGTGTCCGCTCCCTGAGGGCTCCCAAGTCAAATTCTCAGGACACAAAATAAGCTTAGTAAGATTTTGCCTTTTTTTTTTCTTTTCTATATTTACTAGCTCTGGAACCACAGTTCTTAGTATAAAATGAGCAGAAATACCAAAAGGTAGTGTTCTTAACTCTTTCAATTTTTAAGGATCCCATTTTCATTATTCACTTGCTTTAGTTTATTTTATTAGTTTCATTTTGTTTTCTATTTTATTTTAGTCACCAAGAGCCAAACTAATACCTAAAAGGGATGTGCTGCTGGGTTGAGAATTATGTGATGTTTTACAATATATCTCATTACAGAGAAATTTTTTTGAGGTTGGTAGGAGACCCAGTGCCCATCTAACCTGTTCCATGATCAACTTATCCTAACAAGGGAGTCTTTGGGCTAGGCAGTTAGTGCTCTAGCAGTGATGAAGTTCTCAACCCATACCTACTAACTTTTGTGGCTTTTTGACTTCTGAGATTTTCATTAACCAATAGCTTTAATCTATAAAAAACAAGACATGAAAACATGTGCACCTTAACATACCAGGATTAACCAATTACAATGGACTGGCCAAGAGAATGCCCTGTATATACCACCACCAATTTCCATGGAATCTGGAACTGGGGAAAGGATTGAACCAGTAGACTTCAATAAATGGAGACTGTAGATGGGAGGGTGGGGTCTCCATATAAATTAAGAACTGCAAACTCCTGTTAATATTTCCCACGTGGATCCTGAGACAGAATCAAGGGGTGGGATTTCCAATCAAAATGAGAACTGTGGACTGAACCACAGGCTGGGGACTCAGGTTCCAGATGAAACTGTCAGTGCAAGCTGAGCTGCTAAACCCTGGCTGGACAGGAAGTAGATTGGGAGCTCAACGCAAAGAAAGCTGGGCTCAAAACAAAGTGGAATTTATCCACAGCCCTTAGAAATGGTGAGAAAGAGAGTAACTCAAAGGGTTTGTGGTATACCATGCCTATGTTTCTTGTTCCAAATGCCATTAGAAGTTTGCTTCAGATCGCATAACCGCCACCAAATCTGCTAAACAACAAAAATTCAACTGAGTAAATTTAAATATCAAATTGGTTTTATTCAATGATTGACGAATTGAGCATCATCCCATCTAGCAAATAGAAAGGCACTCCAAAGAGCTCCATATAAAGGAAAGTGTAATGGCTGAGACAGTGTGGAAAAAGTAGTTTATTAGCAAAGAATGGATTGTTTCAGGCCTAGGTAAACTACCTAAGAAGGATGGAGGGAGGGACGCCTGGGTGGCTCAGTGATTCAGTGTCTGCCTTCAGCCCAGGGCGTGATCCCGCAGTCCTGGAATTGAGTCCCACATCGGGCTCCCTGCATGGAGTCTGCTTCTCTCTCTGCTTGCGTCTCTGCCTCTCTCTCTCTCTCTGTCTCTCATGAATAAATAAATAAAATCTTAAAAAAAAAAAAAAAAAAAGAAGGATGGAGGGAGTCTTTTTGGGGATTACCGTACTAGTGCTGACCAGGGAATTTCAGGTTGAATGATTAATTACATTCCTAGGAGAGGTTGAAATTGAAATTAGGTTAGATATTGCCTTGGTTGGTGGGCTTAGCACAAGTGATTCCATTTTAGACTTCTTGTTTCTTTTTATCACTGCCATAATTCACTCTTCAATTGAAACTCATTTATTCATTGAGCAAACGTTTATTGAGCTTTTGAGAGATTCCAGGTACCATTCCAGAAGCTAGAATCATATCATTAAACCCAACAAACTGGGCTTTCACCTTTGAGGAGTTTGGCTTCGGTGGAAGCAGATGTTTTTTAAAAGTTACTTTCTTTTAACCCATATTTGTCTCTAAAGCCTTTTAAAGGTCAAGCATTATTAAAAACAGATTTTAAAAGTAAATAAATAAACATATACACATTAAGAGAAATAAATAATGACAAAGACGTTATAGGGAATTGAAATTGGGTGATGTAAGCATATAGATGCCTAATTTTTCTTTAGTATTGCTCTATGTCAGGCACAATTTTAACTCCTCATTTAATCATTTTAACTGTGCTAGGTCCTAAGTTATCATAATTCCCAATTTACAGATGAGGAAAGAGGGGCAAAGAGAGGTATATAACTTACCTAAAATCAAATAGCTATTAAGCAGAAAACCTGGAATTTAAAACCAAGCAGTTTTGCTCTAGAATTCATATTTATTATTTTGGTTACATATGCTACTATTAGCTTTGTAACATTAAGAAAAGATAGAGTAATCCTAAAACCTAGAGTCTTGTAATAGCATACTGTAATTCTAAGGGTTGTTCATGGTAAATTTGAGGTACCTACCAGGTATCCATTTGGAGATGTCAAGAACTTTGAAAATTTGAGTCTGTAGTTCTGTTAAGATAACACTGATGAAGATACAATTTGAGAGTCACACACATGTAGAGAAGGTCAATTTTCCCATTTCTTTCATCTAATGGTCTTAGTTTTGTCTTATGGATTGATAGAGAACAAATCATCTGTATCTTCTGCTTGCAAAATCTTCATATATTTGAGGGTAATTATGCCTTCCTTTATTAGTCTCTTGCTGAAACTCTCAAAAAATTGCTAACATAGAAGGTGGAACAGAACATTGAAGGGGAAATAAAACCTATAAAAATTAAAGAAACATCAATATATAGAGTTTGGAATGAGTGACAAACTTCCAGTAAAGGATATTTATAAGAAAAAAAAAAAAAAAGACCATATTTGGCTAGAAACAGAAACTTGTGCTTAAAATCATCCTTAAAAATTGAAAACTAATATTATGAAATATTTTAATATTATTAAATATAAATATTTTAAAGTTATGCAAATAAAACTATTTCTTTTTTAAGTTCCCTATCTTTTCAAAATAATATTAAAATATTTATAGATGAATTTATGTGATGTTCGGGACTATTTCAAAATAATATAAAAAGTAAGGAGTTGGATATTATTTATAATATTCATGAATTGTTAATTGTTGAAGTTGGGTGATGCCCAAATAGGAGTTCATTGTACTATTTTATGATTGCATATATTTGGAGTTTACCATTGTAAGAATTTAAAATAGATTACAATACAAATAATATAGTTACAAATGAAGATATACTATCCTTAGATGTTATCCTGTCTGATCACCCATTAGATACTTATTTGTGCTCCTCAAGATCTCTGTTATTTCACTAATTACTCTAGCCTTTACTTTCTCTTATAATGAAAAATTCCTTCCTCATTGGATTTTTAGGAATTTTTTTTTTCTGGATCATACTTACAATATCCCTATAATTTCACATATTTAGTACCTTTTTCTTTTTTTTTTTTTTTTTTTTTTTTTTTTTTTTTTTTTTTTTTTTTTTTTTAATTTATTTATGATAGTCACAGAGAGAGAGAGAGAGAGAGAGGCAGAGACATAGGCAGAGGGAGAAGCAGGCTCCATACACCGGGAGCCCGACGTGGGATTCGATCCCGGGTCTCCAGGATCGCGCCCTGGGCCAAAGGCAGGCGCTAAACCGCTGCGCCACCCAGGGATCCCTATTTAGTACCTTTTTCAAGGCATTTTTAGAGACATCAAAATAATACCTTTTAATTTTAGAGAAGCCTTAAAATGTTCTGAAATATCAAGAAATGGTAAGGGTCCAACTGAGAAGACAAACCATATATAAAAGCTATAAAACAGGAATTTCTTCATTTTTTGAAGCCAAATCTATAAATCTACCTGAATTTGCACACATATTCTGTCTTCCTCCCCAATTAAATGCAAAATGTCTTCTTCCTCTTGTCAAGACGGTTCCTTCACTTATGCCCTAAATTTCATTTGCTGACACCTTTTTCTGGGATATCTTTTGATTTATTACTCCATCCTTCCTAATCTTGATCTTATTTCTTCTACTGACTTCTCACTAAAACATGTATCTCTAGTATTGAAAAGTCTCTCCTCTTTATATTTTCTTCTGCATATTGATCTTCAATTTACTCTTTAATCACTTTGATCTGCCTTCAGTTTCAGACTTTTATTACAGTGGACTTTCAAGGGAGAGTATTAAGGCCTATATTACTTGTCCTGCCATCCCTCCTTTCTCCTCTAGGCAACCCTAAATTTGTATGCCAACTACTTGCAAACATTTATCTATAGGATAAATTTGTCTTCTGGAACACCCATTTGGTAGCTCTTGTTTACCTCAAAATTAACTTGATTTTAGTGACAAAAAATATGCTAAGTACCTTCTTACGCCTTCCCTTACCTAAACAGGTTATTAGTCTGTGGGAGTTACCCTTGTTGGCGTAGAGCACCCTGAAAGGTAGGATCTTTTTGCAGCTCAGCAAGAGGAATAGTATTAGTGGGTCCCTTTTCAGAAAAATCAACAATCATCTTTGCTCTAGAACTGTTATCTTCAAATTTATTCACCTTCTTCCTACTTTGTAAAATTTCCCCCTTTTATCACTAAAGAAAATTCTGCTCCATTATCAGTATATTGTATACCACATCCTCTCTACCTTATGGAACATGGCAAAATTTTGTATTCAGTGTACTGAAAATTTCCTGTGATATATAATGAGAAAATTTGCAAATTTGAAAAATTTTGTTTCTGTCTCTCTCTCTGTCTCTCTCTGTCTCTCTCTCTCTCATACATACACAAACACACAGAGCTTTTCAAAACTTTAATAAGTCCCCTCTGCACCTTAAATTTAAATAGTAACTCCCCTATTTCTGGCTCCCTGCAGTGATTCCCCACAAAGTAATAAATACCATTGAAACAATTAACAGGAGAGTCACAATACAATTAGGACCTAGGAATTACTAGAAACAAACCTTGGTGGACTATCTAAAAAAAATTTCTCCCTTTCAGCTTCTTACCAGTACTATAGCTTTTAACTTTTGTCATTACCTTCTTCTCCTCTCACTATATATTTTCATGCAATTTAAGCCTCCTACGGTACAACTAAGATCATATTTCCTCCTCCTTCTCAAGACTCCTAGTGATTTTCCACTGCTTGTAAAATTAAGGATTTATCTTAATTTTAGCATTCAGATGTTACTACTATGCCCTGGACTGGCTTTGAACTTGTCTTTCCTCTCATATGTTCCCTGGGCTTCAGCAACTTCACTTTCCCACTTTGGGCAATACTACTTCCTCTGATTAGAAAATGCCCTTTTATAACTCTGCATGTCAAAATCTCAACCATTCTTTAATGCCTATATTAAATCAGAGCTACGCCGAAAGTTTTTGACCCCAGCAAAATGGAAAACCATATTAACTCATTCTATGTTCCACATTAACACTTGTGTTGTTCTCTTGTATATTTTCATTACATACTTTGGCAGAAAATACCTTTCAGAATTAAATATTAAAGACAAAACGATATTATGCCTGCCAGCAGCACACATATTCTTTTAAAATACATTTGAAAACTTGAAATATGGGGATCCCTGGGTGGCTCAGCAGTTTAGTGCCTGCCTTCAGCCAAGGGTGTGATCCTGGAGACCCGGGATGGAGTCCCACGTCGGGCTCCCGGTGCATGGAGCCTGCTTCTCCCTCTGCCTGTGTCTCTGCTTCTCTCTCTCTCTGTGTCTCTCATGAATAAATAAATAAAATCTTTAAAAAAAAAAAAAGAAAACTTGAAATATTAGTCACTTAGATCACAGCTGAGAAGTACTATTTGTCCTCCAAGAGTTAAGAGGATTTCCTCCATGAATATTCTTTTCTAACTGGGAGCAAATGAACTCTCATTCTTTAGTAGTTAATCAGAAATTCTGTGCCTCAGAGAATTATTTTAAAAAATTAAATACTATACATATCTTAGAAGTTGTTTGTTCTGTATGGATAAAAATATAACTTTACATGCAACTGAGAAAATTTTTGAGCATACTTAAATTCTAAAATATTTTAAATATTATAAATCTGTATTATATATTCATAATTTTAAGACAATCTTCTAAAAGTATAAGATTTTTTTAAAGCTAATTTTTATTACTGAGGTCAAGTAAAGAAATAAAGCAGTCTTCAGTAATTGAACATAATAATAAAACTTGATTGTATCCTGGTGATAAAATGATTTTGACAATCACATGCTGGCTTACACAAGGATTAATATACAATTTTAAAATTTAAACTTTACTCTGTAAGTTATGTTATTTATTTCATTCATTTACTAACTCATTCATTAATTCAACAAATATTTGTCTGGCACTGACTACATGCCAGACAAAAACTATGCTACATATTGGTAATGAAAAGGTTCAAAATAGACACATATTTAGACATTATCAAAAATTTATTTCTAACTGATGCTAGTTACCCCAATGAGGAATATTGCCCAGAAAATCTAATTAGCTGTCAATTTGCCATTAGTTAATAATTAATTCTGACATCTTATGAGCACCTAGTTTAAAAAAAAAAAAAAGATGTTAAGATGAAGTTTATAAAACAGGGTACTATACATACCAATAATCATTTTAATTTAAACATCAGTTCTTGTATATAGCACTGTCAGAGTGACTTCTTAAGTTATTTTTAACATTTTTTCTCTCCATTTTGTAGCATGTCACTAGCAGTATTTTAGAGTTAGATGAGAAAATATTTTCTGAAAACACAGTTTGCTTAATACCTTTCTTTATATAAAAACAGTCTCATATGAGAGAGAACTCTGATTTACTGATTTTAACATTGAAATGTAAATTAATATTTTCATTCTCTATTCTAATTCTTCATTTTTTTGGTGTCACTTTTTCACTTACTAGGCCAGACAGAAATACTTTTTAAAAAACTGAAAAACATTTCCTTGTAACTAATGCCAAAATACACATGATTTTTCAACTTGCCAGTTTTCACTAATTTTCTGTAAGACTTTACAAAGACAAGATAAAATGTTATACCAGAGGAAATTATATAAAATGGTGCACATGGGGATGCCTGGGTGGCTCAGCAGTTGAGCACCTGCCTTTGGCTCAGAATATGCTCCCAGAATCCTGGGATGGAGTCCTACATCAGGCTTCCTGCATGGAGGCTGCTTCTCCCTCTACCTATGTCTCTGCTTCTCTCTTTCTTTGTGTCTCTCATGAATAAGTAAATAAAATCTTTTAAAAAAATAATAAAATGGTGCATATAAAAAATGACAGATAATAAAATCAAAAGTGTTAAAAAGAAACCAATATGGTATGTTAAGCTAGTTTACTCCCTAGGTAAAAGTATGACTATCTATAAAATATAAATTATTCCATATGTGAATATATTTTTCTTTACATATTACTTACTGATACTCTATTATTTCTCAGGTTTGAATAAGTTTAAATACATGATGGGAATTATGTAGAGTGCTTACAATTAACTGTAATATTTCATCTATTTTAATTTATTTGGAAAATATGAAGGTTATGTTGTATTTGCATTTATTAGACACAAAACAGTCTATAACATAAACTCACTTTATGTAAATATTTAAATTGAATTGTGATTACACATGCATTTTGTCAATAGTTCAATTGCATTTTCAATTAATGTTTACAGATGGAAAAGGTAAACTTCTAGAACTGAGGAAGCTGAGGCTGAGGGAATACACATGATTTGCCTAAATTCACAATTTGATTAAGAAAGTCAGTACGTTCAACTGAAAATGTCACACCTCAGCCTCTCTTGCAAGCAGTGTTGTTGAGCATATCTCACTATTAGGAGCAATTTAGGTTAACTACAAGGTGAAATGTCTTTAAATTAGGCAGATTCAACTGCCCTATGCCCTTTCTGACTTCCATATATCCATCTACTTTCTGCATGAAATGAAGACATAAATGATGAAGCTGCAGAATCCATTTTGAAAGTTGAAAAGCTGATGATCTAGAAGACCTATACCTTGATATCTTAAATCACTGCATTAGGCCTACATCCAACCATAAGTTTATGTTAGAGTGAAACTCTCCATTCTCTGCAATACCTTATTATTGGATGTTTTGTTACATCAAGACAAATCCAGTTCTTCAATGTAGTACACATTTACAGGTGCATGGTGGATTATGCTTTGTATACAAATCCAATGAAATGGGGCAAGAAAAGTATGTATCAATTGATTTAAAAAATGCAAAGCAAAACATATAAAAGAATATATACCTCTTCCTGGAAATACATAACTGTGATACTTACTACTAAAATGAGAAGAATGGTAGGTAACCCTCAAATAGAAAGAGGGAGGTAACTCAAATGGCTCATATGTAGGGTGTGAGATTTCCTGAATATGGTAGAATCCAATCTAAGGCAGCTCTGGGTTTAACTGCTTTTGAAATTACATCTAAAATTGTTTTTGGGGGGCAGCCTGGGTGGCTCAGTGGTTTAGCACCGCCTTCAGCCTAGGGCATGATCCTAGAGACCCATTCCTTCTTGCATGCAGCCTGCTTGTCCCTCTGCCTGTGTCTCTGCCTCTCTCTCTGTGTGTCTCTCATGAATGAATAATAAAATCTTTAAAATTTTTTTTTGATTTTTTTGGAGTTTATTTTTCATGTTTTCTTTTTGTAGAAAGAAGAAACCTCAAACTATTTTTCCTAATAAATTTTTAGTAGATAGTCACTGTAAAGAATGCACACCCATCCTGTTTTTCACAACTCAATTTTATTGGTGAGTTGGGGGAAATTCATAGCACTGACCTCGCCCTGCTTTTACAAACAAGCCTGGAACCTACCACCATATTCTGGTCAGGGAAATGGAAGCATTTTCTAAGACAGCTGCCAGTGCCATACAATTTATCAGGCATGATAAAGTTATATGAGTTTTAACTATGTTCAGAGGGACAAGCCAGGCTCAGCACATTTGAATGCTGTGCCTGGGCTGCTGACCACATGGTCCCTCTTGACTCATAAATGATTTCTGAGTGCCTCCGTACAAAGCATGCACATGTTATAGTTTTTGCAACAGTGAATTTCAGATCTGTTTTAATTCCAGGACAGAATTTTTCCCAAACAGGCAGAATAGAAACATCTTTGCAAAGTAATCAGTATAATAGCTTATTATCACATCCAAAACATGACTCTGAATGATTACAATGAGAAAGTAACTCTAAATATGGACATATATTGTATTAAATACATTCCATCCCTAAATATTTGCCCTTTCATCCAATAGGAAAATATTGCTGGATGTTTGAACTACAAAATTATGCCTAGAGATCTAAAAGTCTAAGTTATTGTTTACACAGATTCAACTAATTGTTTGATGTAAATAATTACTTAGCAGACGATATCAGCAGACATCTGTTTGCTTAATTTTAGAAGAGGTTTCTCTTGAGTAGTTTAGCTTCATAAATTAATGCTGAAACTTGGCTGAGTCACAAAGTAAACAAAATAAACATTGTAGTCAGAAGCCACAGAAATATTAAAAGTCACAGGAAAATTTCTGAAATGGACTTTTAACTAATTGTCAGCTGATTTTTCTACCGCCTCAACTTGTGAACATACAGTATCCTGAAATTTCTGTATTTAGAGTTTTGTCTAAACTATTAGAATACTCCAGGCCTCAAATAATTCAATTCTCCTGTGTTCAATTTTTCATTATAAGGACTATGACACTTCCTTTACTATTTTTTTTTACCTAAATTGTACATCTCATATAAAAGAATAGAATATCTGGGCAAAATTTGAATGTGATATTCACCTGACAGTAGGATGTAATAAAATAATCTAATACACATAATTGTTTTGTTAACGTATGAATCATAAAACTGTCATAATGAAAAATAACAATTTTGGATAGGATGGGTTTAGTGCATTTTAATATTATTATTTTTATTATTTTTATCCATTTAAGTTTTTATGATATTTTCCTTCTTGAGAATTTCAGGGTTAATCATTGCTACTTGATACTTGTTTTTTTCCCCTAAAGATATTCTCATCTTCTTATATTCAGTGAAATAGAAACTACCAGGTTCTAATATATTTTACAAGGCAATGCACCTTACATTTTTTACCTAACTTTTATAATGGTCCAAAGATATAAATGTATATTTTAAGAATGTCATATGTAGTAGCAATATAAGAAAATCCATGACCTTCGCAATGTCATATCACATATTATTAATAGATTTGAATTTAGAAATAGGAATTCTAGCTTCTATTATCTGATTTCTCTGTTTAGATACTTAAAGAGTAAAAAAAAAAATCCAGAATATTAGGGATTTATACATTGTTAAAAACCAGCTTTGCTTATCTATGCAAATAGATAAAACATTAAATATATTCATATCCAAAAATTAGATCTAAGTAATACAAATTTTATTTTATTTTATTTTATTTATTTTTTTTTTTTTTTCAAATTTAAAAAAAAGATATTTATTACTTCTGGTTCCAGAATGCATTTCATATATTTTAATAGCAAATTTCACTTAACATTTTTGCCTATTTTAGTAATAAATTTAGGTTATTGAAAAAATAATGATTAAATAAAAGGGTATCTGATCTATATTTTCATTTTTGCCTTGATTTTCAAAATGAAATGTTCATGGAATCAACATATATTTATTAACATAACTATGTTTAAAGAGGCATATTAAATAATTAGATATAATAAGGCTGAATGAAAATTTTGATAAATTTATTTTGTGACTCTAAAGCAATTGAGTTAACGTTTACCCAGATCTCTCTAGTCTCATAGGAAATGGAAATTAGTCAAGCCAAGTATCATAAATAAATATATAAAAGTGATAGTAGATTTTCAGAGGCATTTTGAGGCCTATAAATACTCCGGGGAAAGACTCCAGTATACATTTGACAGCTCTTTCCAGGAAGCCTGGAATTGAGCTACTATTCCTGAAAGTAGAGAAGGTTATTTCTTCTACCTGAATTCCCTATTTTGTTCCTTCATTCCAAAAAGGATAAAAAAAAAAGAAAAGAAAGAAAAGAAAAGAAAAGAAAAGAAAGAAAAGAAAAGAAAAGAAAAGAAAAGAAAAGAAAAGAAAAGAAAAGAAAAGAAAAGAAAGAAAAAAGAAAAGAAAAGAAAAGAAAAGAAAAGAAAAGAAAAGAAAAGAAAAGAAAAGAAAAGAAAGACAAGTTGGAAATGTCATTTACTACGTGGCTATTCAATAAACTTACATTGTATTGCCATTTCTCCAACCAAATTTAGATGAATTCAGAGTAAATTAGAGAAAAAAGTAAAGCCAAGTGTCTTTTTTTGTTGTTGTTGTTATGTGGTCAATACTCTTAAGATGGCAGTTTTTAATTATATATTTGAATAGAATTTATTTTCATAATTATAGATACTTATTAAAAAAATAAGAAAATAAGAATAAGAGAAATACCACCTCTAATACCAAATATATCCTCCATTAACTGGAAGACTTTGATGGTTAGAAACTGAAAGAGGTAAATACTAATGAGAATTTTCAACATTTAAGACACATCACTTTGAAAAATTGTTTAAAGAGTTAAATAAACTGACTTTTTAAATAACATATTCTTTCCTTTTCTTTTTTTAACATAGCTTAAAATTATATTCTTCATATTTTAGGACATTTATTTTTATATTATCATCATTATACATCTTTATCATCTCACTATGGTGATATTAATTTATAATCTATGCTTCTTTTATTGGAAGAAAATAATTGTAACTCATCTCACCCCAAAAAGAGCTTTTGATTTTGAACCAAAATTGTACCAAGATACTACACTTTATTATTTTCATAATTTGAGGTGCTAAATATTAATGTTTAAAACTTATCCTACTGTCTAATGTTTAAATAAATCTCATGCCTTTGATAAAATCAGATTATCTAAGTTAATTTATGCTATGGTTCCTTAAATATTCACTCATAATAAACATTTATTGAGCACCTGCTATGAGATTGGCCCCATTCTATTTTTCAATTAATATATGTCTATCAGATTATTTTTACTTGTGCAATATTAATCACAGATTTTTGAATCTTGAGGGGACTTTCAAAATTCTAGTTTAAATCTGACTTCTCACGATGCCTGGGTGGCTCAATGGTTTAGTGCCTGCCTTCAGCCCAGGGTGTGATCCTGGAGTCCCTGGATCGAGTTCCGCATCAAGCTCCCTGCATGGATCCTGCTTCTCCCTCTGCCTGTGTCTCTGTCTCTGTCTCTCTCTCTCTCTCTGTGTCTCTCATGAATAAATAAATAAAATCTTTTAAAAAATCTGACTTCTCATTTTGTATATTAAAAAGTAACAAAATAACAAAGTCTTAAAGAACTTCAATGGTTTCCTCAGAGGATTGATAAACTTTCTTAAATAAGAGTAAATTATGAACATAGATATTAAGAAATTTAGCTATTTCTATAAAATCAAACTAAAATTCACTGGAGTAGTCAAGGCAAGGAAAATTTTACATAAGAGATGGTTTTTAATCATGAAAAAAGTTTTTCTATAATTTAAGGTTATTATAATGATTATCCTCATAATTTCCCAATAGAATTATCTTAATATAATTACAATAGTTCTAGAGAGTAAAAGATTTTTAAAATATTTTTACCCTACCTCAAGAAAGGAACAAATATAAATTATTCCTATAAAAATGCACAAAAATAAAGAATATCCATCATAATTTTTTTCTGTAGTTGTTGATTAGTGTTAGCTTTGCATAAAACTCATCACTTAGGTGAACTTACTTATCTTTGAATTTAAGTAAATTGAACAAAAATTTTAAAAACAAATGAAAAATGGAGATGTACATTTAAAAAAATGAGTCCACACAGATCTGGAAATAAAATCTAAGTTAGTTCAAGTTGCAAATAGGAAGTATTAGGGGCAAAATTATCAAATGTTTGCCTTTAAATTTTGTCTATCATTTTTAAATGTAAAAATTCCTTTATGATATATTTTATTTGATATTAGAAACATTTTATAAAATTTATATTATTGCCCATTTTGTTTCTGTGTTAGAATGAACATATAATACTTTTTAGAAGAGAATTGGCTCTGCTAAATGAACCTCTTAGTGGAAGTCCTTAAAAACCATAGATTTTTTTAAAAATTTAAATTCAATTAATTATTGTATAGTATAAGTTTCAGAGGTAGAGTTCAGTGATTCATCATTTGTGTGTTATATACAAATCATCATGTGCCCTCCTTAATATCCACCACCCTGTTACCCCATCCCCTCACCTCCTCCCTTCCAGCAACCCTCAGTTTGTTTCCTATAATCAAGAGTTTCTTTTTTTTTTCCTAAATATTTTATTTATCTATTCATGAGAGACACACAGAGAGAGAGAGAGAGAGAGAGGCAGAAACACAGGCAGAGGGAGAGGCAGGCTCCATGAGGGGAGCCCAAGGCGGGACTCGATCCCTGGTCTCCAGGATCTGGCCCTGGGCTGAAGGTGGCCCTAAACAGATGAGCCACCCAGGCTGCCCAATCAAGAGTCTCTTATGTTTTGTCTCTCTCTCTGATTTTATCTTATTTTATTTTTCCCTGCCTTCCCCTATGTTCATCTGTTCTGTTTCTTAAATTCCGCATATGAGTGAAATCATATAATTGTCTGATTGACTTACTTCACTTAGCAAAATACCATTTAGTTCCATCCATGTCATTGTAAATGGCAAGGTTTCATTTTTTTTTTTTGATGGCTGAGTAATATTCATATATATACACACACACCACTTCTTCTTTATCCATTCATCTGTAGATGGACATCTGGGCTCATTTCATAGTTTGGCTATTTTGGACACTGCTGCTATAAACATTGGGGGTGCAGGTACCTTTTTGAATAACTACATTTGTAACTTTGGGGTAAATACCTGGTACTGCAATTGTTGGGTCATAGAGGAGCTCTATTTTTAACTTCTTGAGGAACATACATACTGTTTTCCAGAGTGACTGCACCAGCTTACATTCCCACCAACAGTGTAAGAGGATTCCCTTTTCTCTACATCCTGGCCATCATCTATCATTTCCTAATTATTAATTTTAGCCATTTTGACTGGTGTGAGGTGGTATCTCATTGTGGTTTTGATCTGTATTTCTCTGATGCTAAGTGATGCTGAACATTTTTTCATCAATGTGTCTGTTGGCCACCTGTATGTCTTCTCTAGAGAGATGTCTGTTCATGTCTTCCACTCATTTCTTGATTAGATTATTTGTTCTTTGGGTTAAACCATAGTTTTCAAAAAAAGGAAATTCATTCCACTTCTGCTCTGCAGTGAACTGGCTAACAGAACCTCTTCCTCTTAGTAATCATAATCCTGAACTCGCTGTTGCTCAAAAACTTTTACATAGCTTATCTGAGGGAACATGTTCAATTCTTCCATTTCTTGACCTCCTCTAAAGAATCTGGTAGAGGCTAATGATGCTTAGAGAAAAACTTAGAGAAAAACACATCTATAGTGTGCACAGTGCTGTCCCTGCCCCCAATCGTCAGGAAGTTCACAGATTTTTTTCTGATGCTGAAACTCCTCCCCTAGAAGCTCTAAAATCCTTTTGGGATTAGGGCAGGCCACACAACTGGCACTAATTTGCATCTTACTGGTGCTCTGTGAAATTCTTTTTTTTGCATCATTAATCTTATAAGAAGCTATCAGCCTTTATTGAGGTGCATTACAAGAAGCAACCTCACAAAATCCATCACAGTGCTTACTATAAGGATGGTTTAGAGGGTTGTTAATTACATTAAAGAGCAACTTTCTGTGAGGACCCACAGAAACACATCTTCCTGGTGTCAACATCAGTAATAGTTAGACTTAAGCAATTTGTTTGTTTTATTTCATGTACCCTGCAATTAATCCATGTTTCCTCCTCCAGGAAGATCTGGGACCCTACTTTAGCCAGGCATAGCGACTTCAGGGGCTACATATTGTATGCTAATTTAATTCTTGGCACCATCTTATTTTCCTATCACTCTTTTCACATTGCTTCATTTTTTTTTCATTGCTTCATTTTTTTTTTAAATTATTTCTATATGCTATATTTTGCTTTGGAAGCTGTCTTAATTCCATTTTAGACGGGGAGGAATATGAATAAATAAAATACTATATTTTTTTCCCTTTAATTCCCTTTTTCTTTTGGGGAAGGAGAAAGAAGGTCTAGAAAATTTTTATGGTTCTAATATTTCTCTCCATTTGCAACATCTAGAAGTGAAATGTGCAAGATAAAGACATATTATACCCCATTTATAAAATCCAAGGAAAAGACACATTAAAAAGTAAAACAAAAATAAATATGCTACATACAAATATCACACAGGACTGATATAAAAATGTTAACTAATCAAGTATTTTCTATCTTTTAATATCAAAATCCAAGGAAATGGGCTTTGATAGCAGGAAGAATGTAAATTGGACATATGGACAAGTTATTCACTTAACAAATATGTTTAGTATATGCTGCAAAACAGAGCACTGGACTTTATGAACATAACAATGAGTAAGACACCATCCTTGTTCTCAGTGGACGACTGTGACCAGGTGGTAATGCAGTGTGATATGAGGAGCAAGCAGAAGGCCTGTCTGGGTTTGAATTCATATGCTTATTGCTGTATGACCTCTTTAAGCCTTTTCTTATAGAGTTGTAAAGTCAAATAACACATGTGATATACTTAGAAGAAAGGTAGTCACTTTTTATTCAATTCTAGACCATTGGAACTAAGCAACAACACAACATCACTAGAGGATAGAAACAAGTGACCTTAAGGCAAATAAAGTACTTCAGTGATTTATATATCAGAGACCACAGAACCTCAGAACTAGTAGAAAAAACCAGAGTGGCCAATTCTGTATAGAACATACAGTTTACAAAGTGCTTTCACATATGCATTGTTCTATTTGTTTGTCACACAGCCTCATCTTCAGAATGAAAATCAGTCTCAAGGAATTTGATGCTTTTAGTACTTCATATCATGTGGCCATTAGTCCTCCCAGCTGGAGATTTAGCGCTCTTTCTACTTAGCATGAGGCTTAGGGAACATCTAGCATAACTGTCTCACTTAAAAATATTTGCTTATGTGGATCAGATCAATCTCAGATCAAAACACAGCCCAAGATATAAACCCATGCCATAAAAGTTTATCAAAACAGCCATTTTATTATTTTTTAAAAGATTTTATTTATTCTATTTTACAGAGATAGCACGGGTGGGTAGAGGGGCAAAAGGAGAGGGAGAGAGAATCTCAGGTAGACCCTGCACTGAGCATGGAGCCCAACATGGGGCTATATCACATGATCCCAAGACGATGACCTGAGAGGAACCAAACCCAATGTTCAACTGACTGACCCACCCAAGCCATTTAAAAAAAAAAGGTATTAGTATACCACCTCAAAAAACTCCTATATGACTGCCAAAAATAAATCATATACGTCTGATAGAAATGCTTTGTAAAGCTTGAGAACAGTCTTGTTTTAATATCCCCATTTTAATACTTGCCGGTGTTGATTTTCTTCTCAGTTTTCAGAAAACATTGTAACAATACTATATCAGGTTTATTAGTAGTGGTCATTTCTTAGTGTTGATGTTATACTGTTTTATACTTGGATTGTACAGTTGTATTTTAAACTTAAATTGCCCCAAACTCCCCACTACTTTGATTATTTTGTTTGGCCAAATATTCGAAAGCTGAAGGAAGATCCTTTTAGAGGTCTGTAGCGCCCAGATATTAACTGGATTGTGTTTATCAGAATAGTCATACTACACCTATAGTTGTTTAGATTGTAGGAGCTAGATCTAGCATGTCTATTTATACATGCTCCAGAAAGGGAGATATGTCACTCTTATCGTGATAAACAAAAGCAAAAACAACAATCGACAACAAAAACCTTTATGAATTGCCAGAGTGATTGTCATAGTAGATTATATTCTTATATCTAGGGATATAATCTCTTAGGACTTTACTTTTCTAGAACGCATCTACAAATCCCCCAAATTGTGTATATGGTGATTTTAGGTCTATATATGGGGTCTCTACAGTAATTTAAATATTGATTGATTATTTTTAATAGACATTGTGGTACTGGCAGATAAAAAATATAGCTCCTGAAACTTGCCATAGCCTTAGTTTAACAGGTCATTGCAATCTTGCCTTTATAAAAAAAAAAATGATTTATGATTATAACAGTTTCCTATTCTTCATTTGATATAGGTAGAATCCAATTTGTATTTCAAGATATACGATGCCCTGGATTTAAAATCAGGTTTAGAGAACACAGATCTACTTATTTTGATGCTGGTGTATTCATTCTTAATTAGGACAGGAGATGCTGAAAATTTATTTAGTGATGAAGTTAATAATTCTTCTCCTGTAGCATCTGGTCTCCAGTGGCCTGGAGTCATTGTCTAACCTGAATTTGAGAATAGTTGAGAGAGGTGTTCTTTATGACCTGATTTGAATTTTAGTCATTGATAACCAAGTCTCTTTAAATTTACCTGAAAATTATCTGAATATTCTGGTGTCCTTGGCCCAATATTGCTGTGAGTCCAAATGGAATACCTGAGGACCACAGAGAAGTACAATTTGGTTAGTTATTTTTGTAAAAATTGCAATTTATAATTTGTTTCTCCCCAGAGAATTATATATACACATATGCAAGCTTATGATATATAGATATATGGATAAAAAACATGTAAAACATAAATTGAGCATTTGCTATTTGAATTTTAAAGTTTTGATTAATAATTTATTAACATGAATTTAAATGAGTGGTTTTATTTATTTTTATTTAAATTATTTTAATTATTAAAGGTATTTTAAATATTTAGAAATATCAAATCTAGTATAAGAACAATCTAGCCTTTACATGCAGTTATATTCTAGCTATAAAATACCTAGAAATATAAATTCAGTTGAAAGTGGTAAGTGCAAAAATTTTGTGTTCCAGATGGTTTGTTTCTGAGAGCAAGAAGATGCCATTTTAAAAACTTTATTTAACATCTGCTTTGTGTGTAAATTTACTACAAGGATTGAATTCACTTAAAATTTCAGTGATAGACCCTTTTCTAGGCTTCAAGTACCTTTTAGAAGTAGTTTATCTAACCCCCATTCAGGGTTAAAAGATTAGCTAATTAACCTAGCAGCAGCTTTAAATCTCTTTTCTCAGCCTCTCAGACTGATTGCAATCCTCTTCAATATCAACTATTAACTTTACCTACTAAAGCTAAAGGTATGAGATATAAATTATTTCAATTTTTGCTCCTACCATCTCATCCACTCATTGAATCTCCTTTCCTCCACCCCAGTTTTTTTATCCCAGGTTCCTGCGTGGGTGTTTCTCATAGCAGCAGCAGAACCTGGTGCAAGTAAGGTCCCTTTCTGTCCTATGTGCAGGTCATTCAGTAGCCCATACAGATTTCTACTGGATGCTGCAGTACCTGTCTAGGCCTGTGGAATCCCGCAGCACTCACCCTTGAAATCTATGACCTCTGCCAACTGTGCTTATTTAATAAGGTGCCTGCACCCCATGGTTCCCTTATCCTAAGCCAAGTCCTGTTCACGCCCATTAATTCAGGTAGAACATCTGCCTCCTTCACCAAGATCTCTTAGATAGCTCAGGGAAACTTCTCCCATCTCATATAGTGATAGAAATATATTGGTTTATATTCCCAATTATCTCTTTGGAGAGTTTTAGTAAGCTCAGGGACTCTAGCATCATCTTATCCATACTCTGATCCCTTCCAAACATCTGCAAGCTCCTTGATCACCAAAGTGGCTTTGACTTTTCCCATGTGGCAAAAATTTATCTTCTTATATTTCATATCGTCTATCCTTTCTATATTGTGTCTTACAGCAAAACTATTAATAAAGACATTTGAGCCTTGTTCTTGATATGTAAAGGAAAGTGTTTGAACTTAAGAATTCTTTTTATTCCCCATTCCCCACAAAGGCTGACTTTCAAGACTATGTCTTTTAAGGGCTTGAGAAAAGAGTCTAAATAGAAACTCAGAGCTAAGCAACGACCTCTCTGTTTGAGACTTTACACACATACACTCCCTACAGAATTGAATGTCATCATTTAAAGGGTGGGGAGCTGTAAACCAATATGATTACAGAAAGTAAAAAGTACATTTGTTTCATGGCTTCAAAATATTATCCCCTTTCAATGTATATTATTTTTCTTACTGTTTTATCTTTAAAACAAGTCTTGAAATAAGGTGAAACTTAGTTTGAATACTAACTCCATAGATACTTAGGCTTCAGTTCCCTTTTCTGTAAGATGTCAATAACAATGCTTCTTTGGTTGTTATAAGAGTTAAATGAGTTAATTAGAATAATTTCTGAGACATAATTGATGCTTTATAATATATACTGTTGCTATTACTATCACGATAGTATTTAATATCTAGTACTTAATTGTTACTTTGAGAAAGCTCTCTACAGAAGTTAATTACCTTTCTCCAGCTTTTCTGTTTTCAAAGCTGACTCCCTTACCTCCACTCTGTGTAACTTGATTTTCTGCCTTCCAAGAAGGCCTGTTGTCATTAAATATATATTTCTATTGTATATTCCCTTTCTCTCTTTCCATTGACCTTTCTCACACTTAAATCTATCACTGTTCTAAAGAAATTGCTAATTTCTACCTCATACCTTCTTCACCATATTGAACATGTGTATTCCTGGAGCTGCTCAGCCTTTGGAAGTATTTACTAATTTTATAGAATTTCTTTACTTTATGAATCTTGGTAAGAGAGCATCTCCCACAAGAAAAGCTGAAACTGCCAGATATCGCTCCCCCTACCCCACCTTTACTACCAAAGTGGGGACACATGACCCAGGCTCTGTTAACATGATATTTGTATTCCAAGACAGAATCACAGCTAGTCCCATTCAGGGCTGTTTTTCACAATGTCAGGGAGACCAGGATCCTAGGGCCACAGTTACAGTAGTATTAACGGTACCATTCTTTGTCCAGAGATCCTTTGGCGTAAAGGTGAAAGCTTTACGATCTGGTACTGAGATGTATTGACAGTATGTGTTCTCGTTGGATCCTGACTATGGTGGGCATGGCCTTGAACTTGGTTATCCAGTCCTTCTTTCAATTCTAATCACTACCTAATATCCTTTAAATAAATTCCTTTTCTCTTTCACTCAGCCAGAGTTGGTTTCTATTGCTTACAACCAAGAACTCTGATTGAAATAAAAGAATAGCCCATTTTTGCTGCTTCCTCTCCTTCCCTTCTGTTCTGCCTTTGACTCACTGCCAACTGGGTTTCATCTTTATGGACGCTGGTCTCTTCTATGGCAAAGTGGCCCAACTATTGCCAAATAAAAAAGCTGTTGTCCTAATCCTGCCAAGACTTATTGTACTGCAGGATAACATTGATCTTGCCTTCCAATGAAACATTATCTTCCTCTCCTGATTCTTTTCCTACTATTGACTCCTGCCTTCCAGTATTATACCTTGTCTGTTTTCCATGGATTTGCATTTTAAATGTGGTTTGCTCCCTGATTTGGCTATTTTCTTACCATATTTCCTACATTTTTTCCTGGGAGAATTTTTTCATCCTCCATAATCACAATTTGTCTTTGAGCTTTCCCGCTTCAAGTCACAAGCCATGCTTTTTTTTTTAATTTAAATTTTAATTTTATTGAATGTCATGCCCAATATCATTCCCAGATTTCAAAATATTGGTGAATAACTGTCTATCCCACATACACCTCATACTCTGTATGTCCCAAATTTGACCTTCCCACCAAACCTGCCCCACCTAGGAGATTCTTTGTTTTATAGTTAATGGCATGTTCTCAGTTACTGAGAGCCAAATGCTCCTTTTCCTCTTTCCTTTTGTCCCAATTTATTATTAGAAACAAAACTTGTTTCTAACCCTGAACTCTCTTCTGTTACTTAGTTTTTGTCCATCCCCCTGGCAGAACCTTGGTTTGGCTCTCATATCTTAATTGCCTTCTGTTGTCTTCAATTGAGTTTTTCTTGAATCCATTCCCACATATTTGGCAGGATTATCTTCTTAAAATACAGCTGTGATGGTGTCTCTTTCCTAGTTATAAAATCTAGCTTTTGCAAAATAACATTTAAATTCTTTATTCTTAAATTCTTAATCTTAATTTTTCTAATAATGTCTAGTATGGACAATATCCCTGGTTGTACTGATTAAATATATTCTCCTAAAAATGGATGTTCTAGCCCACATGTTTTGATTAAGCTGTTTTTTTCTGACTGAAATGACATTTCCCTCATATCAACCTTTCAGAGCCTTACACATCTTTAAAAGATGAGCTGACTTTCTACTTTTTTCTAGGAGACTTCCTAAAATTATACATGTAGAATTCATATTTTCTTTTCTTATATTATCATACAACGTATTTTCAATATTTACATATTTTTTCTTAACTATGTTGTATCATATCTTTCCTATAATAGCTAGACACAGTCTATTGCCTCAATGTCATTTGTTTATTTGAATATAAATAAATTTCTGTTCAGAGAAGCTTGTACTTCTTTTCCCTGTGTGCCTTATCTTTGCAAAAAAATTTTAATCCATGGCATGTCTCCCACAGTGATCCCATGATAACTGAGTTTTCCTTAAAATAATGAAGTAGGACCCATGTTGTGTATCACTTACTCATAGGAAGTTAAAATCAACTTCATTTCTGTTCTTAATATTGTTAATATCATAAAGACTGATAAAGGAAAACTATCAAAAAAAGTTCCTCTTTCCCATATGGAAAGGATCCTGGACCACTTCTAGCTCTGCACTCAGTTTTAACCTCCAATAAATCATTTAATCTCCCACACTTAATTTTATTTACAATAGTAGGGGCAAGTGTAACAGAATTACTGAAAGGTCCAAAAAGGGTACTTTAAGGAAAAGCACTGTGAAAGCTATAAAAATATTATATGAATAGTTGCCATTGTCACCAAAGCTTGTTGGTGTGCTCTTAAGTCCCTATTTTTTTTTTATTTTTAAAAAGATTTTATTTATATATTAATGAGAGATACATAGAGAGAGGCAGAGACACAGGCAGAGGGAGAAGCAGGTTCCCTGTGGGGAGCCTTATGCAAGACCGGATCCCCAGACCCTGGGATCATGACCTGAGCCAAAGACAGACATTAAATCACTGAGCCACCCAGGTGTCCCTAAGTCCCCTTTTTGAATTCACTGTCACCTCTAAGATCTCAGGACCCTATATTGGAAACAATATCCCTCTACTTTTATATTTTCATTTCTACTCTAGAGTTCTTGGTTTCATTTTATTTTTTTTAGAGACTCCTGATCTGATATCCCTTCTGATTGTTATGATTTTGGTAATAGGGGTTTTACAACTGTGTTTTAGTTTGAGGCAGTCTTGACTGACTCCACAAGAACCCAAACTGTATGTTTCTTTTTCTGATTTTAAATGAGTGTTGATTCTAAGTCTATTTTGCCAACATATATTAAAATGAACGATGTGAAGGATGCAGTAATGTAGTGTAGATGACAGCTGCTTATGAAAATGAAGGATAAATCAAACCAAAATATAACTACAGTACAAAGAAGTAGTTAGTAAATGCCTATAAGAAATAAAAATAAAATGCTATTAGGATTCAAAATAAAAGATCAAATATGAGGCAATGATAAAGGTCATAAAAATCCTTGTATAAAAGTGGTGACATTTAGGATGGATCTCAAGAATTGAGAAAAACTTTATTGATCGTCATAAACATTCTTAGCCAGCAAATCACATCACATAAATGTGAAAAAGGTATAATTTTTATCAACATTCTAAGTTTCCTTTGTTCCATTATAGCAATGTAGATAGTGGAAAATACACACCTACACAGATGATAGGTATCCCTGCAAGTGGAATGGAATTTTACATAATTAGTTTATGAAGCATCTTACGAAGTTTCATCATATTTGTCAGAATAAGGTTAAATGTGAAATCTACACCCTCTGTTAAGACCGTGGCTGACTCAGATTTGTGGAATTCATTGGAGTCTTTACCACAGTAAAATTTCTGTTTTTGTTGCCTTAAAAAATAGCTCACATGCCCTATCTACAAAAAGTGATTTGGTTTTCTGAAAACTCACACTTGAATATCATTAAATTAAGAAAGTGATACAGAAGTTGCTATATTTCTTTATTTTCCTAATTTTAAAACTTGAAACACCTTGAAATAAATTGCTAAGTGTTGAAGTGTGTGGTTTTGAGTGTCACTAAATGTTCAGTATTTTAATGATTTTCCCTAATAGAGGTAGATTATCTGTGTTAAGGGAACCATTAATACTTGATCCTGACGCAAATGTTTCAGCTGGACCCTGGTACAGTTTTTTTAAAAGTGTGTGGGGAGGTGAGTTTCATTGGATGTGTTCTGTTAGAGACAATATGGCAGATATTAAAATGTTTTTGAGTATTCCAGATCTCCCCTTGGTTATGGCTCGAACTCTCCCTTGTGCCTAAGTCAAATGCATAAAGTACTGGTATTTAAGCAGGCACAATGCTGATTTTGAGATCTGCTAAGAGCAGGGAGGTAACCAACCTTGACTAACTTCATGGGAAATTTTAGGGGACAGTGTTACAAAGATGACATTACAGAATCTTCCTCGTGGTCTACATGAGAATATTAATATAATCTATGAGTAACAGATGGGAGAAATCGATTTCATGGGAAGCTATATTCTGAAATCAGAATGTGCCAAAGATTTTTATACCTACTGTGACCTAACTATGTGCTCTTCTGCTCAAGATTTTTGTAAGGCATCCATTTTAGTAGTTCTCATTATTCCTTATTAATATATAAATTATGCTTTTAATTCTCATACTCGATATAAGAAAAAAGAATTCAAATATGTCTCTTTGTCCTGTCTCAGACTTATCCATGTGGATTATTGAGAGCATAGCCACCCAGAGTCTTCAGACTGTATTTTTTTCCATTATGCAGTGTTTCACACTATTTCTCTTACAACTCTGCGATGACTTCTCCTTGGTCTTAAGACAGAGCCCTGATTCTTTAAATAGACCTCCAAAGCGTTGGCATTTCTCTTTTGCCTTGTTTCCAGCCTGGCAAGTCCAATGCAGCTGCAGGATGAATTTACCAATGATCTGAATTGACTACAAAATTTGTTAATTTACCCAAAACTTAGAAATATTCTTCCTGATTATAGTCAATGAGGTATTCAACATGGAGGGGGGAGGAGTGTTCAACTGTAGAAGCTAAGGGTCAGGGATTAGATTTCTTTAAAAACTATTCTTTCTGTGAACATTTTCTTTGTTTTAAAAGTCTTCGTGACTACGATAATAAATATTTTTTATTAATGAATAGATTTCATATCTTAACATTTAATTTTTTTTCAAATCTTAGCATTTAAAGAATAGTTTAGATTGGGTTAGCCTCAGATCCCTGCTATTTAGAGGAAATTAGATAGAGGACCCCGTCTGCCATTGTATGGAAACAGCAAAGCATTGGCTGCTGGTGCCAGAATGAGTCTCAGTGCCTCAGGTGGGAGATTGGAAAGATACAGAGAAGGAAGGTAGGCACAACAGAAAATGTGAAGGGTCATGACAACCTACCCACATCCATCCCCATGTCCAACTCTGCTAATTCATCTAGGCATCACTCTAAGCTTTATAAATCACTATAAGAAACAAGTTATTGGTAAATATATGAATTTGATGAATTTAGTATTTGGTGGATTGTTGCTTTCACTGAATTGCCCATTTTGTATGTGGTTTTCAGTGCATTGAGCCATCTGTTTTAAGGCAATCTTATATTTCCCCCTATTATTCTAATGATACTCTTCTCCTGTGGGTTCCTCTAATTAGCATTCCCTCTTATTTAGCAACTTTTCTAAATATCGCCTAATTGTCCAAAATATATTTTCTCTTACTAATCTGCAGAATGAACTATTATTCTTCAGATTACAGGCTTAGAAGTCTGTTCTCTGGGAGATCCTCCTTGGTCCCCATATTGATCAAGGATCTTGGTTCAGAAAAGAAATCTACCCTAACACTTTTACACACAAATGGATTTATTAGAGTAAAGCTAACTCTTGAAAATGTGGAATTGGCTGAAGTGGCAGACTCTAGGCTGATCTTTCAAGAATAACACCCAAAGGCAGACCAAAAAACTGTACTGCTAAGGGATCTGTGTCCTCTGTCAAGATCAAGAAGTTTCATTTTCAGGAAACAGCCACCGAAGCTCCTGGCCCCAGAACCATACAACCCCTACCATGATCCATGTCAGCAAAACATCTGCCATTTGCCCTTGCTTTCTCCCCACATAATTCATTTCTAAATCTAAGCCTTATGTGAATACATTTTGATCAGCAGGACCATCCTAGTTTCTGGGGAGACTTGGAAATAGAGTTTTAAGCTATCTAGCCTCTGTTTTACAGGAAGATATTCTGAAAGGGGGTTGAGAGAGTCAATTAAAAGACTATCTTAAATTTGCTCTGTATAGTGGTCCTTGGCAACATGTGGTTATTGGGCACCTAAAATGCGGGTAGTGTGTCTGGGAAACTGAATTTCTAACTTTATTTTTTATATTCAAATTGTAAAATGGAGGAAGTAGTACAGAATATTTTTCTGTTTAACATGATTTTGTTGTTTGGGGAAGACTGTTTCACTTTAGCTGTTGCATTATATAAGACATTGCCGCTTAATCCTAGTGTGCATTTCTATTTTACTTTTTTAATGTGATTACTAGAAAATGTAAAATTATGTAAGTGCCTTACATTACATTTCCATTCATTTCCATTGGACAGTGCTGCTCTAACCCAAAGATGGGGTAGGTCTCACTATGTCTCCACAGAGTACCTATATATACCTAATCTTGACATCCTTATGCTTGTATGTTTGCTTGTTTTTCATAATCACTACTGTATGTATTTTATCTCCTAGTTTGTAAAACTCGTAAGTGGAAATATTACATCTTTTTGGTCACCATTTTTTTCCCTAGCAAAATGCCCACAAAAAATAGACAATAAAATTATACCCAGTGAATGAATGAATAACTCTAAGAATGGATGTTAAGAGCTAGGAATCTTTGTAGCTCAGGGTAAACCTTATATTAAGATTTTATCATTTTTAATCATTACAAGCTATTACTTTAAATAAGTTGTTCAGATTAGCAATTACATTTCATAGTGGCTTAAATTCCAAATAGTTAGTAATTGACCATACCTTTTCTTTACACATTATATTACTTTCTAAATTTCTTTTTAAAAGGAAAGACAGAGAAAGAAAAAACAGTTTTCTGGAATTTTTCATTAGGATGTCACACCGGGACTGTAATTTTAAAGATAGATTTCCATATAGATATAACAATGTGACATTACCTAGTGCCACCTACAGAGTGTCTCAGTGAGTTAAAATAGCATTTTGCTGTTTCAATATGAGAGAAACTTTATAGTGTTAATTTTAGTACAAATGGGAGATTAAAATAGTTATTTCAACTGTGTTGCAAAGCATAAAGAGAAAAAATGATTAACTTTATTAGGAAGGGTTTTTGTTTTTACTTTTTTTATGAGGAAGCCCTTTGATAAATAATATTTCAAAACTCTAATGTTTTAATGAAAATGGAGGAGGAGGCTATTTCTTAGAAACTTGGCAGAGTATTAATAGAGGGAGTAAAATCTTGTCATCATATATATCAATGGAAACAGATACAAAAGAGCCACAGAAATGAAACATCATGGTGGGAGTATCAGAAGTCATAGGATAAATGTGGGACTAATAGGATTATTAATTTTTTCAAAACAATTTTTGAAAGAGGTAAGGTGAAAAGAAAAGAAATGTAAGTGTAGGAAGTTCTCATCAGAAAAAAATTAGGACCAAAAAAAAAAAAAGAAAAAATTAGGACCAAATTTAAAAATGAATCTACTTAAAATGATCCATTACTTAAGACTTTCAATTTAAAAGAAATTTAACTGAAGTTTAGGCAAAGAGGTATTTATTTCCTGATGTAATAAAAATATTTCTGAACCATTGAATTGTCTTCTTAATATTAATTGGTAAAATATTTAAAAGAACTATTTTGCATTGTCATTCTAAATTGATTCAGTAATAGTAAATGAGGATCTTATGTTCCAGTGAACATGACAGCGATTATCCTAAAGGCAGAGTTACTTAATTAATTGGGTCCATATACATTCTTCCTCCTCAGAGGTATTTTCAAAATGTTTGGACAGTTTGCCATTTTATTTAATTTCTACTGTCATTTTTAAATATACTATGTCTTTTTTGTTAATCTCAAATTTGCAAAGGAAAATATATTTTCAAATTATTTTGTATTTAAGGAAGTGCTATATCACTAAGTATTTTTACAAGGTTTTTTAAAAGATAATCTGCACAAAGTATTTTTGTCAAGCTAATAAAACATACTTCAAAAATGTCCATATGGAGTAAAAAGGGAACAAAACTGGACAGCAAAACCATCAACATTGCAGCTGAGGGTGAGTTACTTATACATGATAAAAATAATCAAGTATTACAATGCTTTTTAGTAAATATACTGTTCAGTAATAGGGACGGGACGAGAAAAAAAATTATGATTTTGGTACGTGTTCAAGTTAAGCACAATCCAGAAGCATTTCCCTTTCTAGCCAAAGCTGTCTATCTTTTA
Organism: Canis aureus; assembly: GCF_053574225.1. NCBI lineage: Eukaryota > Metazoa > Chordata > Mammalia > Carnivora > Canidae > Canis > Canis aureus. The sequence goes on from NC_135643.1 coordinate 14,596,205, forward strand.
AGTTCTCCCGAATGTAGGTGGCAGGAAAAAATGAGAACAGACTTGAAGGGCGGACTATACCCTTAGATTCTTCAGGATTCTCATGAGTTAATTATAATCTACATATATATTTAAAAATTGTTGATGATAACTTTATACTCTAATGCTTAAGAAATGACCAGTTATAGAAAAGTTAAGATTTTTTATGTAATCAGTATATAATCTATCAAAAACAATTTTACTAGCTTGACATGAAACAAGTAGAATGGATGATTTTTATAAGTTTGGAACATGGGCAATGAATAAGCATTTCACAAAGTCAAGTGGCAATATAAAAAGTAGTGTAGGTAGGAATTTTTAAATTATCTTTCATGACAGATTCATATTATATTTACCTATGTACATTAATTTTACTCAAATATGTATCTTATTATATTTAATTTAATTAATAGACTGGTATACAGTAAATTTTATAAAGTTAAATTATAGTAAATTTTATAAAATTATGGCAGGTATTAACTGCCTACAAAGTATTCAGGTTCTGTGTTTCTTTGATTTCACTTGGGATTGCCTTCCTTTTCATGGTTCAAGGTGACCCTGTATCACACTCACACAAAATGGAAGTTGAACCACATGTTTCCACTTACCTCTTTTTATCCAAGTCTTAGAATCATGGTCACACCTGGTTGCAATGGCAGCTAGAAAATATTGCCTTTATTCTGTGTGGTTGTAAGCCTCTATGAAAAATTGCAGATTCCATAACTCAGAGAGGGGAGTATGGATGATGGCAAACAACTTAGTAGCTTTTGCCACAATGTCAAGGACATTTCTCTATTGTTTACAGAAGCAGGATAGCATTTTCTCTTTTTGTTAAAGAAGACTTCAAAGGCATAATTTCTACGAAGGGCAATGGGCCTTGAAATTTGATGTTGAGCTTCAAAAAATATAATCACTGACCGTGGATCTAGTAATTAAAAGAAAATGAGACTATGTTTATAGTATAATTCCTTGGTTTTCCCCTCCTCCCTATATAAGCTGTAAGGTACCTGAGGTATTAGGGATCCACAGGACATAAACAACAAACGCTGAAATGAGAGTCAAAGAAAACAAGGAGAGAATTCAAGATTTCTCTCTCTCTCTCTCATATATATATATATGTATCTCTCTCAGATATCTATCTATCTATCTATCTGTCTATCATCTATCATCATCTATCTCTACATATATCTGAGAGAGATACATATATATGTCATATATATATCATATATGTGTGTGTTGTACTCCACAGTTTTCATATATTGATGAAGATAAACATTTTCCTGGAAGGAATGTAGATCGAGAATAATGATTTAAGTCCTTGAGTAATAATAGGCAATATCTTCAATTATAACTCTATAAAGTACATAAAGATGTGGGACAAATTCACAGACCTTTCTACATAATCTTGAATTACTGGAGGCTTAAAGATCCTTGATTCAGACATTGTTTGAGAGGTTATTTTTGGAAATAAGTAGCTATCAAACTGAGACATTTTTGCTACCTCAGGAATATTTGGCAATATCCGGAGACTTTTGTTTGCCACAACTAAGAGAGGGGTGCTATGGGTATCTAATGGATAGAAAATCAAGGATGCTACTTTTTTTTTTTTTTTTTTCCTTTGGGGGAGTTTATTTCCCGGTCAGAAAAGAAGAAGCAGGGTCAGGCTCCGGAACATCCTAGGCCCAGGCCTAACAAGAGAGGCAAGGGGAGGGAGGCACAGGGGAGGGCTCCGACTGTGAGGCTTGGTCCCGCAGCTGTCCTGGCTGGGTCCGGGGATGGCCTGCCGGGGATGGTGGCACCGAGCCTGGGGGCAGAGGTGGCAGGCCAGGGGGCCCAGAGGACGGCACATATGGAGGCAATAAATACTGACCAGCCAGGCACGCGACACCAGGCCGGCAGGCCCGGGTGGGACAAGTAAGGCTGGGCATGACAGCCTCCTTGGACGACAGAGAATTCCTCAGTTTGAAACGTCAATAGTGACATTGTTGAGAAATCTTCATCTAAATCAGACAGCAATGTGAATTTGCTATTAGCATGGAAGAACCCACATTTTTTTGGTTAGAAGTAGTCTATCTGGCTATTATGTGCATAGAGGGATTTCAATATCTGTTACATTATATTTTAAGAATGATATCTTGTTAGATTTGATGAATAGTCAAAAAAGGTAGATTTGATGAGTTAGTCAAAAAAGGGTATCTGAGAGTTGAGCATTAAAATAGAGTTATTTCGGATGAGTCATTTCAATATCAGTAAAAAAATCTACCACATATATGGATTAGTTTTGAAGTAGATTAGTTTCAGCTTTCAATTCTGCCAAAAACTAGCAAAAATGTATACCTTAAGCAATTATCGATGTTAATGCTTATCTTTTCTATATTTTGCTGTAACTATAGACTACTAACTTTTATATAAAAAGGAGATAATTTTATCAAATAAAGTTTTTTTCTACATGTTTCTGAAACAAAGCCCATTTGAAAAGTAATTTAAATTTTATTATATCTAATATTCTTCAATAAATGCACAATGATTGCTTAGTACTATACTTCTGTTCTAGACTTTGGAGCTATAGCAATAAATTAAATGTTTTTGTTGAGTTAGATAATAGGCATGCACACACATACACACACACACATATATATATAAAACATATACAATGATAGAAATATATCTGTATATGTATGTGTATATTTCCATAAATACATACACACATATGCTATGTTAAAATATGTGTGTATATATTCTATCAAATATAAAAAAATAATAAGTGGGAAACCAAGTGCTTATGTAGGAGAAAAATACCTTTGTGACAAAGTGATATCTGAAAAGAGACCTGAAGAAAATATAAACACTTAGAATAAAGTAGCAGATTTGATCATATTTTGATCAAGGGTTAGTACTTGTTTTTTCTTTAAAGTCTACAGTTTTATGATCATATTAATTACTGTCTTGAATCTAAAGTGCAGTATATATAAGGTTTTAATAGTGATTAGTGGTAAAGGATTACTGTCTAATTATAGAAAATTATTTGAATAATAGAATTTGGTAAATCTAAACTAGGCAGAAAATCTTATGAAAATTTTATAATAAATTAATATATATTTAGTGCCTCTTGATGTTAAATTATTGACTGATTTTTTTTTATAACTGTGGTTAAATAACTAAAGATTTGAATAGAAGATAATGCGATTGTTGACGCAGTTTATTATTACCGCAATTTATACTGTGAGCCAACTTAGTCATTTTTCATTAATAAATTTAAAGCGTAGGAATGGCCTCTATTCTCAGGGGAGTACTTAAAAATAAATAAATACAGTAAAGAATTGTGCAGGGCATTGTGTAGGCACAAACTGGAGAATATAATTCTACCTGGGGGAAGCAATCAGAGACCTTTGAACTGATTTTTGAACTTATCAACAATTTTGCATTGAACCGTTAAAAAGATTGATTTATACCACAGAGGACTATAAAGCACTTAACTTCAGTAGGCTTTGTGATAAAAGTCCTTAGAGTTTCATTTAGATTTACTATTGGGAACACACACATACATACACACACACATGTATATTACAACTCTTTTAACTGTCTTTTTATATGAAAACAGAAAATTTTCAATCAGTATATAAAAGATCTACTCTAGCTAATTACATCTCAATCCCTTAAAACTTCATGTAAGATATAAATCTTTTACTTTACACAAGGATTGTGTACAAGTACATTAACTGAAAAAAATACTACCATTCTAATCACTAATACACTCCCATGAAATTAAGGCATTGTGCTTTCTATAAAATACATCTTTAACACATGAATATCATAAACAATATGCATTCTCCAATAATATACGTTATTATTGCTGGGAATATATTCTTTAATAAAAAGTTTAGTATGGGGTATTATTTTTGACATAAATCATAACTAAAGAAAAGTATTGCAATTACACCATTATTAATACATATTTTGATAATGTTTGCAAATAAAACATTTTTTATGATCTTTAAAATAAAAAGTAGTATTAAAAACTGGTATAAGGATATAATGTTTCCTTACATTCTTTAACCTAGCATTCTTAATCCATTAAATTTTCCACACAAATAAATCAAAACAATGTTCATTATTGTATATAAAAATATCTTTAAATTACCTGTGATTTACAAGGCCATTTACTTTGAAATTGAATGTGCAGCCAAATATTTACCAAAAATGAAATTTGAAGGCACTCTTAAGTTATTGAGATACTCTGAATACACTTGAGACGATTTGGTAATTAAATTTTCCCTCCAATATTAAATTAAAATTAAATTCTTAGGTGACAGTTTTGCTCATTAAAAAACACTTAAGCCACTTATCGTGTATAGAATGCATACACACATTGTTTCAGGAGGAAATACATGATCTCAATTATTACTAATATTGCTTTCTTTATTGGATATATTTCAAGCATTGCTAAGAGCACTTAAAACATTATGTTTAATTATCAACATTTCATGCTTCTTTAACCTGTGGTCAGTAAAAATAAGTATATTTTGTTTTAGTGATGTTGAAAACAGCTAGAGGCAAGAATTCTCATGAATTTCATATAAACTGATGGTATATAGAGGGTAATGTAGTTTTACTCCTAAATTTTCACTGATACTTTTCTTGTATCAAAATCCCTCCCTCCTTCCTTCCCTTCCTTCCATCCTTCCTTCCTTCCTCTCTCACTCTCTCCTATTCCCTCTCCCTCTCTCTTTCAACCAATTACTCTTAGGTTCTCTTTATTTCTCTATTTTGTCATTGCTAGGATCTGGAGATACAACAATATTTTTAAAGGATTATTAGGCAGTCAATCATGCATTCATTCAACAAGCATTTATTAAGCACAGCTCCATGCCAGGCACTGTGAAAAGTACTAGGAATAGAGCAAAGACCAAGATCACTGTGATCTCTAGGAAGAGAGTCTTTAAATAAAGAATAAAAGTAAAGTAACATGATATGAGAAATCCAGAGAGCAAAGGGGTAATAGAGCAAAGATATGCAACATAATGTAAGTATACAAATAAGACATCCTGCAGAAGTTATGTTTAAACTAAAATTGAAAGGAATAGAGAGATAAATCAGGAATGTTCTGGGGGAAAGGAGCAATATATATGGAAAGCATGAGAGAAAGAGAGGTTTGTTCATTAAAAACTTTGAAGAAATTTGTTATGGCTTTGTAACTGAGTGTTTCTTGAAGGTTAAATTTTATTTATTTGTGTTTTTTCTATCAAGAGAAGAAAAAACTCATAAATTTATAGCCACATCTACCAAGTAGTGTCATTAATCTATCCTGCATATATATTTTTTAAAGATTTTTATTTATTTATGCACAAGAGAGGCAGAGACATAGGCAGAGGGAGAGGCAGACTCCCTACAGGGAGCCTGATGCACAACTCATCACAGGACCCTGGATCACGACCTGAGCCAAAGGCAGACACTCAACCACTGAGCTACCCAGGTGCCCCTCTCCTGTATATTTAAAAACACTCTATCTGTAATGAGTAAATAGGTCTTTGTGTTTGAAAGATGAAATTAGCCTCCTATGCACGAATCTTGCTGAAAGAAAAAAAAAAGTGTTCTTCAAGAGATGGTATTTCTATAGAGTAAAAAACAACTTCAGTTTGAGGCCAAAACTCATTCCTAGGATCTTAACTAATATAAAGATATTTCTTTATTTTCAACTAATATTTCTTGAATACAGACACAACAATACAAACACATCCTTGCTTCTTTGGGACTGAATTTCTAAGGGAAAAATACTATAAGGGGCAGAAGGACTGGAAACTAAGAACTGTGACTTTGACAGATTAAGTCAGAGTAATTCTTAAGGACTTGAGCTCCTATTTAAGAAATAGGCCACCTATAGAGATGTGTACATCTGTTCAGCATAGAGAAACAGCAGTCAAGAGCAACACCTGATGAGGCAAGAAAACACTGGGAACAATGGTTCTAACTCATACCCAGACTGTCCTCTTTGGTAATGGATGTCAGAAGGACCTCTGTTTTGCTCTGTGCATTCTTGAGGAGATTGTTGAGTCATTCTTGATTTGATGGTCCTTTTGAGTAGGAGTCTCTGGAAACTTCTATCTAGACATGGTCTGCACCTTTCCTTAGACATTTTAATCCTCACCTTCTAAGATCCCAACAACTAGACCTGGAGGTTGATTTTTTCCTTCCTTCAGTTCTCTCTACTCAGAATGGACGATTAGATATGTATCCAGATACTGAGAGTGAAAGACAAGATGGAGCAGGGAAGGAACAGTCTACCTAAAGGAAACAATATGCATTAAAAGTATGGAGACATACTGAGTGTTAGGAATATAAATAGATACATAGTTGGGTGGAAGGAGGTTAAGACTGTATTGACTTGAGTAATTAGGGGGGAAGGTACTATTTTAAGCATGACTGAAAAATGCAAATTTGATTGATAAGCAAAAATGAATAATACCCTGGGAAATGGATGATATGAACTTAAATACACACAATGTAATTTGGTGATAAAAATGAACCTGATAAGTGTTTAGAGGCTAGAAATAAAAGGACTATATCACTCAATTTATGTCAGAAAATTTAGTTCAAAGAAAACATATGAAAAAATATTTCCGATAATTTTATATATTTGCTTTATTCAGCAAATCTTAATGGTGCTTTTACAATATCAGGCAGTTCCCTAAATACTAGTGGTAGTTAAAATAGACATTTTTCCTTTCCTTTACATTAATCAATTGGTCTTTGTTATTTAGTATTAAATAATATTTAAAAGTATTTAAAATATTCACCACCATGGCTAAAATTAAAAAGACTACTAACATCAATATTAGGATAAAGATGTGGACCAAGTAGAACCAGGACTCTCATACATTGTTGGTGAGAGAGTAAAATGTCACAGCCTTTTAGAAAAAATGTTATAATATAGTTTTGTATAAAGTAAAACATACATCCCCTTGGTGACTAAGCAAACCTGATTGTAGATATTTACACCTAAAAACAACAACAAAACTGTTAGTTATCCAAATAAATATGTACCAGAATTTACAGTTGCTCCATTTATAATAATCCAAAATTGGAAGTCAACTAGGTGTCATAGGAGAGTGGAAAATAAACTATGGCATATTTATATGAAATACTACTCAGCAGTAAAAAAAATAATAATAACACTGATATAAGTACACCTGGGTGGCTCGGCAGTTGAGCGTCTACCTTTGGCTCAAGGTGTGATTCCGGAGTCCTGGGATTGGGTCCTGCATCAGGCTCCCTGCGAGGAGCCTACTTCTCCCTCTCCTGTGCTTCTGCCTCTCTCTCTGTCTCTCATGAATAAATAAATAAAATATTTTTAAAAACCCACTGATACAGGTAGCAACATGAATGACTTACAAAACATTCTGAATGAAAGAAGCTTTATAAAAAAGCGTACATGCTGTATTATTCCATTTAGGTTAAAATCTAGAACAAGTAAAACTAGTTTATTGTGACAAAAAATTAGAACAGTAGTAGTCTCTGGGGGTAGGAGCAAGGAAAGAAGTATGAGTAAACTTACTGGAATAATACTAATGTCCTATTATTTAATGTTCTATGATAGTAGTTTGGTTTAGACACTTAAAAAATCAGCATAACAAGAAATTTTATCTTAGTTCTTTTTGTGAGGCTTCTTGCATTACTATTATTTCAATGTTCAAAAAATTCTATGTACTTATAGAATGAGAGAGAATCCTAGTTCCAGCAGCTCCATGGTTTATAATATATCATGTGGGCACTATATTGCCATGAAATCTGGTCCTCCATCTTCTTTCAGGTCTGTTGGGTAGACTGAGTAGATTCATAAATTCCAGACCAGATGTGATTGTAGTGGTTAACCTTCAAGGACACCCTGCAGCCATAGTCCTATTTTCAAGGTGAAGAGGGAAGAAGATATATAACATTTGATGAGATTTCTACATCTTCATCCTCTTCCTGGTGGCAGAAAACCTACTTCCTCCCTTCTAAGACTGGCCACTTATGCCTTCTCTTACAATGTCAGCTTTTTACTCCTCACCGTCAAGTGCCTAGTAACTTCTGTCTTTGATCCTAAAAGAAAAAAAAATTGATAACCTTTGAAGCAAGGTCTTCTGTACTCATCAAACAAGGCTCAACTTCATGATATTGAGGAAGGAAAAACACCTTTCATTTTTTCAATTCCCTTATAACAAGGAGAACAAAACAAAACCAACATAATAATAAAGTATCCTGCCAAAATAATATGGTTGTGAAGTCACAAGATATACACAAACAAAATGCATACACCAAGAAACGACTAAGTTTAATTGTTTTGGTAATGGGAGTCTTACTAAGCTTATGCCAATTTATACTCTGAACATATCACCTAACTTGCACTTTTTAACTAAGAATCAGAATGGAGGAAAACACTGCTACAACAAGTAAAGTTTTTACAAGATTATTGATGCTGGATCCCAGCTCTGCGATATAATAATATAAGATAGATCAAGAACTATGTTAAAGGGCCAGAATATCATGTTCCTTTTTAATTAGTAGGACTAGGCTTCCTAACCCTGATTCTTAGAATTAGGTGAACTTACCCACCTAAGAGCTGGCAAACCTGAGTTTGGAAGAATTCTCCCCCATAGGGGATCAAGAGATTCCAAAAAGAAGAAGCGTACTGCTGAGCCATCCATAACTGGTTTACCTTTCCTAAATTTACTGCTCATGTAATCAGCCACTTCCTCTTAGGAAGAAAGGGCAAAGGGCAGAAGGAAGCCAGGAGCTTCACTAATGGATACTCCTATATAAGGAAAGACATCACAAGTAGGAAAGGAAGCATTTCCTCATCACAATTCTAATGAGGTCCTAGTAAATGCACACTGATCATTTTGGCATTAATCTGTGCCCAAAGTGATTGTCTGAAAGGAGAATGAAGTAATGCTTAATCTAAGTAGTTAATAAGATTTTCAATATATGTTAATCTGTTTCTGATAAATACTTCAATGGAATGCATAAATGAGAAAATGGAAATTTTCAAAACAAAATATTGAAATCAGTGAATGGAATATTGAAAGATAATGAAAGAAAACATTCGTGGAAATGATTTGGCAATAACTGTTCTACACTAGCTATAGTAGCTGAATTCAAATTCATTAGCTCTGTGAAAATGAGATTGGGCTATCCAAGGTTAGACTATATAGGTCCTTCCAAAATCTGGAGTCTGTAGTCCAGGAAGCCCGGTCAGCCAAGCAAGTCTGAGCAGACACAGACATCATGGCAGAACAAGTAAGAATGAGCAACTATAAATTAATAGCAAGTGAGATGAATAAACAAAGGTGAAAGGCAATGGGTCAAAGATGAAAACCCTTTTGGCAGGCAGAGCCAGGGACTGAGGTACCATGTGTCATTTATTTAAAAATGTATTAAGAAATGGTATATTTTGTACCAAACGTCTTCGTTAATGAGAATACAGCACTGAATAAAACAAAGAAAATCTCTGTAACTTTCAACTTCAAGGGAATAGACTGTAACAATAACATAAAATAACATGATATACTGAAGTAGAAAGTACAACAGTTCAAATAAATCAAGGTAGGGTGATGGAGAGTGGCTGGGTCTGGGTGGAGTGAGCGTGGGGCTGAAAGGACTCTTGAGAGAGGTATGTTCCAGGTAAAGGAAATAACAACTGCACAGATGTGAGGCAGGTTTGTGCTTGGTGTGTTCAAGGAACAAGTGCTTCAAGGCTGAGTGAGAAGGAAAGGTATTAGATGTACGGAGGACTTTGTAGGTCCAAGTAAAAGTGTCTTTTATTCAAGTTGTTGTCTAAAGATTTCTCTCTCTGTTCTCTCCTTCCTTTCTTGAACATTTCAAGCCTAGAGCCATTATACAGGGTGGAGTAAGGTAGGCATACACACTTGGAGGATAGGCCAACGTGGATCAGTGCAGGTGTAAAAGCTTAAATAAGATTAAAAGAAAGTCCCATTCGAGTACTTACTAACATGGACTATTAGAGTCCAATCAGTGTATCCACATGAGAGGATATTCAGAAGCTGATATGCAATGAGAAACCCAAAAGGATGAGGGGGTTTCCATATGGACCAATGTGGGATCTTAAAGCCCAAAGTCATATGGAGGATACAGCAGATATGAGGGCAGATTCATTTCAAAGAGCAAGATTCATAAAAAATAAATGGATATATCAAGGATAATAAGAGATTTCTGTCTACTGGAATTAGAAATATAGTTGTGACTTTGTGGTTTTTCATACATACGTACAAATACACATGCAAATATAAACTCTGTGTGTACATAAAAATATCTACATGCATTTATCTCCTATTTCTGTCCACTCAATGTCTGAGAACAGTAATGTCTCAATAAGAATGAGCATACCTAGTACCCAAATCTTAGCTGCTAAATACCCATTCTCCACTAAAAGAAACCAGGACTCATCAAAGAAATTGATTCTAGAGGTTAGTCAGAGAATGTACAAGGTGAGTCCAAAATAACTTATGCCAAAAAGCAAAGAAATGCTCAAAGGATGAGTGTGGCATGTCAAATGACAGAAATTTACTTGAAAGGACTATCACTTGTGAAATGTGGAACAAATGAAATAGTCAAATAAATGTTGTTTAACATTATAACCCACTGAATAAATAGGAAACCATGAATCCATATGACTATAAATAGGGATAAATTGAAGGTTTGTTGAGGAATGGCATATTTAAATAGCTTTGAAGTATTTTCCTATAAAATACTTAATAAATTAGAAGATAAAAAGAGTATTTACTTGAAGAGGTTTATCAAACAATCAGAGTGACATCTTTGACATTGGGACAAATCAAAAGTGTATATCATTATTGTTGTATAGAAATGCAATAGATTACTGTACATTGATTTTGTATCCTGTGACTTTACTGAATTTGTTTTGAAGATGACACAAAGAAATGGAAAAACATTCCATGCTCACAGATTGCAAGAACAAATATTGTTAAACTGTCTATACTACCCAAAGCAATCTACACATTTAATTAAACCCCTATTAAAATACCAACAGCATTTTTCACAGAGCTGGAATAAACAATCCTAAAATTAGTATGGAATCATAAAAGGCCCTGAACAGCTAAAGAAATCCTTGGAAAAGCAAAGCAAAGCTGGAGCCGTCACAATTCTGGACCTTCAATACTATTACAAAGCTATAGTAATCAAAACAGTATGGTACTGGCACAAAAACAGACACATAGATCAATGGAACATAATAGAAAACCCAGAAATGAACCCATAACTATTTGGTCATTTAATCTTCAACAAAGCAATAAAGAACATCCAATAGGAAAAAGAGTCTCTTCAATACATGATGTTGGGAAAGCTGGACAGCAATATACAAAAGAATGAAACTGGACCACTTTCTTACACTATACACAAAAATAAATTCAAAATGGATGAAAGATCTAAATGTGAGACAGGAAACGATCAAAATCCTAGAGGACCAAACAGGCAGTAACCTCTTTTAACATCAGTAATAAGAACTTACTAGATACATTTCCAGAGGCAAGGGAAACAAAAGAAAAAATGAACTATTGGAACTTAAAGTTAAAAAGCCCCTGCAAAGCAAAGGACACAATAAACACAACTAGAAGGCAGCCTATAGTGAGGGAGGAGGTATTTGCAAATAACATATCCAGTATAGGGTTAGTATCCAAAATGTATAAAGAACTTATCCAACTCAACACCCTCAAAATGAATAATTCGATTAAAAAATGGGCAGAAAACATGAACAGACATTTTGCCAAAGAAGACATACAGATGACCAACAGGTACATGAAAAGATCCTCAATAACACTGATTATCAGGGAAATATAAATCAAACCTACATTTTCAGAATGGCTACAATTAACAATACAGGAAACAAGTGTTGGTGAGGATGTGGAGAAAGGGGAACCCTGTTGCACTATTGGTAGGAATGCAAACTGGTATAACCAGTGTGGAAAACAGTATGGAAGTTCCTCAAAAAGCTAAAAATAGAACTACTCTATGATCCAGAAATTGCACTACTGTTTATCCAAAGGTGACAAAAATAGTAATTCAAAGGAATACATGCACTCTGATGTTTATAGCAGAATTATCTATAATAGCCAAATTATGGAAACAGCTCAAGTGTGCATTGACTAATGAATACATATAGTAGAAGTTGTATACATTTTATCTGTATCTATATCCATATATTTCTATGGAAGGCAACCTATACCTTCTATATAAATATGTATATGCTTATGTAATGGAATATTACTCAGCCATAAAAAATAATGAAATCTAGCCATTTGCAATGATATGGGTAGAGCTTGGGAGTATTATGCTAAGTGAAATATGTCAGTCAGAGAAAGACAGATATCCCATGATTTTATTTATATGTGGAATTTAAGAAATGAAATAAATGAGCAAAGGGGGCAAAAAAGAAAGGCAAACAAAGAAACAGACTCAACTATAGAGATCAAAGTGATGTTTACTAGAGGGGAGGTGGTCAGGGAAATGGGTAAAACAGGTGATGTGGATTAAGGAGTTCCCTTGCTGTAATGATCACCCAGTATTGTAAGGCAGTGTTAAATCACTATATTGTACACGTGGAGCTAATATTGCACTGTATGTTAACTAGAATTAAATAAAAACTTTTAAAAATTGTACCTCATAGGATGCAGTTGACAGCACATTGTTACTTTATTTTTAAAGATTTTATTTGAGACAGAGGGAGAGAGAGAGAGAGGAAGAGAGAGAGAGTGAGAGAGAGGGAGAGTAAGCACAAGTGCGAGGAGGGTAAGAGCAGAGGGAGAGGGAGAAGCAGACTCCCACGGGGCTGGATCCCAGGACCCTGAGATCATGACCTGAGCTGAAGGCAGATATTTAATTGACTTGAGCCACTCAGGCACCCAACATTGTCACTTTATAATATGCCTCCAAAATAAGCATAATCTGAATACAAAAAAAACCATAATTCAATTCCAAATATAGGGACATTGTATAAAGTAACTTTAAAATCTTTAAAAATATTGAGGATATGAAAGGCGAGAAAAATTTGAGGAACTTCAATTCGCTGAAGAAGATAAAAAGAGACATTACCAAGTGGAATATGTTTTCCTGAGCTGAATTCATTTGCTATGAAGTACATTATTTGGGCAATATGTGACACTTGACTGAGGTCTGAGGATGATTAGATTGTAGTAATGTCAATGTCAGTTAAAATCTTGTTATTGGTTATTATATTGTGGTTACATAGAAAAATGTCCCCTTTTCTGTGGAAAATACATACTAAGTATTCAGATGTGATGGGGCATCAGGTTGGCCACTTATCTAAAATGTTTTGTGAAAAAAATATTACTCTTAGTATTGAACATTTTATGTAATTTTAAGTTGTTAGAAATTGAATACAAAAGGAAAATTGTGATAAGCCATTGGTGATTTTATTCAGAGGTGAAATGATGCTTGTTATGTTTGAAAATAAACATCAAGGCTGCTGTGTAGACAGCAGAGTTAAGGATAGAAAGGGGGCAAGTATTAAATAAACCATTGGTGATTTTATTCAGAAGTGAAATGATGTTTATTATTTTGAAAAGAAACATCAAGGCTGCTGTGTAGACAGCAGAGTTAAGGATGGAAAGGAGGCAAGTACTAAATAGAGACAAATTGAGGTGCCATTTTAGTAATTTAGAGAAGATGGTGGCAGCTTGAACTAGGGATACAATGGAGGAGATGGTGAGCATCAAGTGGATTTCAGTTATTGTTTGGAATGATGACCTACAAAATTTGCTAGATGTGAAGTATGTAGGACAGATAAAAGGTATAAGATGACTTCAAAGTTAGACAGAAGTTTTAAGACCCAGATGCATTGATTGCCATAACACTGCAACGATATTCTGAAACTAATTTAAGTCGCAGGGATAAACTAGTCATGAGTTATAGAACTATGCCATTTACAAAAGCCTCAATAAAGAAATTACTGTTTATATTCCATCAATAAGAATATAGGAAGACATGTAGTAGAGTAATTAGAGTAAGTACTATGGTATTAATAAGAAATGGTTTGGAGTTCTAATAGCCTATTGTAATTTTGGACAAGTTACTTAAATTCTAGAAACTCAGTGTTCTCAAATGTAGAATGAGGGAAGAGATCTACTTTATAGAGTTGTGGTTTTTTTTAATATTTTATTTATTCATTTGAGAGATAGAGAGCATGAGAGAGAGAAAACACAAACAGGGAGGAGGACGAAGAGACTCCCTGCTAAGCCAGGAGCCCTGTGTGGGGCTCGATCCCAGCACCCTGGGATCATGACCTGAGCCAAAGGCAGATGCTTAACCAACTGAGCCACCCAGGAACCCTTTACTTATAGAGTTGTGTAAGGATTCATTGAAAATGTAAAGTAGTTAGTATTGAGCTAAACATAGTTGTAGTTACTATTAGTAATAGTAGTGGTGGAAGTTGCATTGTGTCATATATCCAAAGACTGAATAAATTCTCTTTAGTTTGAAGTAAATATTAGATTTAACAATGTGTGGAAAGAGTATAGCAGTTGCTATCAAGGATATATTTGAAATTTATGAAAATAGTTAATCATGTTTTCAAATCTTATAAATTATGCACATTTCTCATAGTTCGCTTATATTTAAAGAATGAAAAAATATTTTAAAATGTTAATACTAAAATAAAATAAAATAAAATGTTAATACTATGCTGATCCAGGAAAATCGCCTTCAATTATGTTAGTGTTTCTAATAATTTAGATATAAGCATTTGGTACATTTACTCTAGACAGGTGAATGTTCTTGTTCCTTAGAATAGAATATTCTTCTTTCAACCGTTCCTTCCCAATCCAATTTTATATTCTCTATTTACTATGCCTAATCATTATGCTAAGGCTCGTTTGAAAACAGTTGTTCTTAATTGTAAAATTGAACTGCGCCCCATTAAGCTCTTGCCTAGCTGCTTTTGAGATCCTTGGTGGTTTGGAATGTGGGGATGCATCCACATTTTCTCTCTGCCAGTTCCTTTTATCTTTTCTCTCTAATGCTATCCCGTCAGTGTTTCAGCTGCTAAGTGGTTGTAACGTATGCCTGATATAATTTTCTAATGACGGATGCATTGTTCTCACTACTGATCTGTCAGCAGGAATGCCACCTGTGTCTGAGAATTTGGGACCAGAAGGGTTGTGTATTGTACTGAAGCAAAGGGAAAATGTAGAATTAAACAGAAAAAAGCATTCCAGTTCTGTCCATTAACTTCTGATATCAAATTTTGCAGTAACTATAATTGTAAAAAGAAAAAACAATAGAAATTATGTGAGCTCTGTAAATGAACCCAGAGTGATTGAAATCTTTTGACTGTTTTTAAAATTGCAATATTTCAACTTTTCATATGGATGATTGTACATTTATTTATTTAATATTTGTGAATGCCTAAATGTAGGAAGCATTTGTTTGGTTGCTGGGGATAATGTAGATATAGTCTCACTCTCATAGGCTTTGAGTCTATTTTGCAGCAAAAAAATTTTACTATATTGGGTCTCCCAGCTTCAAAAATACCAAGTTATTTTATTGTGATGTTAGAACAGTTGTGTTACATAAATTCTTAATAAAACTAGGTGAAATTCTTGCTACTTATATAACCTTTGTAAGTTACTTAGCCACTGTGAGTTCAGGAATGACCAATAAGAAACAAAGTTTGCTGGTTCCCTCCTATAAAATGAGCACTGAAGTCTAGGCAGGCTTCTAGAAATCCACAGGGCTTTTATGAAAAGGAAAGGGGCCCTGTGAATAAATCTGATCTAGGACTCAACCTGCACAATCAGGCAGTGTGAAGCTTATAGGCTGGATTTACAGTTTGGGTTTCACAAAACTCCATTTATTTGATACCAATGTCATTCCAGCAAATGAGAGCATATGGACCTTTAATGAAGTAATGAACTCAGGTTTCTAAACCCAATGTTGGGCTTTACACTGATTCTGTTTGTTGCTGTGGGGTTGGTGTATCATGCCATCTTTGTCCTCTGGACTAATCACGCTGTTACAGATTCCTTCATGTAGAAGCCCTGTTTACCATAGCACGTATAACTTGTCTCACATGGTAGTCCTCCCAATCCATGGAGATGCTAGGGAGGGCTTGTTTGATTGAGTTACAGGTAAGACCTTTCAAATACTCAGCTAGATCTTATATGTGGGTTCACTGGGGGCCTGTGGGATTAGAAAAGAGAACGGAAATTCCACTCTTTTTATCATTTGCCTCACAACCATCAACAAAAGAACACCAGTGGTAACAAAGAAAAGCATGTAAAGAGACAGGAGCCAGTCAGGAATCACATAATGAGCTTCTTTTTTATTCAAATTATCCTGTCCACCTAGCCAATATATTAAAGAATAGTTATCTTCAGTTCCATAATCTTTATTCTCATGGAAATGAAAGTGTCCACTCATGTATTTAATGAAGTCACAATACATTTGTTGTGTGTGTTTGGTTGTACACTTTGTATTTTTTGTTGTCAATGGAGATGAAATAAAAAGTAAAACTGTATCCCAGCATGCTGAGATATCCCTGGGCATTCAATTAATTTCAGTACCTTTCCTCTATAAAGAGGTCATCACTCAGTAAAAGTGGTTCGTGTCCACCTCTATTACCGGCTACCATATTAGCCAGTTTTATACCCTCATGTCCTCTAATTCCTGTTGAAATGATCTCATTTCTCTATTTGTTTATTGTTGATCTTTCTTTATCAATTTTTACTACAAAAGAAGTTACTTGTCTTTCATTAAAACAACAGTGGTTAGAATAGTGCCTAACTGGGTATATTCTGCATGTTGGTAAATTGAACACCAATAAAAAATAAATTTATTATAAAAAAAATTATAAAATGAATAAAAAAAAGAATAGTGCCTAAAAGGCAATGTACTTGCTCTTTTAAATGAAAAGTCAGTCTCCTTTAAATGAGACCATCTGTCCTAGACATGATTGTTTTTGAAAGAAAATAAGAAGTTTCTTTACCTACCACTTCCTTATTAGAGAGAATATATATTTAATAAAAAGAATTATTTTATGTATTTTATTTATTTTTGTTTTATTAGTTTTAAAATGTTTTCATTTCAATTAAATTCTTTTTTATTTGTAATTTCATTAAGATATTCAGTTAAGTAGAGCTTCATTTATTTTATATAATGATAATTTAAATTCACAATGAAAGTAATGGCAAATCACAAGATCTTGAAATAGTTTCTTGTCTACAGAAAATGAAAATTTGCTTAATGAAGTTTTAGAGGTTAAGGGAACTATTGAAATTTTTCATCATTGACTATCAGCAACCCATTTATATATGAAGGGTACTCAGTGTCCTTTAATTAGAATATTTAATTAATTAGTACATCCAATTTATTATGATAAAATATATCTTAGTGCCCTGTATTTGGTGAGCCTTGTTAAAAATGACTGATTTTCTAAAATTATTGTTATTCAAACTCTAAAAAATGTGTATTAAATATGTTAGCTCTGCAGAGCCCAATAGAAATCTATGCAATTTTTAAGGTCTTCTGATAGATCACAGAGGTAGTCATTATTGTCCTGCAGATTCCTAAGATGGCAACACTCCCTAGGGACCTGGAAACTACTTAATTCTTCCACCCTTAGCCTTCAAATATGACTTCATCTGTCTGTTCTTCTCTTTCTTTCTTGTGATAACTTAAAGTGGCCTGTATTTTGAATTCCATCCCCTCTCTTGTAAAGAATTTTGCATCTTGAGTCAGCAACTTTCTCTTGGGTCCAAGTCATTCCCTAATTCTCTGCTCAAACATTTCAATGAGATATCCACACCTAAGCTTCTCAATTGATTTGATTCTTCAGGCATAAAGGTGATCAAGGGAACCTTCCATGTCTGCAGCCTTCAGGCCCGCCTCTGGCTCCTATGAGTTCATCTCAGTGTGCACGTGATGTTATATATTTTCCATGAGCAACATTATGTGATTAAGAAAGGAAATACTGGGCAGCCCCGGTGGCACAGCGGTTTAGCGCCGCCTGCAGCCTGGGGTGTGATCCTGGAGACCCGGGATCGAGTCCCGCATCGGGCTTCCTGCATGGAGCCTGCTTCTCCCTCCATCTGCGTCTCTGCCTCTCTCTTCGCTCTCTCTGAATGAATAAATAAACCTTAAAAAAAAAGAAAAAGAAAAAGAAAGGAAATACTAATATTTACTTGATGTCTTTATTATATGGCATCCTATTGTCATTCTTTATGTTCCAGACAGGTTTTCCTTTAGCATTCTTCCCTAAACACAGGACAGGATACATTCCTGTATTATTTTCCCTGTTGCTTTTTCACAGTACTTTTTACACATTATAATTAAATATAAATGTGTTAGTTATTCACTTGTCTGTCTCACCAGTGAATGAATGAAAAGGAGGCAAATATACATATTTGATATGCTTGACTTTCATTTCTTTTATTTTTACCTTCTTATTGTTTGGAACACAAACAATATTATTATGAAAAAGAAAAAAAGAAATAGATTAAAGCAGGATTGAAGAAGTATTACTAAAAGCTGATAAACCTAATTTTTATAAAATCTTAATACATGAGAATTTAATGATACATTATCACTGTTCGTGATACTTTGTAGAAGTTTCATTGAGTATTGGGTGTATCTCTCATTTTTGTATATTTAGCATTCTTCCCCACTTCCTTTACTGAAGACAGAACCCTTCTCTTCCTTTGGGACACTGCCCTCTTGCTCTCCAGATGAAAATGTGAATTATACTGCTTCCCTGTATTACCATAAATGACCAAGGCGAGTTCTTCACATTATTGAATACCTCTGAGATCTGTGATTGATCTAAGACTGACAGGTACCCTAAGCAGAAACAATTACAATCCTTTTCTTAGTGATTGACATGATGTCAGCACTAAATACTTTGTAAATCTATATCTACTATGTGCCATTTTGCCACCACAAGAACCTGATTAAGAATTCAGCAAACACAGAGGGCAAAGCCATGGATTGTGGAAGGAAAAAACTGTCCCAACTGACCTCTTTCCAACTCCAGATCCAATCTAAGCCTAAATACTCCTGGACTTTTCAGTTATATGGATCAATTTTAATAGCTTAACAAGGTTTCCTAAATGTATTCCAATGATTGCTCAAAATTCATCTTAAAATCCATTTTCAAATATAATTATTATCAAAACCGGTATGCATTCCACGTCACAGATGATCTCTACACTGGCCAATTTCTTTGCCTAATTAAAAGTATATGGTAAATGTTTACACATTAACTTTAAATAATAATATTTATTTATGCTTTTAATAAAAAATAAAAATAATCCATGAGAATTTTCACTTAGTGATATCAGCTAGGGCAAGAGATCCGTGTTGGTAGTATGTTATTTTTATCAGGACTGCTGCTTCTAAAATAGTACAATATATTTATAAAAATTGTGGAGAATATACATTTTTACCAACCTGAATCCATTTTTAGTCACAAGCCTATGCTTGCCAGCATTAGTATCTGTCTTCTAGGAAGGAATTCATATGGGTAGAAATTTGTGTGTAGAGAAATTCCTATACTTTTGCTTGACCAATATTTTCACTAGTTAGTAATTAAATTTTTTAATCAAAAGAATCTTTCTTACCTGTAAACTTACCCAAAAGTCCATGTGTAAATTATTAATTTATTAATACCAATTATGATTCCAGTTAAGCCTGGAATAGTTCTGATTGAGGTGAGAGAGGTAGATCTACAGTTTGGTCTTTTAGATCACTTCCCCCCATGGCACTTTTGGCAAGAGCATAGGGCTTAATGAAGCTCTTTGAAATCCCCTGGGATTTTAAAAATGTGGGTTAAAGTGAAAAGGTAACAGGTAGATTAGAAGTGTACCCAGTTAGTATATTTTTATTATCATCACATCATTTGTTTGAGACTGTCTTGTTAAATGTCAGAAATCGAGGGGCACATTTTTTATTTGTTTTGTTTGTTTTTCTAGTAACAACTGCCTGTGGAAATGTACGCCTGCTCCTTGTGTGCTGGTCTGCTCACTGAAAAGGTGACAATGACCTGACAGAAATGACAAGGAATTTATTTTGCCTGAGTGATCACACAGTTAATGGAACATTAAACAGTTCATTCTTATGATTAGGTGATTAACAGAATAATTTCTTAGAAAATACTGGTTGCTAAGAGCAAGAATACAATGAAGGTTTGAAAGAGTTGCCTTATGTGTCAAAACAGAGTAATAATTCAGAAACATCCAAAATAAATGAAGTGAATTAGAGGGAATGGCATATGAAAACTTCTGTTGGGAAGTAGTTTACTGTCAAATAAGCATTGTGTTAGTTCCACAACTGCCATAGCATGTCTCTCTTTTTTTATTTTTGGCCTACTTCACATTACCCCACAATCAGTCTTCCTAAAGAATGTACTGGAAATATAACGACAGTGAAGAAATTACACTTTAGATAAGAGTATTCAGTGCCTGGGAGGTTATATGTCTGCTAGTGGCCCTGATCAACAACAGAAGTGCTAATTGGGCAAGAAGCTTCATACCTGCCCCTCTTGGCTTGATTCTCTGCAGTACCTGGTCCACCTTAGATTTGTTTCTTCTACCAGTCTACAGTTTCCATTCTTTATTAACAATAAACACATGCAGATATTAAACACCTAGGTGTTGGTTATTATAAATACTAATTCAGTGAGCTACCATCACTCCCTCATCATAAGCCAAGTTCCCACAGAAGCTTAGATCTCTTTCTGAACTCTCTGTTGTTTCATTGATTCTTATATTTACACTTCCAACAATACCATAATGTTTGAATTATTATAAAGCAGATAAGATAAATAAAACAGTTAAGTGTCAACCTGATAGACCTAAAAAAATTCTTGCATTTTGCAAGCATTATGCAAGCCCCACTGAGTCACCAAGGCTGCCCTCTTCATGTATTTTAAATAAAATCTCATATCACAGTAGATTTAATATAAAAACAGATAAGAGTCCTGCTTTCTTCTATTTAGTAGACATGAAAAATATTTTCAAAAATGTTAATTACTCAGCACTATTTTCTTCTTTTGGAAAATGTAGTTATTTGGGCATCCCGGGTGGCTCAGCGGTTTAGCGCCGCCTTCAGTCCGGGATGTGATCCTGGAGACTCGGGATCGAGTCCTGCGTCAGGCTACCTGCATGGAGCCTGCTTCTCCCTCTGCCTGTGTCTGCCTTTCTCTCTCTTTCTCTCTCTCTCTCTCCCCCGTGTCTCTCACACATAAATAAAATCTTTAAAAAAAAAGAAAATGTAGTTATTTTTCATAAAGATGCTACTTACAGTAACATGTCATGGGTTTATTCATTATTGAAGATCCATTAAATACATTTTCTCAATTTTAATTTTGAATATGATGGATAAAAATAATATAAAGCAAGACTTTGGAGCTCCTTAATAATCTTAAATGATTATTTAAGTGGTTCTCTGAGCAAAACATTTGAAAAATGCTGAGTTAAAAGATAAAAATGTAGACATGAAGGATATACACCAAAATCTCTTGATAATGATATATATAATTTTTTTCTTTAGAGGGAGAGAATTATGGCTACTGGGAAGGAAAATAAAAGGGAAAACTCAACTTTATCAATTATGTTCCATTTCTTTATGAAAAGATTGAAGATACAATGGCAAATTACTAATATATGCTTTCCAACTCATTTTGGGGAGGAGTTTGCTCTATTGTTTTAGTGACTGTTTAATTTTTTTATAAAATTGGTATGAGACTTAGTTCCTTTCTCTAAAGTACTCATGACTTACATGATATATATTCTTGTAAATACTCTTTTTCTCAAACATTCTATAGACCATACACATATTCCTAATACTTGCATGTTTGGGAGGAGAGGTTCAGGTGATCATAGCACTGCAGCCAAAGGTAACCAATGATGATGTGTTCATAAATTGATAGTCTTTCAAACTTTTTCTTTCTTCATATCAACAATATGTTTCCTGCTTAAGAACTACTCTGTTTTAAAATAAAGAACCATCAGCAGTATTCATTATTAAAGCAGCATAAAATACTTTTAAAATGGGAACATTTTATTTTCTGGTGTAGCTAGTGATCTGTCACACAACACCCTTTGTTTTAAATTACAGAGGAAAAAGTATCTAGCCAGGAGCATGTTAACATGGTGAGTACCCAGGCTGGGAGTAATGAAAACATAGGTTCTTTCCTCAGGTCTTCCCCTAATGAAAAATTGTTGTTTTCGTCAAATCTCTTAAATTGCAAAAATCACAAAAGCACTCTAACTAGCTCATACAAGAAAGACTTATAGTAGAAATTCACTAGGATGATCTCAGTAGAGACAGAAAATGAGGTAGGCTTCATGGAACTAGGACCTAGAAATGTTTTGTTTTTTTTTTTTTTAAGTTAGTTGTATTTCTATTTCTAGAGTGTCAGCATTCTTTTATCCTCTTCCTCTCTGTCTGATCCATTGTCTCCTCTCAGGACCACCCTCCTCTACTTGTTCAAACATGAAACTTTTTTGCTTTCATGTGGCCTTGATGTCCATGTTACTCACCTTACCTTTGACCAAATATGTTTTGTCCATTTAAGAGTAAGAGGACTGGCATTGTTGCGTAGCTCCTATTCTGACCATGAATCATTATACTAGAAAATAATCTATCTCTAAAATCATTAGCATCCAATGTAGATAACTATGGAGAAGGCCATGCTCCAACCTACACAATAAAACTTTGTTGGATTTTCCCCCTAGATACTATAGTTACTCTCCAAAGTCCTCAGCCATCTAATTCTGGGACTCTGTTTTTCTCCCTTTCGTCCTTTAAACAACTTCTAATATCCTGTCCATTTTTTGGATCTCAGCATGTCTATTTCCTTCAAACTAGATACCACATATATATACACACAGAAATTATAAAATTAATATTGATCATGTATTATTCTTCAAACATGTCATCATAGGGTTGAGGTCAAAAGGCTAATCTTGGTTTTACCTTGAACAGTTAAATTCACAGAAGGTATTTGCCACTTAATTCTGTTTGTTGAAGAGGTAGTACTTTGGGATGAATTTATGGTATGGATGAGCTTCTCTTGCTGAAATAGGTCCTCAGCCTAGGGTCAATCAATATAAAAGCATGTAGGAAAAATTGAATGTGGCTGAAAATGAACTGACATATTCAAAGCAGATATAGGAACTCAGGTAAGCAAATCACATCTCTAGGGATTTAAGCAACCCCCCATGATAATTTAGAATATTAAAATACTATAAGATAAAAATATATGAATATATGGAATGATATCACTTTATTTTACATAGAATTTTATATAATCTGCCAAATCAATGTCAATCTTTTAGTAACTTTTTTAGTAATTTTTTAGTAATTGTTTTTAGTAATTTCTATTCTTAAAATATTTTCCCATCACAATACAATTGATTTCTTCCAACATCTCTGTAAGTATAACAAAATCAATTCATTTTTATTACATATAAGAAATAAGCTTTTGCTATTTTATTATCATTTGTTAGGTAAATGTTTATGAATTTCTTTGCTGAAAACAATCTGAAAATTGGAATGCAAGTCCTTTGTTTAGCTGAACATTGTAACTCAGAATCTCTATTTCCATTCCTAGAACACACAAAGAGTATTGATCAAACCACATATTTACTAAACAAATTTATAATATGAAAAACTGCAAACGAAAGGTTATATGCATTTTCTGAATACAATTAATTCTTGGAAAGTATCAGTGAAATGAAAAATCCCTAGGCATGAATTGCAAGATAAAACTCAATATGTTTATCGGGTAATAAAATTATATTAGCTTTGTCTTTTCCTTATTAACATAATGTTCTACTAGTCAAATATCTGTAATTTAAACTGACCTCCAAAGTAATTACTGTCTTCTTTGTCAGGAATTTTATTTATAAACTTAAAATTAAGTTTGAAAAATACTCAAGTTTGGGGACGCCTGATTGGCTCAGCGATTGAGCATCTGCCTTCAGCTCAGGACGTGATCCTGGAGTTCCGGGATCGAGTTCCAACCAGCTCCCTGCATGGAGCTTGCTTCTCTCTCTGCCTATGTCTCTGCCTCTCGCTGTGTGTGTCTTTTATGAATAAATAAATAAAATCTTTAAATTAAAAAAAAAATCAAGTTCATCACCCATCATTGTATGTACAGAGATGACCCCATCATACAGCTCTTGAACTCACTGTATATATATGCAATAATGATAGAAACCAACTATCATCAAACAGCTAGAGGACAATGTGGTAAGTATATGGTCAGAGTTGCACATTATTTATAAGAGCAAATTTGGAGTAAATACACTCTTTATTAATAAAACACTGTCTAATCAGAGAATTTTCAAACAAATTATAAATGAGTTATTATACTCTACTGTAACTAAATATTCTGGATCCATTAAATATGATGTCTCCTAATGTGTATACTATGAAGAGAAGGCACACAATAAAGGCGTTATGAAGGAAAGCAAGACAAAAATGTGTTAATTCTATATTATTTCAGTCATACACACATGTATAAAAAGGGAGTGAGAAAAAATGTGGGGGAGTTAAGCATAGCAGTTTTTGTGGGCTGGCTGTTGAGATCTTGCAAGTGGAGAAGCACAGAATATTGCTCTGCAAGGCTCCAGAAATAAAGCAGCAGATGTTGAAGCAAAGAGCAGAGAGGGGTGTCACTATAGACTGAAGGGAAGGCTGAGAGTATGAAACAGCTTAGGGTCCAAATATGTGGATCTTGTTCCTCTGGAGCTCAACAACCTTTAATTACCATCCCTGAATTCTGTAAAACATCCCTGAATTATTAAAAATACTCCCCTTTAAAAAATGTTCCCCTTTTACTTAAACTGGTTAAATTTATTTACCATTACTTGTAGTCAAAAGTGCTTTAACTGAAGTAAAATTTTTCAATAAATAGATAAAGAATAGAAATCAGTACTTTTTAGGAGCTTATATACTTGTATTATACCTTTTGATGCCCAAGAGTAGTTTGCAGATAATTCTGCTTAATAACCTCAGACAGCTCTCCTATCATAATATTTATAGTGCTATCAGGTGTAGGGAGTACATCTCTAAATTCAACTTGAAAGCCAGATCGCTACTTTTCAGCTTCTAAGAGCGCTAACCTTAGAGAGGAAACTACCTTGAATTGCAGAACACATCCCCCAAGCATGCTATCCAGTAGAAATTTCTGTAATGATGGAAATATTCCTTCTGTGCTGTACAAAGTGGTAGTCAGTAGACATAGGTAATTATTGAGAATTTGAAAGGCATCTAGTGTGATTGGGGAACTAACTTTAAAATATTATTTAATTTTAATGAATGTAAAAGCAAATAGCTACACGTGGCTAGTGGATTATATCAGACAGCACAACCTTTGAGTATAACTGGGAAAAGTAGAAATATAATTAATGCTATATTAGCATCAAAAATCACAACCATCTCTTATATTCTTGTGCACAGTGGATGTCTCCTGGTTTATGACATTTTAGCAGATAAATTACAAATTGAATCTTTAAATAATATCTTTTTTCTTTACTTATCATGTATCTAAAAATATGGAAAACTTAAAAGAAATCCACAGTAGGCTTCCTACCTCAAATAATAATAATCCTATTAAACAAAACAAAAGGTAGGGGAAAAAAACAAACAAGCAAGTGGGAAACAGCAAAAGCATATCAAACTGTAGGCAATAGATAACAAGTTCCTACCATTTTCTAGGGAAATAGTATTTGTTTAGAAAATCACATAAATTTTGAAAATGTGTCCGAAAAGTACATTGTGGCTAGTAAACCACTGCTGTCAAATATAACTGATAAACATTTTTAGACAATATTTCTGATCTTGAGTAGCTTAAAAAAGGACTTAATATAAATAAAACAAATAATAATTATAGCTTATGATAGGAAGAATTGCATGATATTTAAAAACCAGTGTGTGTTATAATAATTATAAATAAAGAAATATTACTTTGACACAAGTGGACTAGAAAAGCATAAACAAAGTTTAAGTAGGACCTAAATAATTGGCATGGGAAAAAAAAATTGTGTTTAGAAGGGAAAACATAGTAGAGAATGGATATTGAGTAAATCCATAGGGCTATGCAGGTGCAGTGGTGGAAAGGTTGGACAAAGAAGATTGCAGAAACTTACTGGATTGATTGAGGAGCACTGAGGGATTTAGACTTTATTGCAAAGGTGATGTAAGTCCCAGAAAGTGTTACAATTAACCCATGAATCCAAGATTGTCCATTTAACACATGTAACTGTGACCAGCATCTCTATATGGATTTCTTAAGGTTTTTCTCTTCAACTCAGTCATACATACTCAGTTCTATAAATAATAATACAATTGATTCATTGAAAAATAAAATATTTATTGAATTTAAAAATTAATGATAAGCTACTTTTTTTATAACTAAAAATTGCTTTCCAAACAATTTTCATACTTGAAAGAAAGCCTGAAATGCAGCAACTTCAGATTTTGGTCAATGTTTTGTTTTGTTTTGTTTTGTTTTGTTTTGTTTTGTTTTGTTTTGGTGTGGGGGTGTTCAGATATATAATGAACAGCTAATTCTATTGCATAAGCCAAAAATATCAACAGTTAGGAAGTCTGAAAGGCCAAGTGGAAGTCTTAAAATTCATAGCATCATATTCCCTATACACAATAGTATCTTCCCCTTTAACTGTGTCCCAACTATACTAAAATAATTTGGGCATTAAATATAAAGAATATTTCCCTTCCAAACTCCTAGCCCATTTTCTGATTGTAACTTTTTAAAAACAATTTAATTTCTTTAAACTATAAAGAGAGACTATAAGGAGAAAGCAAATTTAATAATAGGCTTGATGTTGACTCCCAGAATTAAGAATTCAAAATATATGTATTAGACAAATATTAGAAGAGGCAAGATAAATTATTTGCATTTATCCATTGAGTTCTATTTAGATACCAATAGATGGCTTCCCTCTTAAAAATGATGTTTATATCAAATTAGAATATTTTTAAGCACCCATAAAATTCTTAATTTTTTGTAATAATAACAATGTTTTTAGAGTTTCATATCATGATAAGTTAGAATTCTTGAAATAAGATATTATCACGACAGGATTTTATCTTGAGTAAAGAGATATAAACACATACATATACAGACATAGTTGACCCTTGAACAACATGGATTTGAAGTTTGTGGGTCCATCTTTTTTCAATATAGGCAAATACTGTAAATTTTTTTTCTCTTCCTTATAATTTTTAAATAACATTTCTTTAGCTTTATTTTAAGTATACAATATATACTATATATAAAAAAAAATTGTGTCGATTGACTGCTTATGTTATCAGTAAAGCTTCCGGTGTACAGTAAACTCTTAGTAATTAAGTTTTTGAGATGTCAAAAGTTTTACATGGATTTTCAACCATGCAGGTGGTTGGCACCCCTAAATCCTGTTGTTGTTCAAGGATCAACTGCATATATATATTTTTTTAAATTCAAAAGTATAAAGTAAAATTCAAGTGTAATCATAATGGATAAGCACCTATGTATTTTTCTTTTCTTTTTTTTTATTTTTTTAAATTTATTTATGATAGTCACACAGAGAGAGAGAGAGAGAGAGAGAGAGGCAGAGACACAGGCAGAGGGAGAAGCAGGCTCCATGCACCGGGAGCCCAACGTGGGATTCGATCCTGGGTCTCCAGGATCGCGCCCTGGGCCAAAGGCAGGCACCAAACCGCTGCGCCACCCAGGGATCCCTGTATTTTTCTTTTACTTAGAAACAAAACACACACAAAAAGAACATACCTGTTTCTGTATGTCAAGATGATAACTGAAATACTCAGTTTTTAAATATATTCCGACACAGTTAACAACATTTTAACTAAATACTGGCACAAACCCGTGATAGAAGACATAAGGTCTGTACCTTCTTTATCTTTGTATTGACATGTATGGGTATTTGTGACTATGACCTTATCTTATGTGAATTAGTTTTGAATCTCTTATGCATTCATATGCAGGTCTTATAATCAGAGCATAGTTTAAATCCTAATCCTGATACTTTGAATCTGTGTGATAATTGGGTAAATCATGTTACATTGTATACTCAGAAAAAATTTTTGAATGAGATTGGAAGGAGGCATGAAAAAGTCATTCTTCTGGCAGAGTCTGAAAACCTAAGCTTCTGAGATTTAGACACTGACACTGCAAGCACAGAGCAAAAGGAAGATAATAGTCTGGATAAGGGAAATGGCAATAATTTGTAAATAGGCAGACAAAAAATATGAGCAGAACAAAATCACTAAAATGAATGCATAAGGAGAGTGAAGGAGTAAATGAAAAACAACAATGGGAGATACATTATAGAAGTCATTAAGGAAAGATGCATGGCAGGAAATAATGGATGTCTCAAACAGATGTCATAAAACATATAGCAGGGTAGATTAGTTAATTTGAAAGATTTTATATATATTAATAGAAATTAATATATATTATTATATATTAATATGTATTAGTATTTATTAAGTTTGAATTTCTATTGTAGTTATTTTTGTGACATAGCCATGGTGAATTCTTTTGCAAAAGAGAAAAATTAAGAGTTTAAAAAATCTAAATCTAAAGTAAAAAGTGTTATCCCAGCATTTTAAACTAAGCATTATGCTATTAAGCACAAATAGATCATATTACTACATGATTTATTATTTTAGAGGGGTGGGCAGAGGGTGATGTGAATGAGTAGATCTCAGTATATTGGGATCATCAATGATAAAAAATTACAGAGAATAGTGATCAAAGGCATGAATGCACTTTAAAGTAAGACTGCAAATATGACTAACCCTGGCTCTGTGAGTTTAAATAATTCTATTTTTTTTTTTTTTTTTGGTGTGAAGTAGTCTGATAAATCTTAGTACATATGATTGTTTAAATAAAACAAATTGTGGTCCAACAGTTTGGAACACAATATATTCTATATAAAGACATCTCAGTTTAAGTATCACTCCAACAGTTACTAGTCATGTGACACTAAGTATATCTCAGCGTCAGCTACATTATCTGTAAAATAAGCATCATAATAGACATAATTAACACACAAATATGAGGATTAAATGAAATAATCCACAGAAAACTTTTGGTAAAGTCCCTGGCATGCCTGCATACTCAAAATTTACTCCCTATAATTTTATAAATTGTAACTTATAAATTATATAAATGCTACTTTTATATAGTAGTTCACAATTTTTATACCATAAAAGAGTTCTACATAGGTACAATTTAAACAATAGATAATATTTTAACAATAAATGAAGAAAATCAACAAATACATCAACAAGTAGAAAATAGAGTAAACAACGACACAGTATATCTCTTAACTGGAGTCTACTTATTAACTCAGAAAGCACTTCACGCATTTATTTGTGTGTGTCTTGATTTTAATAGTATTTTGTTATATATGTGCATAAAGACAAAATTTCTGTTTCGCAATGGAAAGCATTTCATAAAATATTTAAATTACAGACTCTCAAAAAAAGTGACTTTGTGTTAGCTTTTTAAAATGACATCATTAAAAAAAATAATAAAAAATAAAATGACATCATTTATTTAGTCAATTTTGACAATAAATCTCAAATTGATGCCAACTCTCTGGCTCAGTTGGTTAAGGATTATGTATTTTATAATGGGATCAATGTAAATAAGACAGATTGCATAGATAAGCAAACAGAAAAAAATAACAAGAAAATATGTAGATTCATAACTTATTTGGTTTCTATTTTTAATATATAAGTTTTTGCCAGTCAGCATTTTCTTCTAGTCAAGCAGTTCTGTGATTTTTTTTCCCACCATATCTGCCCCTAACCAGATTCACTCATCTGTCCAGGGAATTTCCCAGCTCCTTCTCCCATAATTAAAGGATCCAGAAAATACCTTGAGAAGATTGAAAAATTATCACAATTTGAGTAAATTCAGTGGGGAATCTTGTTACTTGATTTCTTTATGTATGATTTTAAATAGAATAATTATCTTTTATTCTTGAAAACTAGCGAACAGTTTTTTCTTTACAAATGCTTTTTAAAAAGAAATACATTACTATTTTTAAAAGCAAACACCTGTTTCTTTGTTTAAAAAATGAGTTTTCAAGATTGTTTACAAAGTAAACACACACATGCACACATATACATATATATATACACTAAAACTTTAAATATTTTTAGCTTCTGACATAAAGTATACCAATATTAAATTTTACATAAGCATAATATAAGCTGATTAAACATAATAATCTGAAAGTAAATATTTTTTAAAGAAATAGACTTTAAAAAAATACATTCTTTTGGATGTATATCCCCAGTGTATATCATATATATATAATCTGTTAAAAAAGAAAGAATAAGATCATTTTTACATTAATATTATAAAAAGTATTTTCATCTTCACTGCTGTATTTTATTAACTAGCAGCATGGCCTGTAAAAACTCTTCTCATTGATTTTTGACTGTAAATTGTATAAAAATGGAATCTGTCACCCTTCACCAAAAAAATAACAAGAAAAAATGAATACAAATATGTGGAAAACAAAGTTGATCTGTATCAATAAACCAAAACAAATGATCAATAGGTGAAAAATGTCTTGACAATCAAATGGGGTTTTGAAGATAACTTTTAGCTGGCCCTGGGATGCTGATTTCAGCTAAAAGTAGCAAAGCACTGTTCTTTAAAGTTTGCTACAAGCCTTAAGCTAGCAAGATAACAGTCCTTTATCTAGAACATTGGGAAGCTGAACAGGGTAGCTTTGGAAGCTTTCTATAACTTATTTGGCAATAAGAAGCCAGGTAGAATAGACTAGTGATAAATCACATTGAGTCACCATTGGTGTGGCAGACCTACAACATCTGCAGTATAAACAGCATGCAGCTGCCAATCTCTGATGACTGAGTAAAAGTAAAGGCTAAAAGAACACATTTACACACAAAGCCTGTGTTACCTGAAACTTCAGAATGAAACAGGGAGGATTATTGCTAGTGGGCAATACAACCTTGGCTTTAGCACTTCTCTCAAAGAAAAAAAACAAAAACCTGCAAAAAAGAGCTTGAGCACCTGAATGGCTGAGTGATTGAGCATCTGCCTTTGGCTCAGGTTATGATCCTGGGGTCCTGGGTTTGATTATGCATCAGGCTCCCCATAGGGAAGCCTCCCTCTCTGGGTCTCTCATGAATAAATAAATAAAATCTTAAAAAAAAAAGAGATAGAGAACTCAAATAATGAAACATAAATGCATTATTTCTAGATACATGTTTTAAGTCCCTGAATTGAAAAAAAACAAAAACAAAAAACACAGAGGACTCTTTTGAACGCTGGGGAAAATTCTTAAGGCATTTGAGTGGCTAAAAATTTTATTAGCTTCAAACTTCCTAATGGCATTCAGTTTTAGAATTTTGAGGGCTAATTATAAATTCTGAAAGGTTGATCTGGTTATTTTATACACAGCCAAGCATTTATTCAAGTACTAAAGCAACTAACAAAAGTTTTTGAACATTCAAAAAAGCAGAGATATTTCTCGGCTGATAAGAAAGTTCTACAGAGTAAACTTCAGCCAACCAAATCATGGGGAAATAAACTACAACAAACAAATTGGACAATGATCAGATCCTTTAAGTATAAAGCAAGAATTGTAATAAATATGTGATTATAGAATACTCATAAATACATGGATTCTAGAGTGAAAAAAATAGTATAACTTACGAGGTTTTGGCAAGGAGAGGACAACGTAAGTAGGAGGTAATTCTTTTTCTGTGGTTAGAATAAACAAAATGTTAGCTATAAGGTAAACACTGAGAAAAATTATATGTCTAACTAAAGCCAAATGGATAATGGGTTAAAAGAGGGTAGAATAATGGGAAACATACTGATACTAATAAAAAATATCCTAATTTCTCATTTTATTGATTAAAAAATTACTTCTAAAGAAATAGCATTGTAGGGAGCCTGGGTAGCTCAGTCAGTTAGGCATCTGCCTTCAGTTCAGGTCATAATCCTGGGGTCCTGAGATAAAGCCCTATGTGGAGCTCCCTGCTCAGCAGAGAGTGCTTCTCCCTCTCCCTCTGCCTCTCCCCCACTCATTCTCTCTTTCCCTCTCTCTCAGATAATTTTTTTTTAAAAAGCATTGTAAAACAATGGCCAAAAATAAAAATATATATGTATGATTTTCAAAGAGATATATATGTATGATTTTCAATTTAAAATATATATATACACAAATATATGTATGTGTATGAAAAAGAGTGGTAAAGAGATGGGCAAAGAGTGAATATGCCTGAGAAGTATCTTTAAAAATGCAGGATACAAGGTAGCCCGGGTGGCTCAGTGGTTTAGTGCCACCTTCAGCCTAGGGTGTGATCCTGGAGACCCAGGATCGAGACCCACATGGGGCTCCCTGGATAGAGCCGGTTTCTCCCTCTGCCTGTGTCTCTGCCTCTCTCTCTCTCTCTCTCTCTGTTTCTTATGAATAAATAAATAAAAATCTTTTAAAAAATGCAGGATACAGAGAAGTAAGATAGCAGAATAGTAGAGGGTCCTAAGCTTGCCTCAGTACTCAAACACAGATAAAAATCAGATCATTCTAAACACCCAAGAAATTGATCTGAGGGCAAACAGAACAAAATGTACAATCAGAGGAGGAAAAAAGGCCATATCATGGAAGGTGCTGCTTTTCCAGGGCAAGTGTGACTGAGAACCAGAGCAGCAGGCCTCTCCCCTGGAAGACCAGCACAAACTTCCCTATATGCACCTTGTCTGCGGACCATACAGTTCTGCAAAGCTTCACCTTTAATGGAAATAGAGTCAGGTCTCTTTTAACAAGCAGACTAGAGCACACCCAGTTAAAATGCATCACACTCTGGCCAAGATCCAAACAGTCCCTACTGTAGGCAAGGAGAAACTCTGCGGAGGATTTACCTGAAAGAGTAACCAAAGCACAGCAGCAGAGTGCACATAGCATACACCAGAGGCACTTCCTGAAGTTCGAGACTCTGGACAGTATATGACATCTTTATAAAGTCATTACTCTCAGAAGTAGGAAACGTGACAGCCTTTCCTAATATATAGAAAGCAGACACCTAGACAAAAATGTCAAGACAGAGGAATTCATCCCAAAAGAGAACAAGAAAAGGTCATGGCCCAGATCTAACCTGAAGAACCTAGAGCAACAATCATAAGAATACTAGCAGGACTTGAGAAAAGCATAGAAGACACCAGGGAGTCCCTTAATGCAGGGACTTACTTACTGTCAGGCCAAAATAAAAAATGCTATAACTGAGATGCAAAACCAACTGAATGTTATGACCATAAGTTTGGAAGAAGCAGTGGAACAAATAAGTGTTACAGAAAATAAAATTAAGGAAAATAACAAAGCTAAAAAGAGTGAAAGAAAAGTATTGGAACATAAGTGTACACTTAGGGAACTCAGAGATCCCATAAAGCATGATAATATTCATAGTACAGGCGTCCCAGAAGAAGAAAAGAAGGAGAAGGGGCAGAAGATTTATTTGAGCAAATTGTAGCTGAAAACTTCCCTAACCTGATGAAAGAAACAGACATCCAAATACAGGAGCACAGAAAACTGCCATTAAAATCAACAAAAGCAGGCCAACACCAAGACATATCAGAGTTAAAGTTGCAAAAGGCAAAAGAGAGACAGACAGACAGAAAAAATCATAAAAGCATCAAGAGAAAAGAAGCCCCTAACTTACAAGGGAAGACAAATCAGGTTAGCAGCAGATCTCTCCACAGAAATCAGACAGGTGAGGAGAGAGTGGCATAATATGTTAAATGTATGAAAATATGCATACAAGAATACTCTAGCCATCAAGATGGACATTCAGAATAGAAGTAGAGATAAAGTTTCCCAGACAAACAAAATTAAAGGAGTTCATGAACACTAACCCAGCCTGGCAAGAAACATTAAAGGGGACTCTTTAAGTGGGAGACAAAGACCAAAAACAACAAAGAATAGATAGAAGGAAACAGAGAAAATCTATAGAAATAATGACTTAACAAGTAATACAATGGCATTAAGTCATACATATCAATATCCTTCTGAATGTAAATGGACTATATACTCCAATCAAAAGACAGAGGTATCAGAATGGTTAAGAAAAACCAACAAACAAACAAGACCCACCTGTAGGCTGCCTGCAAAACACTCATTTTAAAACTATAGACACGTGTAGATTGAAAGTGAGGGGATTGAAAACCATTTATCATAGTAATGGATATCAAAAAAAGCTGGATTGACATACTTATGTCAGACAAACTAGATCTTAAAGCAAAGACTGCAAGATGAGGAAAGGCACTATATCATAATAAAGGAGTCTATCCAAAGAGATCCAACAATTGTAAATATTTGTGCCCCTAACTTGGAGCACTCAAATATATAAATCAATTAATGACAAACATAAAGAAACTCATTGGTAACAATTAAATAAGCAGCAGACAGATCATCTAAACAGAAATAGAACAAAGAAACAATGACCTTCAATGATGCACTGGACCAGATGGACTTAGCAGATACATTCAGAACATTTCATTCTAAAGCATCAGAATATGCATTCTTTTCGAAGGCACATGGGACATTCTCCAGAACAGATCAAATACTGGTCACAAACCAGGCCTCAACAAGTACAAAAAGACTGAGATCATACCATGCATATTTTCTGATCACAATGTTATGAAAACACAGAAAAGATTTGAGAAGACTTCAAATACATAGAGATGAAAGAACATCCTACTAAAGAATGAATGGGTTAACCATGAAATTAAAGAAATAAAACAATACATGAAAAAAATGATAATGAAATCACAATAGTCTAATATTTTGGGGATGGAGCAAAAGCAGTCATTAGAGGGAAGTATATAGTAATAGAGGCCTACCTCAAGAAAAAAGAAAGATCTCATATACACCTAATCTTACACCTAAAAGAACTAGAAAAATAATAGCAAATGAGGCCTATAGCAGAAGAAGGGAAATAATAAAGATTAGAGTAGAATTAAATGATATAGAAATAAAAATACCAGTAGAAAAGATTAATGAAACCAGGAGCTGCTTCTTTGAAAGAATTAATAAAATTGATTGCCCCCTAGCCAGACTTATTAAAAAGAAAAGAGAAAGGACCCAAATAACTAAAATAACAAATGAGAAAAGAGAGATCACACACAACTAACATCACAGAAATACAAACAATTAAAATATTATGAAGAATTATATGCCAACAAATTAGGCAATCTGGAAGAAATGGATACATTTCTAGGAACATGAACTAGAAAACAGGAAGAAATAGAAAACTTGAACATACTGGACCAACAAATAAATTGATTCAGGATAAAAAATCTCCCAACAAACAAAAGTCCAGGACCAGAAGGCTTTGCAGGGGAATTCTACCAAAACTTAAAGAAGAGTTAGTACCTATTGTTCTCAAAGAATTCCAAAAAATGGAAATAGAAGGAAAACTTCCAAACTCATTCTACAAGGCCTGCATTATCTTGATTCCAAAACCAGACACAGACTCCACTAAAAGAGAATTACAGGACAATATCCCTGATGAACATGGGTGCAAAAAATTCTCAACAAAATGTACATTGAAAGAATCATTCACTATGATGTAGTAGGATTTACTTCTGGGCTTCAAGGGTCATTCAATATTTGCATTGTTGATAGGAATGCAAGCTGGTACAGTCTGTGGAAAACAGTATGGTGGTTCCTCAAAAAGTTAAAAATAGAACTATCATATGACCAAGCAATTGCACTACCAGTTATTTATTCAAAGGACACAAAAGTACTAATTTGAAGGGATATATGCACTTTGATGTTTATAGCAGCATTATCAGCAATTGCTAAATTATGGAAAGAGCCCAAATATCCATTGAGTGATGAATGGATACAGAAGATGTGGTATATATATTCATATATGCATAGAAGATGTATATATAATATATATTCATATATATTATATAATATATATTATATATATTCATATATATATAGAAGATGTGGTATATATATAATATATATATTCAAATATGGATGATACCTAGGAATATATATATATATATATATATATATATATATATATATATATATATATACACAATGACCATTAGTCATCAAAAGGAATGAAATCTTGCCATTTCCAATGACATGGATGGAGCTGGAGGATACTATGCTAGATGAAAGTTAAAGAAAGACAAATGTCGGGGCAGCCCGGGTGGCTCAGCGGTTTAGCGCTGTCTTTAGCCCAGGGCCTGATCCTGGAAACCGGGATAAGAGTCCCACATCAGCCTCCTTGAATGGAGCCTGCTTCTCCCTCTGCCTGTCTCTGCCTCTCTTTCTCTCTCTGTGTGTCTCTCATGAATAAATAAATAAAATCTTAAAAAAAAAAGAAAGACAAATGCCATGTGATTTCACAGACAAATGCCATATGATTTCACTCACATGTGGAATTTAAGAAATGAAACACATACATAGTGAGACAAAAAAGGAAACAGGCAAACCATAAAACACTCTTAACTATAGATAACAAACTGAGGGTTGCTGGAGAGGACGTTGGTGGGGTGATAGACTAGATGGGTGAGGGGTATTAAGGAGAGCGCTTGTGATGAGCACTGGATGTTGTATATAAGTGATGAAATCACTGAATTCTACTCCTGAAACCAATATTACACCATATGTTAACTAATTGGAATTTAAATAAATACTTGAAATTAAAAAGAAAGAAGAAAAAAATAAATGCATTATTATTTCCATCAAATAAATAAAAGAATATACAGAATATATATAGTTTGTTCACTTGTGTGACCTGGTGAGGAGTAGAGAAGCTATTGATGAAATCTTTTGTGGGATGAGGATAAATGACAGAGAGTGCAATCAAAAAGGAGAGAAAAGATTAAGATTGCAAAGATCGCCCCCAAGAATATTTTGCATGACACAATCCAATTTTTGAACTCATTTTATATGTAGATCTGCATTTAATTAAAAAACTTAATAAAAAACGAGTAGTCAAAGTCATGACAAGCTAATACGAACAAACAAAAAAAGCCAGGTCTTCTTATTTCAATATCAGATACTCTTTAGTTTAAAGCAAATGCTTTTGGGGCTTTAAAAATGGATCTTAAGTATGTCAAAAGTTAACCAACCTTGCTTATAATTAAAAATAAATGACAGTTAAATCGAGAGAGAAATATAATTTTAGCACAGATTATTGAACACTAAAAAGTTTGATAATTCACTGTTTTGGCAGGAATATGGGGAATTTTTATGGAACTTTTGATTGGTATAATTTCGATAGATGATAATTTAATAAAAACTTCCGAAATTAAGAATGTACCACATTTCAATCAGCAATTCTACTTCTAGGAACTTATACATCAGGTGCAGCTTCACACCTGTGAAATAATGTATATTTAATAATGTTTAGCATGATGTTTGTGATAGAAAGGGTTTGGAAACCATCTCAGTGTCCATCAAGAAGAATATTTCAATAAATTATGTTAACATCCATATAGTAAAATGCCTTGAATTCTTAGAAAAACTCAGATGGATCATATGTACTGGTATGGAACTATTTCTGAGATATATAAATGCAAAAAGTGCAGAAAAGTATGTAATATAGTATCATTTTGTCAGAAAACAAATATTTATAATATAAGTATGCTTGTAATAGCCAGTTGCTCTGGGACCTGTGTAGCTAGGAAATAAGAGTAGGAAGGAAACCTATTTTTTTATGGTATATATTTGATAACTAATGAATTTTATATTGTGAATATGTTTTAACTTAAGATAATGAATGTATATGCATAAAATTGAGTATATGCATATAAGAAGAGTACTCAGGAAAGTATTAACAGTGGCAAGATTTTTTTGCTACTTAGGATTCACGGGACTGGAAACACTGGTTGCTGTATATCCTGTTGTGTTTGAATTTTCAAAATATGAAACATGTTTTTCTTTTATGAAAGAAAGAAGGAAGGGAGGAAGGAAAAAAGGCAGTAAATTATCCTACTTCAAAACAGTGGGTAAGTGCACTTCTCCAAGAGATCAAACTTTTGAATGTGACTAATTTGTGCCCACTAGTTGATCAAGTTCTCTGAGGCAGTCTTTATTAAAGAAAACAACACTATTTTATTTGACTAACTATGTTATCTTAAAGATAACACCTTTGGAAGGTGAAATGAAAGACATAATGAACTAATCATTTGCAGAAAGTATCCTCATGAAAGGACAGCTTGTTGGAATTCAAAACAAGCTGCTGAGCATGGATTTTATTCATGTTATTCAATAGAATGCATTCTTCAAGTCTCTCAAGCACAAAACCTAATGCCTAATTTAAGCAAGTTTGTGTAAAATACTGATTAGGTCATTATCAGAATACACCATAAAATGCTATTAAGGTTTTTCTCTTTGCTAACTTCCCCTTTTACTAATGCGAAACATTGAACAATATTGTCTAATAGAAAGGTTGATAATTTGAATCTCAGCTTTTCACTCAAGTACTTATATCAAAGTCCAGCTTATAAACTAAAGAAAAGAAAACAGCAAACATATCTTCTGGTCTCAACAGTTGGTCTATTTAATCTATAAATTCAGTTTAATGATCAGCAGGAGTCATCTAATGTACATTTTAAGATTTGTTGTTTTAATTATTAGTCTTCTATTATATGTAACAATTGACCTCTGTAAATGAATTAAAAAAATGCATTCTCAAAAGCAACTTATAATTCAGTGGAATATGCTCTACACTAACATATGCAGATTAAACTGTCAGTTACCTACATTTTAAGTTTATCATTTTCTTCTGTCAGGCATTCAATGAACTTTTCTAGAGATGGAAATATATTATGCTTTCTTGTTTTGTATTCCAAAAAAACATTTTCTAAAACATTTCTAAAAACATTTTCTAATAAATGTTTTCTAAAAAAACATTTTCTAATAGTTTGACAAAAAGTACAATCATTGGAGCCATTATATAAGAAGGCAATGGGAGAATGGAAATTCAAAAGAAAATGGAAAATACCTTTAATTTTCAATTATGTAAAGCCCACTTGTCAGAAGTACCTTGAGAGTTTCAGCTTAATATTAGTTCTCCAGTCAGGTCTCTGCTCACTCCAATCTCATCCTTCTTCTTCCATTAGCTTTAATAAACAAGAATTGTAAACCTTTAAAATTCAATCTTGCCGTTCAACATTTACTCTAATTCTAATTTAATTCTTTAAAGATACTCATCAATTTGCTTTTTTTTTTCTCTTCTTATTCTGCCATTGCTCTAATAGATATTTCAATTAAAAATAAATCCT
This sequence comes from Canis aureus, assembly GCF_053574225.1. NCBI lineage: Eukaryota > Metazoa > Chordata > Mammalia > Carnivora > Canidae > Canis > Canis aureus. The sequence goes on from NC_135643.1 coordinate 14,635,584, forward strand.
GGGGTCTGAGCAGATAGCTCAATTAGAGGTTAACTAACAAAAACCAACACTCTTAACCCCAGAGAAAAGATTGTAGAATGACCTAAAAGCCAGAAATAGTTATATTTTGGAAGAGGTAGCGTGGATTTTATCTAATTAGAAAGCATAAGCTAAATTTGAATGCCATATAATTTGTGGAATATGGGACTACATACAAAGTTATGCAAGCATAACATGTACTTTTTGCCATTTACAAGTCCAGATGGAATTTTCAGAGTTTATGGGAAGCATATTTAAATATTTTAGTGATATTATATTTTGAGTATATCTAATCTCTCTTCTGCCATTCATTCCATCGTTCAAATCTGTGAAAACTTTAAATGTTTTACCTTGCATTTTCTGTTTTAAAATCTGGTTGTTCTCAGTTCCTCCAACACCCACTTGGCATGGTTTTAGACTTTTTGTCATGTATCTGAAAAATTATCATGTAATTAATCAATGCTCCAGTGGAATTAGGGCAACTGGAATTCAATAATCATTGGTGGTATGATTAGTTCACAAATTTGTGAAACAAGGAATAAAGTCCCATGAGAAGTAAAATAAACTAGTGGCTAATAACATAAATTCTGGAGTCAGGCTTTGAATTTTGGTTCCATTGTTTTTTATTTTCTTAACAAAATGGAAAAACAAACAAAAATAATGCTTTTCTCATAGAGGGATATAAACATTGAGTGACTTGATGTGAATCAAGTACTTTGTACAATATCTAGTGCATAACAAGCAGTAATAAGCCCTTATTTCTATCTCTTGTCTTGGATATGTGATCTCTGAAATCGAAGCTAAAATAATCATAGTTGTTTACCTCCTAGTTATTCAAAGGAATGTATATACTCAAATTCATACTGCCTCAAGTTAAAATTCTTAGCATATTTTTACATGAATTGCTGGTAAGCCAGGACTCCTTTTCTTCAACTATATACAAGAGTTCTTGAAAGTACACTGAAATTATGTGTAATTCTTCATATACCCGGAAGGTATACAGCACTTTGGATCTACATTCATTTGGAATCTTTGGAGTATTTTTGTTCCACCCCTAGGTTTGGTAACTACACATTCTTCAAATTGAGGAAAAATATGGAAGAGACTAAGTTTGATTTGATTTGATCTTATTTGTCTACCACTGTTCTAGCTTTGTGTTAGATTGGATTTAAATTGGGACAAAAATCAACGGATCTATTTATAGTTTAAAATAAAGGTTCATGTCCTGTACTTCTCCAAAGTAGGGCAGCCTCATTTTTAGTTAATAGGAGACAGACCTGGTGTAGAAACTCTATTGAGGTTATTTGGGAATAATCAGGTCAAATAATATAAGGCATTCTTCTGAACTCTGAATGAGTATTTATTCATTTATGATTTGGTAATATTTAACTATAAGACAGAAATATAACTATGGTTTCCCTAAGTGTAGAAAAATCAGAAATATTGGAAGAGAAATTATTTCAGGTGCTGCTAGATCAAAATGAAATTGCATTTTATAATGGATGAATCATAATTATTCTTTGAAGGAAGATGAATAGTTACCATGGCAATAATTGTCTTCTTTAAGTGAGTTAGACACATTTTATATGGCATATTAAACCAAGAATCAAAACTCTTAAGGTGGGCTGAATGTTTTCTCTAAATGATATGTAGAGGTGATGAAAATTGATGCAGTTACTTCCAAAGTAATATACAATCTTTTATAAATATCCCATATGTAGAATTAGTAAATTTCATCTAATTTCCACTTTGCCTAAGTGGTTACTATCATCAATCATATCCTCATTCTCTATAAAAAATGACTTTCACCTAGTAACTTTGTGGGTTAGTGTTAGTCTGTCTCTACCTATAATTTCTCTTTCTGTCCTTTACCACTGTAATTTTTTTACTATTACCATTTTTTCCTCTCCTATTTTACCATTTCTTGTTTAATCAATTCTACCTCAGAAAATTTGCTTTATATGTGAAGCTAAATCTGCTCAAGAGGCAAACTTTTTCTTTGTCAAAATCCTGAACTAGACTATGGCACCAGCATATGGATTGTTTTCAGTGAGGAAGCTAAAGTGATATAATTATCTAAAATGGAAATGTCAGTCTCTGGCATTCAGTACTAGACATCTAGAGTTATTTTAAACATTATGGTGTGCATAAAAATCACTTTGAGAACAGGTTACAATGCAAATATCCTAAGTGACTTTGGTTCTAGAAGTTTGGGAAGATCTGGCAATCTTTATTCTAAACAAGATCTCTATTGTCATCAATCATATCTTCATCCTCTATAAAAAATGACTTTCACCCACAAACTTTGAGGGTAAACATTATAGGTAGCTCTGCACCTAAGGAAAAGTGGCCTAAGAAAACCAAGCCTCCGATCTAGCTTTAGCTCGATGAGCTGGCTGTCACATAGAAAAACCACTAAGGAAATGCAGTGACTGTCTATGCTACAGAAGGGCCTTTGGGCATGAGGGCAGTGTCTCTCTGTTTCTTTAAATTCTTGAATCTTTATTGATTAGGATTATTTAGCAGTTGAGTCAGAAAGTTGGAAAACTGAGGTCATTGTAATTCTGGAAATTGCACTATTTCATAGACTCTCAGTCTGTTTTCACACAGAAAGTGCTGAGCAAGCTATTTCTGATCTAAGGAGGTTGGGGTGATGCAAGTTTTCATCCTTACTATTATATAAGTATTTCACCCTTAATATTAGGATTGTTACACAATAGAAAAATGAAACTTCTGAAGAGTATACTTTAACTGATAAGTTTAGTGAAATCCCAAAGTTGGTGCATTTCCTGGCATGAGGTCTGGATGTCTCTTCAGCCACATCATGATGTACTTTTCCCCAAATAGCTGGGCAATAGAGAACATATAAGAATGTTCCTTTTAGTAGGCTGACATGAATCACCATTGATGTGAACCAACAGTGAATCTAAAGTATTTGTAATTCAGCCCGTAATCAATTTCTTGAAAGAAAAAGAGATAGAGCGCTTTCATGGAGTTCTTTGTTGAAGAATATAGATTCTGCCTGAAGATACTTTCATATAAGAATGAGAATTAGAACCAGTCTTGAAAGCTGCAGGTAAGAAGACCTTAGTCAAGAAGGAAATTATGTTGAGTTTATGAGTTGAAAAGCAAGGTAATTACTAGCATATCATACAAAATAGGGACCTAAAATAGTCTAAAAATGAGATAAAAGAAAGTCCAGAACCCCAAAAGTCAGGTTGTCAACATAAAGCCAGCAATTACAATACAGAAGTGAACCTGGTAACCTATAGCTTGTCTGAAAAGTTACTTGTATTTCTTGCCAACTTTAAGGACAAGTGACCAGGTATGCACACTTCTGACCCTACATGTGTGTAAAAGAAAAAAATAACAGATTTTGCACAGTAAAAGAACAGTGCTGATAACTGTTTTTATCCTTAGTAAGGTAAGGGTAAGAGAGAAAATGGGAAATTCTAAAACATTTGAGGATGTTGAGTAGGTCTGTATATTGACATATGTGTCAAGTTAAAATGGGAACACTTAATCAAAAATTAAAATTACAGGGGTAAAGCAAAGCCTTACTTGGAAAATTGCCTTAATGGAGTCACATTGTCCCAGTACAAATCCTCCAATTTCTAAGGATTCTCAGCTCTGTCATACTCTTATCTACAGAAAAGTCTAAACTCAGTGTATAACTAAGTCTCAATAAGGAGAAGTAATTGGATAAAATTGGGTGAAATTAAAGGCTAGTACGCTGTACTACAATAACCTCATGACTGCAACTCCACCGCAGAGATATAATTGCAAAATCAACTAGAATCATCTTGTCAGCTACCCTGGGGCCCTCCTCTGTCAACAGTATTCTTATGTGGTTTCCCTTCTTCTAGTTCCAGTCAAACAGTGATTGAAATCTTTTTTTTTTTTTATTTTTGGAATATGGGCATGTAATTGATTTTTTTCTTTTACCTGGATTAGGTTTTGATATGATTAATAATATAGGTCATTCTATATGGCATTGTTTAAGAGGCAACTCTTTTTATTCCAGGAGTCGTGTTCTTCACATTTCAGATTAGGTTCATTACGGAACTTGTTTCTGATTTGGTTGTTCTAGTGAGGGGACCAGAGACAATGTTCTGAGAAATGCTGCCCTAAGGAATTCTGTAGATAATTAATCTTATTCACAATATGTGGTTTTACAACTTGAAGTCTGAGGTTTGTCAACATTCCTCTGAAGGCTGTCTTCCTAGTGAAATTAAAAGAGAAAAAAATGACATTTACTCATGGATAAAAATGGCTTAAATGAAGCCAGAACTTCAAAGTTTAAACAAGTAACCTGATTGCTTTTGTCTCTAGACAGGTAAAAAATCCAAGTCAATCAAATATCTTCTCTCCTGCTATGAACATAGAGTATATTTAGTCCTTAGCCTGGAACTGTGTTAATATCATTAAATCAGCTTTACAATCTGGGGACTAATCTTATAAACCATTGACTTTAAAGCATTTCTATTAGAGGAGCATTTCTATTATATTGTGATATAAATATATTGTGATATAAATTTGTCCATGGTGACACATTTATCAGAGCTAGGTTTAAATCCAAATCTCATGATATTTAACGTTGTCATTTTTCAAATGTGGCACATTAAGGAGCCAGAGGGGAAAATTTAGAAAATGCCAAACTATTGTCAAAGCTAAATATAGTTTTAAACTGACACAACATCACATATTTGCATTGACCCATTTATCTAAGAAAATTTCAGCATGGACAATCATAAATGTATTTTTAAGTCCATTTTTTAGTACCCTTGTCCTCAGAAACAATTATAATTTATATCACTTAAGATGGGGAATTTTACAAACATGAATAAATGGTAAAATGACTTAGGGGAACCAAAAGTTGTTATATATTGAGTTATTTGAGTTTTATAGAAATTATCATACTTATTACCATCCTGTATTAAAACATTGCAGAAATTAATGCAAAATAGCTTACCTACATGTTGCTTATTTATCTATGATGTTTAATAAGTCAATTAAAATATTTACTGAGTATTTACAAAATATTATACTCTATACTTTGGGAATAGGTATTTTGAGCCCAAGAAAATGGGATAGTGTGTTTCACATTGTATTCCTACCTAAAAATGATGACTCCTCAGTATATATTAATTTAATGAATGCATATATAAAATTGTAGGACACACTCCCCCACTTTTTAAGTTTATTTTTTAAGTTATAAAGAGATACATATGTACAGAAAACATATACAAATAATTAAATTTTAAAAGTCAATATAAGATACTTGTTACTTAAGAAAAATAGATAATAGTTGATATGGAAGATGAAAGAGTTGGGGTGCCTGGATGGCTTAGTCAGTTACTCAGTCAACTCTTGATTTTGATTCAGGTCATGATCTTAGGGTCCTGGGATTGAGCCCCATGTTGGGCTCCTTGATCAGCAGGGAATTGCATGGAATTCTGTCTCCCTCTCCCTTTGCCCTCCCTCTGCACTCATGTGTGCTTTCTCTCTCTCTCTTTCTTTAAAATAAATAAATATATCTTTTAAAAAAAATCTCAAAGAATAATAGAAGGCTTCCAACTTGCCAGAGATTAGGAAACTTTTGTGAAAGTAGTATGTATAAGCTAGATAAAAATATAGATTTTATTTAAATAGAGTGTTGGGTAATAATAATCGGTTTTATCTTTGCATTGTCACTGTGATGAGCAAGACCAGATATGCTGAGACAAGTTTTGTAGGAATTTGTCTTTTGGGTTAAGGAATTTGATTTTATTCTTGATTTTTTTTTTTTTTTTGGACCCAGATAGGCTACTGTGTCATATAAAGTTATAACTGAATCTATTTTAAATTCAAGGCTTTTATTTTCTTTGTAGGTTACAAGTCCATCATATTTATCATAAAAGTAATTTTTTTTCATCATAACAAAATCAATATCATGTGTCCCTTCCTTCCTGCTTATATTTAGGCATGTCAATTCTTGCACAAAACCTGTTTATTTATATTGTGATATAAATATATTGTGATATAAATTAGAGTTCCTTTTGGGGGAGTGAAGAAAGGATATTTTGACACTTATTGTAATTAGTGAGAAAAATGTTACTGGTTTATTTCCAACAGATCACTAAAAACCAACAAATTTGAGAAGGCATTACTAAAGATAGAATTTACTTTGATATAGCTTGTCATACAAATAAGCTTGATTTTATTACCATTCCCTACTTACCCTACTTCAAAACAAGAGGCAGCTTAGAAAGAATCAGTACGTATTCAGATTCAGAGGAAAGACTTGCCATTCAATAAGAAATTTGCTCAAAATATATTTCCTACATCAGACAAGAAAGATCTGATTTGTTTTTAACTTCTCTTTCAGTCAAAATTATTCCATCCTTTTAAATGTTTGTAGTATATAGTATCTATAACTGGTATCTGCTTTCTTATTTCACTTAACTCATTCTTTGTTATCTTTACTTGGGCTTTTGAAGTCAGGGACTATGGTAGAGCAAATTGATTTGTTTAATAAAGATATTTGGAGGTTAAGGAGGAATTCTATACATGATGCCAAAGCCTGCTTTGGGGGGTCAGGAAAGGAATTACCACTAATCCACATGAAATAAATTGATAGGACAGAAAAGGAGGGACAAAAGGAGGGAAACAGAAAAGAGGGAGAGAAAGACAGAGGTAAGGCAAACGTAGAAAGGAATTTTAAGTAGTTCACTGTTAAGTGTGAAGTGTAAATGGTCTTTCTTCTTTCCCACAGAATCTTCAGTAAATTCTACTGTGCTGATCATTGCTTGTGCATGAGTAAATTTATTTGGGAACACTATAAGCAATCAAAAATGGAACTAATTGGGCCACCTATGTGGCTCTCTCACTTAAAGATCTGAATCTTGATTTTGGCTCTGGTCATGATTTCACAGTCTTAAGATTGAACCTCAAGACAGAGTCCATACTCAGTGCTGAATCTGCTTGAGATTCTCTCTTTGCCTCCCCCACTATTCATGCCTATGTTCTCTCTCTCTCTCAGCCTCTAAAATAAATAGATAAAATCTTTTAAAAAGCTTTTTTTAGTTTTAAAGGAGACCAACTAAAATTTGAATTAATTTTCATACAATCAAAAATATCTCTTGAATATGTATTATTGCCAGGCACACTCTGAGGGATAAATGCAATTAAAATGGATAGTGAGCTTCTCTTGCATAGTGTTGTAAGCAGAATTCAAAGATGACTCAATGACTGTCTTGACTATGGGTGACACTTGTGAATATGATGAGAGATCCATGATCACCCATGATTGGGTTACTAATCAGCTGACTGTGAGGTAATCAAAAGGAAGATTATTCTGGATGGCCCTAACTCAATAGGAAGAACCCCTGAGGCCTTTGGTTAACCTTAGGATGATATTCAAAGCCTAAGAAGATCTGTGGAATGTAACAGGAACCTGAGAGTGGTCTCTAGTTGCTGAGAATGGTCCTCAGGCAATAGATAGTAAGTCTTATGGCTGCAAGGAAATGAATTTTTCCAAAAACTTAAGGAAGCTTAGAAGTCTACAGATGAAGATGCACCCAGTTGGCACCTTGATTTATGATTTATGAGACTCTGAGCAGAGACTTCAGACTCTTGACCTACAGAATCTGTGAGGTCATAATTTTTAAATTTTTAAAAATTATTTTATTTATTTATTTTAGAGAGAGGCAAAGGGAGAAAATCTTAAGCAGGCTTCATGCTGGGCATTGAACCCCATGCTAGGCTCCATTTCACAACCCTAAGATCATGACATGAGCCAAAATCAAGAGTCAGATACTTCATTGACTGAGCCACCCAGTCACCGCATAACATTTTTTAAAGTTGTTCAACTTGTAGTGGTTAGACAGAAATAGAAATCTAACATGAACTCTTGGTGCCTTCTCTGTGTCTTTCTGTTTCACTGTGTTGTTGTTCTTATTGTTATTCAATTTAAAATTACCAAATGAGAGAATTGCCCAGTAATGATACTGAATACCCATTAATGGGCTCCTTTAGGCATACCATTTCAAAATCTAGTTAGACATACCACATGATTTTTTTAATATTTTATTTTTTATTTGAGAGAAAGAGAGAGAAAGAAAAAAAAAAAAAAACATGAACTGGGGAAGGAGCAGAGGGAGAGGGAGAAGCAGACTCCCCACTGAGAAGGGAGCCCAACGATGTGGGACTGGATCTCAGGACACTGAGATCATGACCTGAGCAGAAGGCGGGTGCCTAACTGACTAAACCACTCAGGTGCCCCTACCACATGATTAATGATAGCACTTATTGAATACTTACTATATACTAGATACTGTTGGAAGCATTTTTTAATGTATTGACTTATCTAATCATCACAACCATTATAATTAACCTCCACTTTATTGATGAGGTAACTGAGGCATAGAGAAGTTAATACTCCCAAGGTCACATACCAGTAAGTGGCAAACCTGAGTCTGAAAACCCAGGCAGTAGGACTTTGCAATATGTGAGTTTAATTTTGCATACTGCCCTTCCTGATGTATTAGAGAATATTATTCAAACAAATCCTACCTACCCACATTTAGATATGTCATATTGTGAAGTCAGAAGCCTTCTAAGTTCTCTGGTAAGTTGCAAAGGTTGCCCTGTGAGGAATTTTCTCACTACTTAGGGAATATCCTGTCTCAAATTGATAATAATCTGAGAAGCAGTACCTATACTAAAAATGACAGTCTTCAGCAATATTTCAGAGATGCAGGTAAAAATCACTGCTTGAAAATGTGTATTTATAAGAGAGTATTATTAAAAATAACAAGATCTTAAATTCTGAATAGCCATCATTTAAAATCCCACACAGAAAGAAATTCTTCCTTCTGACAAGAAGAAAATTATTGAAAATTCAGATAGAATAGCATTTCACCAGATTTTCAATTTGGGGAATTTTGGTCATAAGTAAAATCTAATATTAATACATATGCACTTCATTATAGTTCTTATTTTAGAACTTTCTAATCTGTCATTATGTGATATTATTATCTGTTTTGCAACCGTGGTTTTCTATGCTAAAGCACTTCACTGACTATAAATTAATGAGCATAAAAAATCAATTTGTAAAGAGAGTCAGAACACATACAGAGAATAATTTTGTTAATATTATCTTCATGATAGCATATCAATTTGATCATAATAAAGCAGTGTGGTCTTGTCACTGAATTTGAAAATATGTGGTAAGTATTCATTTTTTTCTCTCTGCTAATAATTAATGCAATGCACCTGTTTTAAAATCGTAGTATACTTAAATCTCTACTAATAAAATACCTTTTCTATATTTTTGGTGTAATACTATCATAACTGTACATATTTTATTGATCTTAATTTAATTCCAATATTATATTGCCATATTTTGCTTTTTCAATTTTATTTACACATTTATGCTCCTTTTACATTTTAAAATGGGGTGGGAATTAACTAAAGTATTATACAAAAATTTATTGAAGCTCTAGAATGTGTTAGATATTGTGTTAGGCAGTGGGCATATTTTAATAAAAAATACATTATTGATACCATTATGGAGATTTTAGCCCAGCAGAAAACTCTGTGTATATGTAGGTTATATGCACACACAGGAAGTGTATGTGTATGAAATGATATATATTAGTAAGTGATACAATGGAAAAGAAACAATCTGATTTAAAAATATTAATAGAGGGAAACTAGGCTAAATGGTAGGTGATTAAAGTAGATTTCTAGGCAAAGGTAAAATTTAAGATGAGAAAAGTCCTTTGAAAAGCAGAGAAATGTGTTTCAACAGAACAAATGAAATGTATCAAGATTCTGAGGTGAGAAACCCTTGATATTTAGAAAGGTATCCAGTGTGATTGATTGAACGGTAGTAGTGACCCAGTCAGTGAATACTAGGAGATCAATTTGGAGACGCAGGCAAGCCCCATTCACAGAGAACTCAGTGTAACTACCTGTTATGTAATTTAAAGTTTTGGAGAATTTCTTTTTAGTACTACAGAAGAACAAACAGCTAAAGTACCTTCAAATTGGTCCTCTATGCAATGATTGCCTTCATCTGGGTTTACTATTAAAATGCAGTGTTATATAGGATTCTACACAGACCTTACACTTTTCACAAAAATTAACTTGAAAGGGATTATATATCCCAATGTAACATGCAGACCTTTAAAATTTCTAGTAGTAGACATAGGGGAAAAGCTGCATGACCTCAGGTTTGGTGACGAGTTACAGATTCAACACAGAAAGCATGATTCATGGGAGGAAAAAAAATGATGTTTATTAAAATTTATAACTTCTCTGCAAATGATATTAATAAGATAAAAATGCAACTTGAAGACTGGGAGAAAGTATTTGCAAAATACTTATCTGATAAAACATTTATATTCAAAGTATACCAAAAACTCTTAAAACTCAATAATAAGAGAACAAACAACCCAGTTGAAAAATGGGCAAAAGGTTGGAAGGCACTTCATCAAAGAAGATATACTAATGCCAAGTAAGCATATGAAAAGGCACTCAACATCACTTGACATGAGGGAAATGCAAATTAGACAACAATGGCAAACTTCTGTGCACCTATTAGGATGGCTAAGCTCCAAAACTTGAAAATACAAATCGCTTGCAAAGTTGTGGAGGTTAATAAAACTGAAAATCAGAATTAAACAATCAAGTAAATGGATTGTTAATGACAAAAGCCAGGGTTTTCACTACTGGAATAGCAGGTTACCGATGAGAAAAAGGGTTCTAGAATGATTCATGTAGTAATGGATTAGAGTTAGAAACAGGTCTGAATTTGTGGTTTGCTATTTGGGTTACTATATACATATGTATGGGTTTGTTTTGTCAGCAAAGAAGAGCACCTAGAAGCGGAACACTCCAACAAGTACAAGTACTCCTAGAGCACAGATCTTGGCTTATAACACAACTCTCCAGTAAAAGGAAGCAGGATTTCTGGGCATTGTAGCTGATTCTAGGACTGAGGCAGGAACTATAGAAGAGAAACCTGGAACATTTGTATTGTAGCACCAGAAGAAAGGACATGCTCAGAAAACAAAAGCAAAACAAAAGCACACATTAATGGGAGTGTGTCAAAAAGGCACAGAAGCCAACTGAAAGAGCTCCCCATGCAGTGCTGAATCAATTTGAACAATAAAATACATAAAGTGATATTGGCTTATAACCCAAAGTATAAGGTTAATATCCATAAGTGAATACTTAAAATGTACAAACAAAAATAGGGAGACATTTCCATGCAGAAGAATTCCAAATAATTTATGTAGCTATTCCTCCCAAAACAAGGTGGAACATAATCCCTGCACCTTAAGTTTAAACATTGGCTGTGCTAGAGATTTCCTTTTAAAGAGCACAGTCAAGAAATTAGGGGGAAAAAAGTAACTTTCCAGTGGAGAACCTAGAAAACATTACCTCAGCCAAGTGATGAAATTCAGCATCCACGACAAAAGTCATGTTTTACAGTATGTACGCTTGGATATGATGCAATGAGACTGGCACTTTACCTCTATAGTTTTTCTCCCAAAAACAAAAAACAAAACAAAACAAAAAAACATAACCTCAGTCTAATCCTGTAAACATTACATAAATCCCAAATAAGATATAATCCACAATGTATCTAAGTAGTACTCCTCAAAACTATTAAAGATTCATAAACAAGAAATATCTGAGAAACTGCCACAGCTGAAGCAGAGCCTAAAGACATGATGACTACATGTAATGTGGCATCCTGGATGAGATCATAGAACAAGAACAAAAAGACATTAAGTAGAAACTAAAGAATGAAGTGTGGACTTTAGGTAATAATAATACTGGTTTATTAATTCTTACAAATACACGAAAGTAAGATGTTAGTAATAAGGCAATCTGGGTGTGGGGTATATGGTTGCTCTGTACTATCTTCATGGCGCTTTTGTAAATCTAAAACTATCCTGCAATAAAAATTTCTTTAAAAAAATCACAGTGCTTAATGAACATGAAAAGATTTCTACATGTATTCTCTGACCATACTCTAGGATAGGATGCTTTTTGTATTTTCTCCTTTGCCCTTGCTCCTGATTACCCTGTAGAATTTACTGTATTTTATTATTTTTTTACTCTGTAGAATTTTAAAAGCTATAATGAATTTAATTATAGTTTAGATCACATAAACTAAGTTAAAAAGATCTTCAAATCTTTTCTATAAATCCAAGACTATTCTAAAACAAAATGTTTACCTTATTTCACGGTCGTAGTTTTTTTTTTTTTTTTTTTCCAAATTTGAAAACTTTAACTGGTTGACATTTTAAGCCATTTCCATGATTTAGGTGTCACATGTTTTGGAAGACTATGACAATACTGTTACTGTAGCCAGGAAAAGAAAATGTCTTTTCCTTTTCTTTTTTTCTCATGGAGGGGGACTGTGGAATTTGTGGCTAAAAAAAGAAAATACATTCCACTTTAATCTTAAAAAGTCTCAAAGTACAAAAGCTGGCAAAACCCCAGGGGTGTAAAATTCACATTCTGAGGCCATTTCTTAAAGGTTGGCTTTTTAGGTCACCTGGCCTTCAATATTGTCTCCCTTTCTCTCTCTATCAGTGTATTGTCTTTATCTTACCTCACATTTAATGATGTAATACCACTTAGCAGATCTGTTTGAATATTCTAGGTTTTGTGTTCCAGGCTTTTACTTAAACTGTTCCTTCAGTCTGGAAGCCTTTTCTTTTCTTTCCTTTCCTTTCCTGTTTTCCTCTTTGCCAGAAAATCTTTTGTGAGTACTCACGCTATAAATTTTTATGCTGTCTTTGTAGTTTCCATATAATCAACGTTCATTAAGTAAGCAAATATTTATTGAGCTTCGACTGAGTATCAGATAGATACTCAATATGCTGGGTTCAGGGCTTCTTAGCTGGAATTGTCAGCTCCTTGAAGGAGGAGAACATGTCCTATCAATTATAACCCTCAGGCCTTGGCAGGCTTCTTGGTATTTAGTATATGTTCTGGAGGGAAAAAATTGTAGTTCTAAATGCAAACCAGTTCTCTCAGAATGCAAGATTTTCAAAAGTGAGACTTTTTTTTTAAGGATTTACTCATTTTTATGACTCTATATGACACATAATTTTTTCTCAGACTATGATTTTCCTTATACCCCTCATTTTCAACAATGCCCCATTTCTTCTCCTGAAGGCCCAGGAGATAAATTTGCTTCATATGATAGCAAAATAAAATGATTGCCCAAACATTTCAGATATTGAGAATTAATCTGGAATTTCTCCCATCATTCTTTTCAGATGGCTTGAGAAAAAAATGGAAGCCCCTTTTCCCCTTTATTAAATAGGTCGGATTTTCTGTTTCTTTAAGTTAGTTTACAACAAATGTCACTCTGTGTTTGAATGTTTGGAGCATTTCTATTATGTAGGTGTGTATGGGTGTGGGTGTATGTTTTTATTCCTATACACTTAGCAGAATTTAAACAGGATTATAAACAAAATAAAAATGTATTTAAATTATTATTTTCATAGTATTTCCAACTTAATTTTATAGATATGCATGTGTGAGAGAGATTGAGAAATGGTTAGACAAGTGAGAATATTTCACTCATTTGAATTCTCCAATATTCAGAAGTGTGTTTTAGGGATGCATGCAAATTTTAAAAACAATTCTTAACGTGTCATCTGGGTTTGCAATAGGTTACTTCCAGTATATAGCAGTCTAGACATTGCTCACATTCTAGTCATGTCAGTGATACCATTTTTTTTCTTGTTCAATCATCAATATATCTTCTAAAGTTATACCACTGAGCTTCAAGAAGTGTCCAAAAAAAAGCAATCTGAATTTATATTGGATGAATAGTATTAAAATTGTTACTGTTATTCTTCCTCCCAAGTCCTTAGCAATTCTAGACCATTGTGGTTAAGAGAAAAAAAAATAAAGAAGTAGTGAAGCATCTTCAGAATACTCCAAAATTGCCTTTATAATTTGGAAAAAAAACAAACAAAAATATGTAAAATTCATTAGTTATAACCACAATGACATGTATAGAAAACTATGTACTGAGCAGTGTAGGTAGATTTGCTTCTTAAATTCTCTGCCAACAAACCTATGAAGTAGGCATACCCATTATCTTCATAGTAGCAGAGAGAACACTGAGGCAAAGAGAATTTGTCAATTGGATCAGCTAAAGGAAGACAAAATTCCCCCTTAGAAGTCCGACCCACAGTTGGATACCATGCTTTAAGAGATAAAAAGAATCCTGTTATGCATCATGTATTCTTAAGATAAATATGACCCAATGTTTGGCATATCATTAAGTAATGTATTAAGGGTTTACCATGCTTATACATTTGTGGGTTCTCACATAAACGTTTAGTATTTGAAATTGGAGATTAAGTTCTGTTATTTAATTCAAGCATGTGTCTGTGTAAGGTTCTCAGTTATATTTGTTCATTTACTTAAATTATGGAATATTATATATATATATAAATAATATGGTCAGACATACAATATAATATTCAAACATAACAGACATAATTGCAATTGTAATTTATCACTCAGCTGGTCAATTTAGGTCTTCTTTCTGATTTGTCTATTATTAATGACAACACAATTTTCAAGATTAATGACAACACAATTTTCAAGTCACTGAGGTCCAAACTTCAGAATTATCCTTGACTTCATCTTTTTTTTTTGCCACCAAATCAAACCAATCACAGAATCTTATCAATTCTCTTCTGCATTATATATATATATATATATATATATATATATATATATATATACATATAAAAGATATATCCCCTTTCCTCCTGCCACTGCTAAATTTCAGGATTTTATACATACAACTCATTTCAACTCACCTTCCCTTACTTTTTATGTATACCTTACACTTAGGTCAAATAATATGTTAATTCCTAAATATTGCCCTTATTTTTTAATATCCTAGATTTCTTTGTTCATGCCAACACATCTCTTTGTAATTTCTTTTTCTTACTAATCCTTGTTCAAGTCCTTTCCTACTCACCCTTCAAGATTTTGCTTAAAGTACATTTTATAAAAACACACAAAAATAAAACTTTGCTTTATAAGAAGGGTGATAATTAGCCATTTTTAATCTGCTGTTAATCCTTCAGCTAGATAAGATTCCCTGTAAGCCATCCCTATGGGGATCATTTTCTCATTTCATTGAGTTCTATTCTCTTTTCTGACTATCCTACCTAATAGGCAAACACTTATCACTTCCTTACATGTTATATATTTGATAATATTTATTGCCTGTCTCCCCTCACTAGAATCTACAATAGACCCATGAGCACAAAAACTTTTTTCTCTTTACTGCTGAAGCCCCAATCCTCCCAAACTGTACCTAGCATAGAGTAGCACAGAAAATGTGTGTTCAATAAATCAGTGTCCAGTCAGGAATAGTCTCCTTTTTCATTACCTTCTTACAGTGTTTCATATATCCTAGCTGTTTTAATGTTATTCTTGCCATTTTGGTATTTTGTTATTTGTGTTACTTTTTTTTTTTTCACTAGAAGAGAAGATTTTTATCATTTCCATACCTGGCATAGTGCATTACATGTAGCAGGCATGCCTGGGAATTTTAGTGTTTTCTTTAAATGAATTTATCACAAGCAAATATTTGTAAGGATTATTTTAAGATTGTACAGTATTAGAGATTTGCTGATTTATCCATTCATTTTGTCCATTAATCTGAAACACAAATAAAACAAGTTAACATAGAGCTACTCTTATATAATGGCAGTGACTAATAAATAGATGTGTAATTTCAGTTTCATAGAGTCTAGCTTTCCTATATGATCCTGTATAAGAGCATGTACAAGTATCGGTGCCTGGGTGGCTCAGTGGTTGAGCATCTATCTGCCTTTGGCTCAGGTCGTGATCCCAGGTCCTGGGATCGAGTCCCACATCAGGCTCCTTGCAGGGAGCCTACTTCTCCCTCTGCCTATGCCTCTCTCTCTCTGTGCATCTCATTAATAAATAAGTAAAATCTTTATAAAAACAGTGCATGTAAGAATAGATGAGTACTTTATTTTAAAAACTCTTGTAAAAATACCATAGCATCCTTTCTTAAATTCTCTGTAGTGCCTTTAAAGTGTTATAGGCCAATCATTCCTGAAATATTTTTAAATGTGTTTCTATTTTCAAATAATTCCAATATTTGATTGGAAGTAGCATATTATAGGATCTAAATAAGATTTTAGTTTCTGTTTATCTCATTATAAACCTGTACTGAGGGGCTCAGTTGATTAAGGTCATGATCTCGGGGACCTGATTTCAGCTCAGGTCATGATTTGATTTCATTTCATCTCAGGGACATGAGATAGAGCCCTGCATCAGGCTCTGTGTTCAGCAGGGAGCCTGCTTGGCATTCTCCCTCTCCTCTCTCTCTGCCTTTCCCTCTCACTTGTGGGTGTGCATTTTCTCTCTCTCTCTCTCTCTCTCTCTCTCTCTCTGTCTCTCTCTGTCTCTCTCAAATAAATAAATAAGAATCTAAACAAAATAAAAAACTGTTGAACTTTATGGAGTTTTCTTAAAACCCTGAAGGGAGAAAGATAAATTAAGCAGTAATATCAATGTTGATATTAACAAGGCTTCTAGAATCTTAATGCTCATATTAATAAGTACTCTAGAAGTACTCTGGCACTGTTTCTGGAACCAAACATCTGAGTTTGATGCCTCCTCTACTGTTTATTTTTCTGACTCAGTTTCTTCATATAAAAAAAGGAATATAATAAAAATATTTAACTCAAAGATTTTTATGACCATTGGATGTGTTTGTAAATGTAAAGAACTTACGGCAATGTCTCACATGACAGACCTATATGTCTGCTAACTGTATTATCATTATTGGAATATCACAATTTATAGCGATTTTTCAGAAGTTCAAGTGTCTAAACATCAGCCAGCAGAATGATGAACTCCTTTTAGCACTTCCAGAGCAGATTCATCACTCATAAGAAGACAGAGTCACAAAAAAATGAACTCATGAGATTGATGTATAAATTCAGAATTCTAATTTATCCACATGCAATAAGAATGCTAACTATACCAAAGAAGAAGATAAATTATCCAACCTTGTCTTCATGTGGGTGGTACAGAGAAAGCCAAATTATAATCAAAATGTCTTAGCGAGAATGTGAATTGAAGAAGGAATCGGTTGTTTGATTTTGTTGTTAAGTGGGATTATGCTAAAGAATAAGCCTGCCAGGCAGTATTCTTGGAACTAAACATCCTCTTCCTAGGAAAATTTCCCCTATGCTATGCTCCTTGGGCTAAACAAAATCCCTTCTGGGTGACACAACTTTTAGTAAGTCAATCATGATATATTCCTAAAAGCCTAGAAATATTTTCTTTTTCACTTTATGGAAACTTTTCAATATTGCAGGGTATCTACATATCTTAAGAGATAAATCTTATTTTTCTCTAAGTTCTCCTGCAGGTAGAAGCATTGCTGTAGCCCCCAATACTAGCACCATTTATCATGGTGTAAAAGCATTATTGCTAAAAGCATACAATAAGGGAAGTACTGGTATATGCTTAGGAATATTATGTTAGAGAAAACTATCTCTTATTAGCTTTTATTTTATGCTAATAAATTTTATGCTAATAAATGTCTAAC
This sequence comes from Canis aureus, assembly GCF_053574225.1. Taxonomy (NCBI): domain Eukaryota; kingdom Metazoa; phylum Chordata; class Mammalia; order Carnivora; family Canidae; genus Canis; species Canis aureus. The sequence continues at coordinate 14,653,237 of NC_135643.1, forward strand.
GTAACCCTCTGATACAGTAGAATTGATGGACAAGACCAAATATTTGTTTCATTAAATTTTTTTTAAACATAAACCTCATGCAGTAATTATTCCTAAGCTTTTCTTAACATCAAATTGAGCACAACACGAAAACTGCTTTTTTAATACTGATGGTTCAATTTGCCTACTCTGTTTGAATTATATGGATTCAATACATTTGAAGACATTCATGCATGCACATGCACACATAGACATATGCACACATTTTTGCACATCTTGAACCATATTCTAACGTAAAGCAGATGGCTAAGCATATTTATTCCAAAGAGGTTAAATGACCTCTTAAAAGTAAAACAAACCAAGTTTTGCCAAAAAATATCTCATAAAGAATAAAAAATCTCTAAAGACCTGCTCTAAAACATTGTGCCTGTGGTCAACAATAGCAAGTAGTACATTGAAACATTTTTAAAGAAGTAGATCTCATAATAAGTGTTTTTACCACAATAAATTAAAAATTAAAAAGAAATAGAGCAGATAATAAAAATAAACTTTTTTGTGCCATACCTTCACAGTGTGCTGAGATTTAGGTTTGGATATTTGTGAAGTGAACATCCAGCTGCCCTGAATAGAATGGTTCACCTAAGGATTAAATGTCCACTGTGAAAAATCCAAATGTTTCTTCTAGATGAACTGCAACTGTGCCAAGAGACCACAAGTAAAATATTTAGTCCTAACTTTCAGATGGAAATATGTCTTCCTTATTGAGCTATACCTTTACTCTGAGAAAAATTTCTGGGACGAAAATATTTATTTTAATATTTCCGTATTTAACTGGTACCTGTTCACGATTAATGATCTTGCTTTAGTAAGGCATCATTTTCCAAAAGAAAAAGAGGAAAGAAATAGTTAAGATTATCAGTGAGAAATGAGACACAATGTGTACTATTTTAAGAAATAGTTAAGATTATCAGTGAGAAATGAGACACAATGTGTACTATTTTAAACTACATAAATGTGTATTATCCCCCTATTTTACACTGGACAAATGCTGTTTTTTTTAAATTAATTTCACTACCATAGATGTCAGCAATTCAAAATTTGTCATCATCTGGAGTCAGCTGAGTAGAAATATAATTTTTCACAAGGTTAAAGGCAATGGGATACCATATACAAAATTGTAATGCACTAGAGACTACTTGAGATAATCCTTTTTTAAAATTTCAGATAGCTAATCTTTTGTGTGCAGTAAGCTAACATGAATCATAATTTAAAACAATTGTTCTGTCAGCAATATTTCCTGGCTCTATCCTTGGGACAGAACATCATCTCCCTGGAAAAGGATCTCAACTCTTTTGCAATGCTATGCTTCCTGGATTAAGCAAACTCCCTATCACTTGGCACATGAAAATACATGATAGACAAGTTGAGCTAATGTTAATATTTAATAACTGGCATTTGTACAGCACTTTGCTTTTTAAAACTAGTTTCTTATATAATAACATTTGACTAATTGTCCTAGCAATCCTATGACACAAAATAGGTATTATAATCCTTGTGTTTAAAGTGAGATATTTGAAGCTCAAGGAAATTATTTAATATGACACAAATAATTTGTCGTAGGTATAAGTGATTGATCTCAAATTTATTCATTGACTACTTAGTATATGTCAGGCTAGCCTATGCTAATATGCAAGAAAAAATTCATGGTGCTTATTTATATAGTTCTTACTCAAACTAGACAATACTGTAAGTGCTTTACAAATATAATTCATTTAATCAATTGATAGGTGAGAAAATGAGGCAGAGAGAGGTTAAGTTGTCCAGGATCGCCAGTATATTGAGAGGTAGAGCCAGGATAAGAACCTGTGTGTCTTTAATTGTAATACTGTGTCTCTTGTTTATAAAACAGGAACCTGATAGCTATTACTCAAAATAGTTTTTAAGTCTCAAAATAGGATGCAAATGAAATCTAAATCAAACTTGCTACAAAACAATTGTCATTGTAAATGAGAAAGAGGTTTAGTAAAGAAAAAAAACGATTTAAAAGAAATTTTAAAAATTAAAATGAGGATAATTGAAAAAATCAGTATGATTAAAAAGTCTGACTGGAAACAGTATTCAAAGGCATCATGATGGAAGTAAAATACTACATATTAATGTTATCTTAAAGATACACATTCAAGGGACTTGATGAATTCATTGGCTATTCCTTTCTTTAAAGACAAAAACAGTTTTATGATTTTGTTTTAATTAGATCTTTTGTATTAGAATAAAATGGAATGCATATTTGTTCTCAAAGCATTTGTGTAAGTTTTCTGACATTTATTTTCCTTGTAGTCCTCAAAGAGGCTGTGATATTCATGAAAGAATATGAGCTCATACAAACAGGATCAAAACCTTGGTATTACAAAAGAGTTTGTTCAACTTAGAAGCACTTGGGAAAGGAAGCATTGCAAGATTAAAAACAAAGAGCAAGGATAGTTGAGCATTAAATATGTTTATACTTTCATGTATACAATTTGTGGAATTCACATAGGCACAAACTTCAAAATTAATTCAGTTTACAGAAGATTTAAGGTCTAGAGTTGCTGTGGATGTATAGCTGAGTGCTTATGACCTCAGATCCTATGTACAGTTACTTTTAATCACCTTGGCGAGCTTACACTTTCACTTTAAAAATAACAATACACTGAGTAAGCTTGAAGAGTTTGAAAAATATGCAGTAGAAAACCTTGGAAAAAAAGAGATTAATAATTATCCAACAACCTAACAGTATTTTCACTATTAATCACCACCCCCCAACCCCAGTATACATATATACCCCCATATAGAGAGTTCTTTCTTCCTTGTTGGAATCAATCATTCAAGTAATAACTGATTGTATAGTTTTTTTGTGATAGATCTTACATTAATCCTCTAAACCATTCCATAAGGGGATGACTGCTAGTATCTCACTGTGTAGGTGAGCCAACTAAGCCTTAGAGTGATGAGTTTGCTGAGATAGATTCCACTGTTTGATTTCAAACATGTGCTCTAAACTATTATGCAATGAAAATGGGTCCCTTGTTAAAAACTGGTGTTCAAAACTGTTGTTGTTCATGGTCCTACTTTGTGGTTCATGCTTTGAATCATTTTATGGCATTGTCCAAAGACACTCAAGTGACACTTTGTCAAGTTTTGCTAAATGTTAGAACTAAGTATCTGGGAAGTTTTAAAAAATCCCTATGCCTGTGTATACATCCCATACCAGTTAAATCACAGTCACTGGAGATGGTACTCAGGCATACATATTTTTATTTTGTAATTTTCCAGATGATAAAAAATATAAACAAACTTGAGAATCAGGATTCTGGATACTTTGCTCCCTACCATTAGTGCTTATTACATAGTCTACATTACACCAACATCCAGTCTCTACCCAAACATTTCTGGTAATAGCTTTGAGAGTCAATGAAATTCTTGGGTTAAATAAAAATCTGTCACTCATTCTTCCATCTTTTGGTGCTAGCCCTGCCTTGTTGGGATAATAACCTTTTTTTTATCTGTTTATCATCCCCTGAGTTTCTTTTTCTCCAAGATAACCTTTTTATTTCTTTAAACTGCTCATCTTATGATATGATTTCAAGTCTTCTCACTTATTCTCTAAGATAAACTAGTTATCAGTATGACACATTGGAAAGAACTTGGATTCTGGAGTCAGAATACCTTTAGTTTACATTCCATATATGCATTAATCTTGTAAACTTGAACAAGTTACAGAATATTCTCAGCTTCCCTTCTGCCACAAATAATGCTACTTCATTTAACTTTTGTGAATATAAAATGAGTTATATAAAGTAGGAATAAAATTAACAGAAATTGTGAGCACCAAAAACCATAGTGTCGGGAAGCCTGGGTGGCTCAGCAGTTGAGCATCTGCCTTTGGCTTAGGGCGTGATCCCAGAGTTCAGGGATCAAGTCCCATATCGGGCTCCCTGAGAGGAGCCTGCTTCTCCCTCTGCCTATGTCTCTGCCTTCTCTCTATGTCTCTCATGAATAAATAAATTAAAAAAAAAAAAAAAAAAAACATAGTGTCTTATCATGGCCGTCTTGACTTCCCACATAAGTAATTCAAATGAAAGTAACACTAACTCAGAGAGTAAGAACAAAGGAACTCAATTCAGCTTGAGGGTTTTTTTTTTCCTCCATTGCTGGCTATGTTAATTTTTTAAATTATTAAACAGCAGGTATACAGTTTGTTAAGTACATATGTTCATTTCTTTCTACCTTTATCTTGCTGCTGTTCCAAAGATACGTATTGCCAGTCCTGAGTAATATAGTGCTAAGGTGCTTGAATACGGTTCTGCTGAGTAGATTTGAGAGGGGGCCACACATTTGTGGCTTTAAGTCTGTCATTTAACCTCTTCTACAAACTCCACTTTCCTGATTTGCAATTGAAGATAATATTTGCCTTGGGGAATTGTGAGGATTGTGAAGATATCAGGGGATTAAAATAAATGAAGTATAAAAAGTGCCTTTCCGGGATCCCTGGGTGGCACAGCGGTTTGGCGCCTGCCTTTGGCCCAGGGCGAGATCTTGGAGACCCAGGATCGAATCCCATATCAGGCTCCCGGTGCATGGAGCCTGCTTCTCCCTCTGCCTGTGTCTCTGCCTCTCTCTCTCTCTCTGTGACTATCATACATAAATAAATAAATATTAAAAAAAAAATCTCATTTAAAAAAAAAAAGTGCCTTTTTTGAGTCATCAAAAATGGTAAATAAGTATAGTGGGTAAGAGCTTGGACTCTGATGCTGAACTATTTAGGTTCAAATCTTAGCTTAGAGTTCGCTGGCTCTGAAAACTTCAGAAAATTATGTAGAATCTGGGTCTCAGTTTCCTTCTTGGAAAATAGGGATAAAAGTACTACCTACTAGGGTTGTTGTGAGTTTTAAGTAATTAGTGCTCTTACTGTGTTTAATACAAAATGAAGACTCAATTTGTATTAACTATTATTATGAAAATAGTAATTTGTATTAGACATGAAAATTTCTGGCACTTGGTAGGCATTGAGTGGCATAATTTTCTTTTCTTTTTAAGTGAGATATCCATACTTGAACACATTACTGAAATATAGAACAATATCTGCATGTTGTAGGTATTCAATGAGTATATGCTGAAGAATGAACAAGTGAAGGTGGTCTGACCACAAAGTATAAGAGGGATTTTAACTTTAAAAACTTTCTTCATTGTAAGTATAGATTCATAGTTCTGATTGGTGTAACCTAAAAATAGATGTGTACTTCATTCTCTCCAAATGACCTAAATTCCAATTAAATTTAAATTTTTGTTTTAAATTTGAAAGCTCTTTACTTATATTTTATGATTTTCTAGTCATGCTTATGGTAAGTATTCTGAATATGCCTAGATAGGACAGTAGTGTAAGAGAAAACTTTCAAAAAGATTTTTTTTTAATTTTTTAATTTATTTATGATAGTCACAGAGAAAGAGAGAGAGGCAGAGCACAGGCAGAGGGAGAAGCAGGCTCGATGCACCGGGAGCCTGACGTGGGATTCGATCCCGGGTCTCCAGGATCGCGCCCTGGGCCAAAGGCAGGCGCCAAACCACTGCGCCACTCAGGGATCCCTCAAAAAGATTTTTAATTTAACTCACCATTATGTAACAGTTTGATAATAATTTCAATCATTGTGACTCAAGCTTGCCACTCTTACTGCCTGAAAAACCAAATGGAGACACTTAGTTTCTCAGTTTAGCTTAGCTTAGTAGCTTAGTTTGGCCTGAATCCACTTACCTTCCAACTCATCCTCTCTAGTAACTCTTAACACCTACACCTCTCCCAAGTCACTTAAGCTCTCTAGGCCTTAGCATCATCATCTGTTAAATGGGACCAGGTTACTTAGCTCATGAAGATTTCTTTAAGAAAGGAGTGAAATGGCATATGTGAAAGTATTCCAAAATATACAATAAAATACACATAACAGCTACATGTTTGTGTGTATATGTGTGTGTATTCATATATATATGTATATATACAGTCATATATATATATACATATATATATATATGAATACAAAGAGACAGGCGGAGAGAGAGAGAATTAAATATGCTGCTTGCTCAAGCATATCCTAGACAAATGGCAATCAAAGTAGCTGTGCCTAAAGTTCAGAGACTTGCCTCAATAATTTGAGCATTCTGATAGTGACTATTTTAGAATGCTTATTTTGGTAGAAATATAAATGATAGGAGAATAAATTGCTTGCATTTTCTCCTTGTAACACGTCAGAAGAGGTTGATTTTAATTATGATATTTTGCACTTAAATTTTTACAACCTATTGCCAAACTTTAAGATTCAAGTTTATTCATTTTATCTGCCTAAGATCTAAAATTATTGATTTTCCTAAATAAATATCATTTAAAAGTTATATTATAAAATAAGCACCCAGACTGCAAACTATTTCAGAGGATGCTGAGCTCTGTGAAATAACTGACCCACATTGTCATAGCTGTTACCCTAGTGCACATCTCTGACAGATTCCTTTAGCTACCTAACTCTGCTTCTACTTTTCTACTTTATAACCCAAGATGCCATTTGATATATGTCAGAATGGTGCTATTAGGCATTAAGAGATTTGAAAACTAATAACTATAAGAAGAGAATAGAAAACTTGGAAGAGTTTAGTCTGAAAAGCTAAGTTCGACAGAATAATAATGATAATGATCATTAAAACTAGAAAACCTTGGGATGCCAGAGTGGCTCAACCATCAAATGTCTGCCTTTGGCTCAGGGCATGGTCCCTGGTCCTGAGAACAAGTCCTGCATGGGGATCCCTGCAGGAAGCCTGCTTCTCTATGTCTCTGCCTCTCTTTGTGTGTCTCTCATGAATAAATAAAGTCTTAAAAAAACAGCTAGAAAACCTTTTTAAAATAAATAAATACTGGAAAACTTTTCCTAGCTCCGTTCTATTCTCAAAATAAAAGCCAGTTTTGGGCAGCCCGGGTGGCTCAGCGGGTTAGCGCTGCCTTCAGCCCAAGGAGTGATCCTGGAGACCAGGGATTGAGTCCCAAGTTGGGCTCCCTGCATGGAGCCTGCTTCTCTCTGCCTGTGTCTCTGCCTCTCTCTCTCTGTTTCTCATGAATAAATAAATAAAAATCTTTTTTAAAATTAAAAAATAAAAAAATAAGAGCCACTTTTCACCTTAATATATATAAGATAGAGACATGACGATATATATTTTTTTAATCTGTGCTGTTTGTTAGAATAAAAGGACCACTGGAGATCCTGTCAACTTGATCCACTTCACAAAAATATTGGTTGTTTCCAATATAGACTTTATTTTTACTTTTTAAAATGTGGACAAATGAAGGAAACAGGGAAATAATTATACTACGATGTACCAAAACCATAATTATGCTTCCTGCTGACTTTTAACAAACCACCAGGATGAAAAACTAATGATGGGTGAGCAAGAGAGTGTCTGGTAATTTTCCTAAAGCACATTTATATTGCATTTTAGAATGTCTTCCTCAGGAGAGCACAAATTATTTTTTATTAACAAAGAACTGTAAGGAAAAAGTGCTGCTGTCTTTGTGCTGTTTTATTTTTTTAAGAGTTTAAATGTTTCCTCTAGTTTTATTATTTCAACACATAATAGAAAAAGTTACTTGTACAATAAATAAGTTGTGGTTGTAGTTAACATTACATAGTTTGTAATCTTTCTAGTTTTTCATATTTTAAAGGCAGAAAAATTTTCTCAACAGCACATGGCTTTGTCTTACTTTTTAAGTCATTCTAAACTAGCTTATCCTTTAATAAATAGAGCATTTATTGAAAAGAATTATCCAACTGTTCTCCCATGCTTAAGATTTCCTTTATTTTTTTCTCTTAAAAAGCATAATCCAAAATATTTTCTCTACGAAACACTCACTGCAATTGAGAGACTTATATTTTATAAAGCAGAGTAGGCTTTTAAAGTTTTATATTACCATTGTTAGATTTGGAGAGTACTAGAAACAATTCTTAGCTAGTTTAATCACTGTTCATAGAAGTGGCTACTAAGAGGAGGGTGAATTTCCAATTCATAGAACATTTAACTAAAATATTGTAAAAGGAATATAACTTATCTGAATGTGTATATGGCTAATCTATATATTTTTAATATTCTTTTTTATGTTTATTATTCTTTCTGTTGCTTAGCTAAAATGACTTAAAATTAGCTTTAAGTGTGTGAACTGATATATCTTGATTTCAGTCTGACTAAACTGTAAGAAAGAAATATCAACTGTAACATACTGACATTTCTTTAAGAGATCTCGGTAGAATTTTCAGTAGCCACTGACTTCCAACTTTTTATTCCTGAGAAAAATGATAGGCTAACCTACCCTATCAAATACTAAAATCCAATATTAATGTTTATCTTTGGAATTTTGATTAATTTATACTTTTTTCACTAAAAATAACAATCTAGTGAATATTTTATTGAATATGTAAACAATTGAAAATTAGACTAATGAATAAATTATGACTTGTATAATCAATAACTATTATATATTGCTATAGACAAAAACCCTATTACTCTATCAACACACAAAGATCTAAGGTTCTGTCAACTAGGGAAATTTTCCAGATAGGTGAAGATTATCATATATGTATGAAAAAATAACTTTTATAGCACATGCTTCTATCAAACTTCCTACCATCTTTAAAGATGGTTAATGAACATAATTCAACATGAATTTGATTGCACAGATCATAGGAGGACAACACAACTTACTCAATTAACTCAAATGCCCATTCCCTCTGGAAAGCCTTGATGCTGCTGATGATGGGCATCTTTCGCATTATCTTGCTTGCTACTTTTCTTTGCCCCTAAGCCTGGGGTTGTAATATGGTTGTAATCATTATCTTAAATATTATTATTATTATTATTATTATTATTATTATTATTATTAAGCAAACTAGTTAAGTTTTAGGTAAACAGATCAAATGGGCAAGTGAAAAGAATGAACAAAACTAAGTTGAAGGTTTTACAATGTCTTGAGAACACCGAAAAATTTGGAAGAAATGAGTAAATCCATCAAAAAGACCAATATTCAGATTGCTTTGCAAGGAACTTTAATCTCTAAAGCCACTTTATATTCACTTAAGGTGGAATTTGTGGAAGATGCTATACTGTATGACTTTGCAAGAGAGAGAAAGCAGAGTAACATGCAGAAGATCCTCTCACACAAAGGAAAGACCTTGTTCCTATGTTAAAATGTGGTTAAATGCACGAAATTCCACATGTTTTCGGTTAAAATAAAATGCTTTTTATGATTCTTAGATTTATAGGCTTTCTCTGGCCGCTGATCAACTGGTCCTGATTTTGCAAATGAGAAGGCATTGATTTAATGTATTTTATTATAAGTCATATCCTAAGGAAGGCTATATTCATTTGTTATGGAATAGGATGTGATACAATATTGTCCTTGCTTCTTAGGTACCACTGTACTTTCAGGTCCACATTTCTCTCATGCTTCTGCATATTTTGCATGTCTGATTCCAGGTAACTGGAATAGTACTGCACCTTCAATAGACAAAGTTGGATATAGTTCAAATTTGCCAGTCAAGACATAAACTTTGCAGAATGATCTCCCTCCTCCCTGCATCCCACAATCTACTTATTTTTCCATTTTCTCTTTTATGTAGGCCAGTCTGAATGTTATTTGGGAAAGTGATAGGTAGATTTAAAGGACTAGGTAAATGTAAGCTTATAGCAAACCTGAGGATTAAGCAAAGATTTCTAAATTCTGCCACCATTTGGGTAGCACTGAAGATTTTTCATGAGTATTTGTATATATCAGCTATACGTTTGAAAATGATTAATCTCCATGTCTTCTCTTTTCATTATGGTTTTAGTCTTCTCTGTCCTTTTTCTGTAAAAAGCATATAGTTCATCATAATGAGTACATCTGTGTCAAATAAGAGAAAAATAAGTTTAAAGAGAATGCTTATTTCTATCTCTACAAAAATAATTCCTTACATAGCCCTTCCTCAGTATTAACTTATTTTCCCTGAATCTATAGTGTGAAGAGTACTGACATTTAAAAGGTTTTTAATTTCTATTGATAATAAATGAGCACACTGCCAGAGAAGAAGACTAAAATCATTAGCAGGACTTACCTCAAGTCTTTCAGGCCCTCATATTCACACACAGTGCATGCTTCTTCTTATTGTTGCAAATGTCAACTTTCTTCTTGATAGGTGTCCTTTGGGAAATGGTTCACTCCATTTCAAAGGCATATAATAAAAGGAAAGGGCTTAGGGCAATATTTAAGCAATGAAAGAAACATAGGACATTTATGACTAGCTGGGAGGAACTGATTGCCTTTGGCTGTGCCTTGGGGAATCCCTAGGAAACACAGTAAGTTTGTGATTACTATTATAAGTTAAAATGATTTAAAGCATGCAGGGGAATTTGTGTTTTCCTTACGGGTGTATTTCATATTCTCCGTGTGCCTTGAAAGTTCATACTTACCTCCTGTGTTTCTTACTGAAGTACTAACAGGAGATGTATTATTGAAAATTGCAGAAGAATGACTTTCAAGTGGGTCAATTTAAGTAAAGAAAAGAATAATTGAAAGCAAAGTTTATGTAAGAGAACTTCTGTGTTTTCGCCTACTCAGTTAAATGTCTCTCATAAAACTGTTATGTTTTTAAATTAATGATACCAAAATTTGCATTGCAAACATTTGTTAGATACATATGATAAATTTGTTACCACGTGTGTAACTATGGTGAATAGGCAGTGTTAGAGGTAGGTAAAAAAGAAGAGCATAAATTGAATTTTCTCAGTGCATTTTCATTGTGGTTATGTCCTTAAATGTTTAGATACAGTAGAATTATTTTGGAGGCTGTCAGGATGTGATTCATTATTACCATACAGGTTGTCATTTCTCAAATTTTTCCAGGTTGTTGAGAAAATAAAGTATCTCACAAATCCCTATAATTTTTTCTTGTACTCCTAAAAAACAATCATTTCTGTTTTTCTGGGGTTTTTTGTAGTTAAAGATCTAACACCTGGGGTTCCTGGGTGGCTCAGTCGGTTAAAGCTTCGGACTTTTGATTTTGGCTCAGGTCATGATCTTACGGATGTGCCATCCAGCCCAGTGTAGCACAATGCTAGATGTGCTAGACGTGCACCATGCTAGACGTGCAGCACCATGCTATACTTGCAACCTGCTCAGAATCTTAGCTCTCTCCCTCTCTTCCTCTACTTGCTTGTGCTTTCTCTCTCTCTCCCTTAAAAAAAAAAAATCTGACACCAAATCCAACTTACTTTATGTCTCAATTTCACTACCCTACCTTCAAATTTAAAACATGGCAGAAGAATTATTCTTGAAATGTCTGAAATGCTAATAGTAGATATTCAGCCTGGTTGTCATTATTTTTGGTCATATAAAGATAACAAACTGGGTACAAAATGTGCAATCTATGTAAAGGCACTTTCATCTTTGCAAGTTCTGTGCAGTGTCTGGTTTGATAAATGAACACGTGACTCTATCACTTGAGTCATCCAAGGTGGTAGATCAAGGTCATGCCTTGGGCAGCTCAATGATCCAAGGGGGATTTTAAAATAGATAATATTTTAATATGTTCAATTTGAGTGTTTTTTTTTAAAGATTTTATTTATTTATTCACGAGAGACACACAGAGAGGCAGAGACACAGGCAAAGGGAGAAGCAGGCTCCATGGAGGGAACCTGATGTGGGACTTGATCCAGGGACTCCAGGATCACGCACTGAGCCGAAGGCAGGTGATAAACCACTCAACCACCCAGGGATCCCACAATTTGAGTATTTTAATAAAAGCTTAAATATAAAAGCAAGAATCTAAACACAATACTAATAAGGTTGTTTCCTGTATAATTTAAGTACCTAAAATACATACACCTGAAGTTTTCAATTTCAAGGAATTGCCAAGTATTTTACAACCTACATATGAACTATTAACCCATTTTTGTTAATTAGTCCTTGAGGACAGTTCTGAGCAGAATATATAAACTTAAAACTTTACCCTTATAAGTTTAAATAGAAATTCCAGCAAAAAGCATGAAAGAATATAACAATATTGATATTTACCAGAAATATCTTATCATCATTTAAAATCATATTATTTCACCATTTAAAATGGTTATATTGACTAAATCCTACTATTTTCACATATATATACTGCAATGGGACAAAGGCCAAATTTTATTTGTAATTATTCTAGAAGTTGAGCATTCTTCTACAAATGCTTAATCTTAAATCTATTTTCTTGAACAGCTAAGTATTTCTTCAACCATTTCTTCATCAATAGAACTTTAGTTATGAAGCTTAAGATAAGACAATTGGAATCCTAATTTCTAAAAATGTCATACTTCCTTGGTTTCCAATTATGCTATCTTTATAATTTTATAACTCTTTAGTCTCTTATCTGTAGTTCTGTGATCCAAAGAAACAACAACAACAACAACAAAAGCTAGTAAAGTCCCCTGAAAACCCAAAGTTTTTATATGACTTACTTGGTAACCAAATCTGATGTGATCTAAATTAAGAAGAAAACATTTATAATTTATTTAAATCCCAGTGGGGTTTATCATATTTTTGCTGCAGAAATATTAATGTCTTTGATTACTCTAGCCCTAGACTTAGCTTGAGGTGTTACTTTGCAAATCTAAATAATTCTGAATTCTGAGAAACACTTGGCCCAAAGCTTTTGGAAAAAGGGTTATTTAAGAATTTTTTAGATTCATATTTCCATTCTGTGTCTGGCACTGTTTGCTTTTTGGTGTGTGTGCCTGGGGCCAGTGAATAAGTTCTAAATTCTCTTTCAATTATAGTTGAGATATTATTTTAACATTTTTCTCAGGTAAGAATAGTGTTAGCTCTTTCTCCAACCAGGTTATATATTCTTCTTTTCTATCTCTGTGTTCTGGACTACACCTACAATCTATTTTTAAATAAATGCTTCTAGAGGAGTAAGAAGATATTAATAAAGTTTATCCTTGTGTGTGTGCTTTTTAAGGCATTTATTGCCTTTTCTTCATGGGTTTCTAGTTTTATATTTTTTCCTGTCCCAGAATCTTGTGCTTATTTCAAGTCTTATTTACAACTAAGATGGTTTATAATTAGAACCACCATACCTACATAATCCAGAGAATAGCCTCTGATGGAAATGGGAAAAAAAATATATCATGTGGAGATATCTGTGCTTCAGTGCATTTCATCACTTCTAATATAGCAATACATATGAAATAAGCACAAGGTGTGCTATAAATATTAGTCAAGTAAGTATAATAATATCCATGAACTATTCCGTAATTAAATCGAATGCTGGCTTGTTCTTTATCAAGCCTTGGATGGATAAGTTCAATATTTGGATTTGGACATATTATATTTAATTATTATTAATTGGCACTTCAATTTATAGTCTGAAATTATGGATGGAATTTTAAATAACTTTCTAGAGAGAAAATGAGTTAGAAAGAAAATTATGTGGATGAACTGGAGAATCTAGGCTTAAGTCATCATGTTTACCTAAATATTTTCTCTTACTGGTTCTACACTATTTATGCTAAGCAGTTTTCCTAACCTAATAACTTTTTTTAGCAAACATATATAGCAATTATTAATAGTATATGATAGACCCCTAAGTTAAAACAATCACATGCTGAATACTTCCTATATTCTTCCAGTTGACAAAAGCTCTGTACAAACACAGATTTTTAATTCAAATTAATTCTTTTTATTTCTGGCACTGAGCTCTGTCACAAAATTACATTATAATGCACTCAAGGAGAAGTTTTACAATATAAGATAAACACAGATATCTGTGAAAATCAATAATTTTATATATATATAAAGTTTATATGTAAAGTTTTATATATATATAAAGTTTATAAGGTCAGGGTCTAATAAAATGAAAACTTTGGAAATACGCTATCTTGGATTTAGCATTTTATAAAAAAAATAACAAGTTTGTCCATATTTAGTCTTTATGCTGACATATAATGGCATTTTTAGTTGTAAAAGATTCTATTGAGGTACATCCACTTTGTTGTTTTTCTGTTTGTTTTTGAGGTACATCCACTTTGGAAGACAGTTTTTTATAAAGTTAAACATATTTACTATACAATACAGTCATCACACTCCTTTATTTTAACCCAACTGAGATGCAAACTCATGTTCATATAGAAGCCTGCACACAGATATTTATGGTAGCTTTATTCATAATTTCTAAAACTGGGAGGTAATCAAGATGCTCTTCAGTAAGTGAATGGATAAACTGTGTACATCCAGACAATGGATATTACTCAGTGCTAAGAAGAAATGAGCTATCAAGACTTGAAAAAACCTAAAGAAACCCTAAATGCCTTTTAGTAAGTAAAAGAAGCCAATCTGAAAATACTGCATTCTGTACGATTCTAACTATATGACATTCTGGGAAAGATAAAATTATGGCATTATAAAGACCAGTGGTTGTTAAGGAGGAGAGTGTGGGATGGAAATAGGCAGAGGATTTTTAGGACAATGAAACTACTCTGTTTGATACTACAATGGTAGATACATGTCATACATTTGTCTAAATCCATTGAATACACAATAAAAGGAGTGAATCTTTAGGTAAAGTATGGACTCTGGGTGATAATATATCAGTGTAGGTTTATCAAATGTAACAGGTAGGGGTATTGATAATGAGGAAGTTATGCATGTGTAGGAGCAATGGGTATAAGGAAAAGTTACAAGATAAGTTTTTTTGTTAGTGTACCTTTATGGGAACCAAGGTTGTAATACTGGCATTTGCTATTCTACATTGAAGGAAAATTCATTAAATGCCAGCAACAGGGATTAATTTATGGATCTCTTCTTTTAATTATTTAACTAGCCTTTAGAAAATGAATGGTTCTTTAAACAGATTCTTATTTTTTTTTAATTTTAATACTTTTTAAGATTATTTATTTATATAGAGAGGTGAGCAGTGGGGAGGGACAGAGAGAGAAAAAGAGACTCTCCAGAAGATCCATACTGAATGCTGAGCCCCAGGTGGGGCTCCATGCCATGACCCTGAAATCATGACCTGAGCTGAAATCAAGAATCATATGCTTAACCTGCTGAGCCACCCAGGTACCCCTTTTTTAAACTGATTCTAAAGTGAATCTAAAATTAGTCATTCTAAAGAGTTTTGTCATTAGCAAAAATGAGAATAGTAAACAAAAGCAAAACATTTTAACTATTTCTGAGACTGCTGTGGAAACTAAATGAGATAATGCTTTCATGTGCTAAGCATAGGAGCTTCATAGACTAAATGTTCAATAAATATGAATTAATCTTTTTCAAATATTCTTGTCCTTTTTAGTTATTATATTAAAAATGAACTATTGATTTACACAGAGATCTGTGCTTACCTAATATTTTAAAACTTCTCCTTGAGTGTATAATAATTTACCTTTTGACAGAGCTCAGTGTCATAAATAAAAAGAATTAATTTGAATTAAAATCTGTGTTTGTACCGAGCTTTGTCAACTGAAGAATATAAAAAGTATTCAGCATGTGGTTGTTCTAACTTAGGGATCTATCATACACTATTAATATCTTTATTTAATAACCTCTTTCCATTTGATTATGCTGTCTTTCAACAATTAAATATTATTAATGCACAGATGAGGGCCATTTTATTGTGATTATTAGTTTTATTTTGTAGTGTTTGGGGTAGTAATAGAAAAGAGCAACTATAGTACACTGCTTAGTTTAAGACTTGGAGAAAAATTTTGCATCAGCTAAGGAATTGGTGCAAGGGAACCTACTTTTTAAGGAGGCCACTTCATAAATATCATGTGTTCTACTTTTTACAAAACTCTCATTCTGTCAAAATTAAATGTTCCCATCTTTTGCTGTAATTTTTATTTTGCTTTCTTGTTTTGGCGAATTACATATTTTTTTCTTAATTTCTCCCATATATTACCTTTATATATATAATATATATATATTATATATATCTGCCAAATACAGGAATTCAAAAGCCTTTTTAAATAAAATTCTTTTAAATAATTTTTATTTATTTTGTATTTCTTTCCATATACTTTATTCATTTCTCCAACATTTTCTATTGTTACCAATGATTAGTTGCTCAAAAAAAAAAAAAAAAATGTGTTTTATTTACAGGGCACAGCTTATGGAAGTGCTCCTGTACCTTCTCGCAGGCAATTATGTGAGTCTCTTAAATTCAGCTCTGTGTTGTAAACATGACTATGTGTTCCTGTGCTGTAGCATGGCATGCTGAGACCAAATGCCCTAAGGTCAATATGCAATCCCCAATGTTGTATATTACCTAGAATGTGTTTGAAGCAAATGGTTCCCTTTGCCTCTTCCTTATCTGTTTGTCACTATCCAGCCCATTTAAGAAAACTGCATTGCAATATGGCCAAGTGTGTTGAAGCTTCAGTAATGACTCAAAGTCTGTGGCAAATATGGAAGTGGCTCTTAAGTTTAGTTTCATTTAGCACCAACAATAGTAACTTTCCTTGTCAAATGAATCTACGCTTTCTTAAATCCTAACTTCTTTTACATACTTGTTCAAAGAGCTCTTATATCATACACAGCTGTGTTTTTGCCACACAGCTAATGAGACCTCTTTCCTTGAAAAGGAAATACATTGAAAGAAATCTTTTTTCCAGTGAATTTAAAGAAAACTTGACTTTCTAACCACCTTAGTTTATTTCTAAGTCATCATATTTAGAAAATGTGAAAATAGTCTACACATTTTTAGATAGAAATCCTGGATTTTACACCCTTGTTCAGCTGTATTATAAATATATGCACCTCAGCAGAGTCAGATATTTGCACTTCGGCTCAGAACATTTCTGTGACAGCTTGTCTGCTTTAACATGAACTTTTTTTCAATGAGAGATGTATATGTAAATTTAGTACGTAGAATCTCCGAAGTGCCATCAGACTTTGAGAAAGAGCTATTTCCATTGCCCATTTCCATTCACATCTTTTCTTTTTTCCACACATCAGAAAATCATGGTTGTTTACCACCATTATAGACTGCTACAGCAATACACCACATGCTTCTAATTGTTGTACCAAGCAATATATACCAAATAGATTTATCTTAATATGATGTTAAAGATCATTTAAAGCTACAGTCCTGTTTTCATAATATTTTTCTTCCCCAATGGCAGAAAAAACATACAATTTTATCCCATTCACTGGGAAGGATCTGTGAATCAATTGAAAAATTGCAGCACTTTGAGTCATTCTAAAGCTGCTCAAACAACAAACAAAAATATGCACTTTACTATTTCATCTTTTCATGAAACACTTTTTAAGGTCTGAATTATTATGAATAAAGTTTTGGCAAAAAGAATTGCTTTAATGAATAGAAGATAGGATTTAGATATATTATTCTACTCGGTTAAATAATCCCCAACAGGTCTAGAATTATCCCTTGTTATTTCTTCTTATCTACTTCATTGTCCTCTAACATTCTAAAGTATACTGAAGGTATGGTTTCTTTTATGACAATATTGGTATGGTCTTAATGATAAAAAGTGAAAACTGGGCAGCCCGGTGGCTCAGCGGCTTGGCGCCACCTTCAGCCCAGGATGTGATCCTGGAGACCCCTTATTGAGTCCCAAACCGGGCTCCCTGCATGGAGCCTGCTTCTCCTTCTGCCTGTGTCTCTGCCTCTCTCTCTCTCTGTGTCTCTCATGAATAAATAAAATCTTAAAAAAAAAAAAAGTGAAAACTATAGCAAGAACTTCAAATGAGCTAAAATATTTTTTTATTTGCCTCTTTTTACTTTTTTTAAAGGATTTTATTTATTTATTCATGAGAGACAGAGAGAGAGAGAGAGAGAGAGAGAGGCAGAGACACAGGCAGAGGGAGAAGCAGGCTCCATGCAGGGAGCCCTAGGTGGGACTCCATCCTGGGACTCCAGGATCATGCCCTGGGCAGAAGACAGGAGCTAAATTGCTAAGCCACCCAGGGATCCCCCTATCTGCCTCTTTTTAAAATAAAAAGTCATTTGTTATACATGTAAATTGTAGTGCATTGAATATAGAAGAATATCTATTGTTAGGGAGGTAGAAAACATACTATTACTAGAAACTTGTAGAAATGAGTTCATTATAAGTGCTCTGAAATTATGAGTGGAAGTATAATCCTAAATTTGGATTAATCTTATTTCCCACTTTCACAGAGTTGACATGCATAATATGAAGATAACATTAAATACTTGAGATTTCAGATAATTTGTTCTGGAAAATAAATTAATAGATGGTTTCTCTAAGTGTGAGAATCTAAAATTGAAATGCATTCTGTGCCTCAATATATAAGACCATAATATGGATATTACCCTCCTAAACATGTAGACTTGGAAATAGTAAGCCAATGAATTTAGAATGCTAATGCAAATTCACATTTCCTTTTGGTCAAGTGCAAGTCTTAGGATCTCTGAATTACATATTAGTAGAAGCTCCTTTAGTATTTGTAATTGTGGTACTAATTAAAGATATTATGCTGAAAGAGTGAATGTCTTATCCTATATATGAACATAAGAATACTGATATTAAAAAAAATAAAATAAAAAATAAAAAAAAAGAATACTGATATTAAACATCTCTATTCCTGCCCCTTTCCCTAAAATCAATACTTATCTAGATATCTTACGGTTGATTCCTGATTCTAGTATTTTATTTTTGATTATGTCAGAAGTGGTGACCAACACTTTCTTGAGGTTACAGTTAACCAGTTTTTGTTTTTGGTTTTGTTTGTTTTTTGTATTCAGTATTATCACTCTTTTAATTTTGGTTTTGGTTTTGCTTTGTTTGGTTTTGTATTCAGCCTTGTTATGTGGTTGTCACTGTATTTCAAAAAATAAATCCAGTTTCACAATTTCCTTTGGTAATAACCCAAAACAGAATATAGCAACAAAGAGGGATTGTTGAGATGATGAGGTAATTAGAAAGGCTATGAATCTACAATGAGAAAATTTACTTCTCCATCTCCAGAAGGACTATGTGGCTTTTAATTGTTAGGCCCCCTCAAATATGCCTACATTTGCTACTAATTATTGATCAAAGGTAAATTGATGGTAATATAGTCTTGGTTAATATTTTTTACTTTCAGAGAAATGCTTGAAGAATGATTGACATTGAGAAAGGGGAGTCTTGAAAAGTTATTTGAATGTTAATGTACAATTTTTATTTAAAGGCTAAAGGGAAAAAAAATAAAGGCTAAAGGGATACATCATCTATTCAAATGATGTTGACTTCCAGTTTCAGGCTGGTTTCTCGTTTAAAATTTATAATCAACTCTAGTGAGTGAAGTGTTGTCTTAATGCTGGTAAGACCAGTATCTTTGTGCAAATTGAGATTTATAATATTTGAATCAAATTTTGCAAAGATATGACCCATAAAGTATTATCTCAACTCTTCAAAATATAAGAACTGATTTACATAGACTATTATTTTCTCTTTTGTACTATAGTAGCTACTGTAAGTGTTCTAAATTACAGAACCATACATCTTTAACAGGCATAAGTCTTGTTATCTTTTTCAAAAGAATATCATAAAATTTCATAAACCAATTTTAAAATTTAATAAACTGTAAATATATTTTTATAGAAAAATTGTGAGCATTGTATTTCAAAATGCTTGCAACAGTTCAAAAATGATTTGGTTAAAATAATTAAATGTAGGTGTTTTCCTTTCATTTCATAGTATGGCTTTATTATTTCCCAATTTGTAAAAGAAAGGAGCATCAAATATTTATATGTAGTCCATTCAGAGGTACTTACCTAATTTAATTTAGTCATTCTCTGGATAGTTGAATGTCAATCTAATTGAAATAACTACATGTGATAATATTACCTTCCTATTCAGAATCAGATAACAGTTGCCTTTATAACACAAACAGAACTAAATTGTATGTTTAAAATGGCGGGCCTAAACATAAAAACATACACACTTCTATTGTTTGATAAGTAAATAAAAGAATTATTCTCAAAATAAAGGGAAACTATTTAGCTACATGTAAGTAAAAGATTAATCATTTCCATAGGATTATGCATGTCTTACTTCAATCTATTCTTGAAAATATAAAAGTATTCTCTGAAACAGCCTTTGTTGTTACTCAATTTGTCAAAAAAGAAATGTATACTGTCAATTCCCCAAAGTATATTTCCCTTTCATTTGCTTTAACTTGCTTCCCCTAATTTTCAATGAAGTTTCTTTTTCTGCCCTTCTTTTAGAGCTAAATAACAATTTTTAAGTTCCAAATTGATTTCATCAGGAAGTAATGAAAAACAACAAACTAAGAAGAAAGGCAGGATAACAAGTTATTTACAATGACATTAATCTCAAATTCAGAAGGAATGTTTTTAAGATGCTAAGCTGTCTTTGTAAAAACAGATTTTTCAAACTAACTTTTCCACTGTGCCTTCTGATTTATTCCCTTTCCTTTTTGGTTTATCAGTTTATTTGCTGTTGTTTCCCTGTCTTTTCTGTCTCTATCATCCCACACAATATCTTTGCATTATTTATCATCCTATTTTAGATGTAACTTTGATTTTACTTGTTTCCTTCATTCTTTGATATCTACTTAGAAATAATAAAGGAACAGTTTTCAAGAACAGTGAGGAATAACAAAAATACATCTTCAGAAGTCACACGTGGTAGGGTTGCTTCAAAGATTACACTAGTAAAATGACTCTGTATTCTTAGACAAGTGCATTGTGTCTTTAAGTTCACAGATAAATGTGCCTATATATCTGGGATAAGAAGGTTTTTCAGAAGAGAGGTTTCAGTCACAAAGAGAATAGCAAGGAAACATTTTAAGTGGCATGAAGAAATAAATATACAACTAATAGAAGACAAGCTAACACAATTTATTACTAGAAAGTAGAAAATATACAAAAGAAAATTGTAATCTATGTTATAATCTTATGGGAAGAAAATTCTCAGTATTGTCATTCTTTTGAAACCAAAGTAGTGGTTTCACATGAGATTACAATTTTGAGCTACTAAAAAGTAAAGGCTTTATTTCTGTGTGTGTGTGTGTGTGTGTGTGTGTGTAGCATTTCCTTTGATGCATAGACAATAGTGACTGTTATTCTAGGCTATTGAATTTATTTAGATAATGAATATATGTTCAAAAGTTAGAAAAACCATGCTTCCCACCCTTATGATAACAACAAAAACAAAAAAAATGTAAATCTACAACTTTACTTGTAATATCAGAGAGCTAAAGTAACAGGGGAATCAATTACTTGAGACAGGAGTGAAATGACAGTTTGCAAGGAGATTAGATGTAGCAGGCATGTAGTCAGATAATAGTAAGAATTCTATTAAATTCTGATTAACAAATTGGTAGGAGTTGAATGTGGGCTAGCAAGAGAATAAAATATAATGAGAATGTGCACCCACTTATACGCTCTTCTCTACAGATTTCATTGGATGCTTACAAAAAAATATTGGCAAGATTTCAGAGAAAGTGTCCCTTGAGCTAAAGGTTTAAATAAAGGAAGAGCAACTGCTGTAGGAAAGACACAAAACTCTATCCATACAGAACAAGCATCGAAAATACAGGGAGAAAAGCAAAACACACTGGTGAAAACCCATTGCAGTCGGGGGGAAGGGAAAAGAAAAATTTCTTTTCCTTCTGAAGCAGGGGCAGGAATGAATGATAAGCTTATATAACTACAGCTAAGTGGGGAGGCTGAGGCACTGAGAAGGCCACATCTGTGAGACCCAAGGACACAGTGCCTGCATAAGATTGAGGCTTAATCGTAGAAGCAAAAATGCCTTCCTCTCTGTGCCACAGACTAGCAAGCAATGGGTTATAAGTAATAGTGGAATATGGATAGAAATATTACAAGACTGTGGGGAAAAACTCTCTTTGAGGCACATTACAAAGGAGAGACTAAAACTAAAAATGAAAGCAAACATAGAAAAAACCTTCTGGCAAACTGTTCATGCCCTAGATGAGGTGTGTTTAGAGAAACTTGAAGCCTGTAGGTAACCATAGCAACAATAACAAGCCCAGTCCAACTCTGCCTGGACTGACCTAGACTCCCATACCAAAGCCCCTGCCGAAGGAATGGCATGCCTATTTCCAGGAATATGGTTTGTTTACTTAAATCTCTAATGTCTTACACAAGATATCTAGCTTCCCACGAAAATTCTGAGGCACACAGAAAAACTAGCAGAAAAGCAAGAGCAAAACAACACACTACCAAGAGATGGGAGAAACAACAGAATCAGGTTCAGATATTGCCGCAGACCTTGAAAGTATCAGGAAGAAGAGTTTTAAAAACCACAATTAATATGTTAAATAGTCCAATGGAAAAGTCCAAAATGTTAAGAATAGATGTGCAATTTTGGCAGAGATGAGTTTGTAAGAATGAACCAAATAAAAATGCTAGAAATTAAAAGCCAATAACAGAGATGAATAATGCCTGTGATGGGCTGATCTGAAGACTCAACATAGCCAAGGAAAGAAACAATAAGTTTGAAGATAGGTCAATATAAATTACACAACCAAAACAAAAAAAGGGGAGAAAAAAATCAGGGAGGGGGGAAAAATTAAAAAAAAAAATCATCTAAGAGCTGTGGAGCATATCAAGTGGTTTAATTTAGGTGTAATTAGAATCTCAATTGGGGAGAAAGAATTGTGCAGAAGAAAAATTTGAGAAATAGTGGCCGGAAATTTTCTAAAATTAATGGCATATGTCAAATTACAGATACAAAGGAGCTTTTAAAAAAAACTGACCAGATAAAGAAGAATAACAACAAAAAACACACCCAGGCATATCATATTCTAACTACTGAAAATCAAAGACAAAATCTGAAGGTATCCAGAGGAGAGGAAATATACACATTATATACAGAAGAACAATGATGAGAATTACAGTAGATTTCTCATCAAGAACTCTGCAAGTTAGAAGATGATGAAGTGATATCTTTAAAGTTTCCAAAGGGAAAAACAAACTGGCAGCACGGAATAGTCAGTGAATATATCTTCCGAAAATAAAGGTGACATAAAGACTTTTTCAGAAAAAATACTGAGAAAACTCACTGCCAGCAGACCTCCGTTACAAGAAATGTTAAAGGAAGAAATGATGAACACTGGAAATGGAATAAATGAAACTAAAAATACACTTGGCCTTAAAAAATCTTATACAGAAAGATCTGTTCTATATTCATATATGATTTATGACATGTTATGATTTAATTTGTAAATCTTAAATGAGATTGTTATATTTACTACTAAGGTATTACCAAAATGAGCAGTATCTTAGTCTGTTCTGGATGCTATAAAAAGAATACCATATAGATTGGGTGGTTTAAACAACAAACATTTATTTCTCACAGTTCTGGAGGCTGGGAATTTTAAGATTAGAGTCAGTGGATGCTGCCTAGTGAGAACCTACTTTCTGGTTCATACATGGCTGGTTTCTCACTCTATTTTCACATGGCAAGAGGGGTGAAGGATCTCTCTAGAGTCTCTTGTACAAGGGCACTAACCCCATTTTTGAGGGCTTCACCTTCATGGCCTGATCACCTCCCAAAGGACCCACCTCCAAATACCATCTCATTAAGGATTAGTTTCTGAATATGGATTCTGAGGGAATATAGGCACTTAGTCTATAGCGGTCATATTCACAATATTTTTGTAGTTTATGCCTCCTACTTCTGTTATAGTTATTTTACAGATACTTCTTTTGGGGTATGTGTGTGTATGCACTTACATATCATACAGTTTTATAATGGGTATTAAAAGTTAATAATGAAGCAGATGTACCCAGTATGGTCTAGAGGAAAGATCGGAATCCATACTGTTAAACTCTGAATGATCTATTAATTTGCTATTCCGTATTTCTATACTTAATGACTATAATTTGTATTGGCATGTTTTTGTAGTCTCCTCTTAGCAAAATTAGTACATTCTTGTTGTAATTAAAAACTATTAAAATGTTTGAACTGTTTTAACCTGGATACTAATTTTGCATTAGGATCTGCTTTAACCAAAATATTTCATTAATCAAGGGACTTTTGCCTATTCTGAAATTATTCTAAAACAGAATAACATTTACAGGTTGGAAATTGAAGTACTAAATTTTAGTACTGAAGTACTAAATTTAATGACAAGGGATAATACTAAAATATAGGATAAGATGAATACAATCTCTCATATTTTCCTTTTCAATAATTAGTGATCTAATTAAGTGAATTAAGTTACTGTCTTTAAGAATTAGCAATAATCAGCTCTTAGAACGTTGGAAGTTTCTGATCATTAAACCTGTATCTCATTATCAAATTAATTGATTTCTTTATATTTGTTATTTTATAATTCCTTTACCTTCTATATACTAACAAGTATTTGTAGGTACTTACAAAGTGCTAGATTCTGCCTTTATTAACGTTTACAAATAAGTAATAAGATTACTAAAGTTTTGATTAAGGTAATATGTTAAAGAAATAGTAATATATTTAGGCTTAATAGTTGGGGCCCAGTGATATCATGGATTTTGAGAATGTATTTAACCTGTAATGATTTTTCTAGAAGGTACAAATAGGTCAAATATTTCCAAATAGAAAATATAAGAAATTGCCACAGACTAACAATATGAAATTATGAATGGCCTTAGAGATTAACTATTCCAACCCATGCAACATAAATAATTTTTTAAAGATTTATTTGAGATTGAGAGTGCACAAGGGCACAAGAGTAGAGACTAACGGGGAGGGAAAGGAAGATGGAAAGAAAGCAGACTCCCTGTTGCAGAGCCCAACAGATAATGAATGACCTGAACCAAAACTAAGAGTTACACATTCAACCAACTGAGCCACTCAGGTCCCCCAACAAATAAATTCTTGAGAGATTAAGTGAGTTATGCAAAGTGCAAGGATTAGTGGCAAAGCCAGGGTTTTAACCCATTTTTCCTGTTTCTTCCTGTATCATATTCTCCCTAGATTCTGTCCTAAATTCTATGGAAAGTTTTCCTCTTTTTTGTCAAACTAGGAGATGATGCCCAACTCTTGAAGATTGAATAGAACATGACCAAGAACAGGGTCAGGAGGAGCAGTATGTGGAAAGGAATGACAAGGGGCTAGAACACCGCTTCTTTGAGCAGCTATACATAGCTCATAATGCTGTTAAGTTGAGTTGAAGAACTTCCTTGCAATGTTGGGGAGGGTCAGTTTCTCTGCTATAAGTTGCTATAGGTCAAACTAAACTCACAACAACAAATATTATGGGTTTTCTTTTCTTTTTAAAAATAAGTTTTATATTTTTGGCACTAACTAAAAGACACTATAACTGAAATCTTGGATTTTTTCTTTATTTGTACAAGTTTTTGTTTAAATAAGCAGTGTTGTATTACTCAGATAACCTGTAAACTATTTAAGTCCATTTGTCAACTTGTTTGTGCAATGGGGCAATTATTACTTATTATCTAATTTTTATACCAAGAATTAGAGGTGGTTGGATATGAATATTGATCAAAAAATGGTATTTGTTTATTTGTTCTTTGCTTCTTAAAGAACAAATACACCAAGGAATTCAGCTTTAACATAGGTCAGGAAATCTCCATTTTAAAAATCTACTTTTGGATTACTTGGACCCTCAGGGGGGGAAAATGTCTCATTATTGCTGAGGTAATCACAGTGTTACATATAAATATCAGTAAGTATCATAATTTTTGATAATTTAAAGTATCAGTTAAAGTGAATTCTTTTGTTACCACACATATAATCTCTCGGTAAGCAGTATTCTTCAGTTTACTAAGAATCCTATTGTAGGAATATAGTATTTTTACTCAAATGTCTCCATGTTGGCCTAAAACAGGTAATATGTTAAATGTACCCCTTAACCTGTTCACTTAGAGGCATGTGACTCATTTATTGTTCATAGCATTTTCATGTTGATCTGATGCATTGCCCACTCCTTAAAAATGAAAATATGCATCCTGTATAAATATATAATGAAATATCCTCCAAGAGACATAAACATTTGAAATTATGATTGGCTTCTGTGAACTAAAATCAATGCATAATAGATCTTGGATCTACATATGCAAATTACCTTAAATTGGAAAATCTGACAAGACCATTAAAATATGGCTGTATTAAGCCTCAACACAAGAAGTGAGGAAAACTGACTTTATTAACCATAAGTAGAGGGTTTGGTTATCATAACAGTCCAAAAAAAGAAAACAAAAAAAAGTCAAGAGGTCAAGCATTTAAGTACTCTTTCATGCATAATCCAGGAAACACTTGAATTGTACATCCCAGTGGTATGTATAATTTATTGTGGAAACGGACACATTAGTTAACTTAGCTCAATACTTGAGAATTTACTTGCCTGTGTCATTGCATGTTTACACGCATCTTTCTCATTATGGTATGTGATCTGCTTTCCCATGTGACATTTGCAGAAAGACACATATAGTCTGGGACTTTAAGCATCAAAGATTCCTTTAGCAGTAACAATTCAAACTGGAAATCAGGGGAGCCTGGTGGCTCAGTGGCTGAGCATCTGCCTTTGGCTCAGAGAGTGATTCTGGGGTCCTATCATGATCCCAGGGTCCTAGGATCGAGTCCTGCATCAGACTCCCTGCAGGCACTCTACTTCCCCCTATGCCTATGTCTCTGTGTCTTTCATGAATAAATACAAGTAAAAAAAAATGGAAATTAATAAATTGACATGGAATTTTTGTCAATTTTTGTATCAATCTTGTTCACAACAGTCTGTCCATAAAAAAATCAATTCATTCTTGACCTGTTTTTAAATCTGAAAGACTAAAAAGTATAATTTCGGGAGACTAAAAACTGCATTGAGGAAAGGTCTCCTGGGAGAACCTTACAAGAAAATTCTCTAGTGGCCTTTCTAACTCTCATCGTCTCCTCAAAACCATTGCTGTTCATTTAGAACAATGTTGTAAGCATCTATAAATGGAACTTTTATTTTTTCAAAGTCCGTTTTTGAGGGCTTTATAGCACTTTAGGAAATTGATAGAAATAATAGATACATAGAACCCACTTGATTGAGAAACTTTTGTTGTTATCAATCTCTAGTCAAACAGATTGAGTTAAATCCTTATGTTAAGTCAAGCATTTTTGCCTAGAGTATCATTTTTATCTAGCAATTGCTAATTGGTATATGAAATTAATAAAGTATTGTTTTATTTTTTAATCACTGCTTTTGTTTTAATTCACATAGGAAAGGAAAAAATAATTCCTTATAAATAAATATGCAGTAGACATTGAGATTCTTTTATAAAAACTTGCTGTCAGAATCCATTAAATGTGTGTTTTAAAGTAGTTCTGGTTTTGTAGGCTCTGTCTCTTTAGACTTTTGTTTCTGGAAGATATTAAGTTAAAAAATTTGATATATAGTAAGCCTTTTTTTTGCCAAACTTTTATTTATGATTAACGAGGTTGTTGTCTTTGCTCTAATTTAGAGAAATAGTGAAAAAAGGCAAAATATTAAAAATAATAACTAAAGCTAAAGTGAGGTCAGGCTGTCAAGATTAAAAGCTTTTAAAAATTACATGATTTTTTTTTCAATCTCTCAGAATTTAAGGGTATAATTAGTCTTAAATTGTGAGCTATGAAAACTTTCCTCTAGCCCTTCAGGAGTTAAGAGTTTAGAGTCCTTTCCCTTGTCTTTTCATTCCTCCATTCTACACTAAATGTTGAGGTCATTGTGGTAGTTGTGATGGAAGGGTTATGAATGCAGGCATTCAGGGAGGAAGATGAAAATTTTCTATCTGACTTCCTGACATTATAAAAGATTTAAAAGGGCTCTGTAATTTCTTTATAACTAATATTCACTGCATTTAATTAAATTTTTGTATCATGCTGTTTCTAAATCATGAGCAATACAGGAAATATATAAGAAAATTGCCTTTTAATGGATTGTAGTTTATGTAAACTTATACAAATTATATTTATACTCCTTGCTAAGGCATGCATATTTTAGAAGTATTCCTTTAGGAAATCCTAGTAGAAACCACTCCTAAGCGTGTCAGGTGGAAGACCAATGTGTTTTAGTGCTACTGGATATCAGACACTAGGGTAAGTGGTTTATTCAAGCTATCTCATTTAGATTTCTTAACAGATCTAAAAAGTGGGCATTAGTCCCATTTTTAAATGAGGACTCTAACTCTCTTAGTGACTATATGCCTATAGTAGTTTCCTAGAGCTGCCATAACAAATGATCACAAACTTGGTGGCTTAAAAGAACAGGAATTTATTCTCTCACAGTTCTGGAAGTCAGAAGTTTGAAATAAAGATGTGAGCATGGTTGGTTCCTTCTGGGGACTCAAATGAGAATCTGTTCCATGCCGTCTCCTAGCTTCTGGTGGCTGCTGGCAATTCTTGGTATATCTTGGCTTGTGAACTTACTGTAATCTCTGCATCCATTTTCGTACGGCCTTCCCTCTGTATGCCTCTCTGTCCTTTCCTTGTCTATCTCTAACAAGGACATTTGATTTCGGGCCCACTCTAAATCCAAGATGATGCTGTTTCATCTCAAGGTTATTAACTTAATTGTATCAGTAAAGACTTTATTTCCAAATAAAGTCACATAATGAACTGGAATCACCACTTGGAAATATATTTTGGGAGTGGTATCATTAAACCACTAATACAATGTGCAATGACAGAGTCAGAATTCAAATTCTGTTTTTTTTTTTCTGACTTTGGAATACAAATGCTTTCCATTGTTCTATAGCAACTCAATAAATATGGCCTAGGTTCCATATTAGATACAAGATGATACTCTTAACAAGATAACTAAAACAATCTCTGACTTTGAGTTGCTTGTACACTAATGAAATATGACTGGCTCTATATTTACTTATTTTTAAAGATTGTTTAGAGAGAGCATATGTGAGTAGGGGGAGGGACAGAGAGGAAGAGAGGAAATCTTCAAGCCGATTCCCTGCTGAACATGAAATGCAGGGTTCAATCCCAGGGCCCTGAGATCATGACCTGAGCCTATGCTTAACCTAATGTGCCACCCAGGTACCCCAGGTTGCCTAATGAAATATATTATGATATATTACCTCTTTGGTTAAGTATATTTTCTGTATTACTTATTACTTAAAAACCAGCAAAATGAGAATATTCAATTAGATAACATCAATGGGTATTAATTATTACAAGAATTAAATAGCACTTTAAAATTTCTTTTATCAGATAGAGTAAATATAGACAGAACTAACTTTTTAAAAGGAATACTAATTTTTTTAAATTAAATTTCTTTATTTATTTATGATAGTCACAGAGAGAGAGAGAGAGAGAGAGAGAGAGAGAGGCAGAGACACAGGCAGAGGGAGAAGCAGGCTCCATGCACCGGGAGCCTGATGTGGGATTCGATCCCGGGTCTCCAGGATTGCGCCCTGGGCCACAGGCAGGCGCTAAACCGCTGCGCCACCCAGGGATCCCGAATACTAAGTTTTTAAAGGGTAAAAAATATCTTATTAAATAAACTCTAAAATACTATAAAGATTTTAAGTATAAAAACTTAGGGAAAGTTATTCTATGATTTAAAAGGTTATATGATGTTTGTTTCTGAAGGAAATGTTAATATTTAATTTCTGAAATCTGGGAAATTAAATATTTTGAAATATTAGAGTACCAGCTACATTATTTTACAAAGATTATCAGCAGTTAATAGTTATAAAAATGCATTTCTATTTATAAATAAAGCATATACTGAGACATTTCTGGGTCTGTTTTTTCTTGTTGATACTGAATTTTTTCATTATTTTAGGGTAGAGTGGCTCATAAGTGATAAAGCGTCACAATTATCCTGTCTATTCTTTTGTGTTAAGTACCATAGCATAAAATCAGCCAGCTTCTGTTTTTACATACATCATAGTAATTGGATATAAATAGCTTGCTTTAAAAGCCATTTGGGTACGTTTCATATTAGAATATTGTATAGCAAAAAATCTAAATTAAAACAAAAACTTTAACCTGGTGGCTTTATAGTAACTAAATGAAGATTCATATCTATAAAGTACAACACACTCTCAAAGTGTTTGCATGATAATGTGGCTTTTAAAAATGAAATACAGGAGCTTTTCTTAAAATGAAGTAAAAAATATTCAGTAACTAGAAAAAAATAACAAAACAAAATAAAAATTAAATACTGAAGTAGTATTCATTTGAAATCAGATTTGAGGTTATACAAATTTTCAACAAACTTCAAAGATGGAATGGTGACTAAGTCCATTCGAGTATCCCTTGAGAGGAATCTATAATTGAGGAACTAAAAATAAAATGATAGAAATGACTATCTCATCTTTCACAAATTGTAAATTTTTTCAATAAAAGTGATAATTCTTATAAAAGAAAATGCAGAATTCTATTTACATTCATACCTTCAATTCATTTATTTACCAGTTTTTCAATGTGTAACTCAAAACATAATTGGCATTTTAAGATATGACACTGAGATTAACTTTGATTTTAACTTCATAAATTGAATCATTTACAGGACAATTTTGTATAAAATATATTAAATAAGTGTAAAAATAGTAAATACTGGATCTACATATTTATTTCTGCTTTAACCACACTTACAAGGCAACTTTTTAAACTACTATGTCACTGCAGTGTAAATGTGCTTTAATTAAAATGCATAGACTTTTACATAACATCAAGACTATACTGTAGGTGAAGTATATATACTTTGTTCTACTTGTGACATTATCAACCACATGGTTAATACTCAATTTATCATAGTTATATATATCTTTGCCTTCAAAATAAAAAGAAAAACCAAAGCAATCATTTTTCCAAATTGGAAACTGAATGATTATTTTGATTACTAAACTATCTTTAAATAGTCCAAAAATAAAGCTGAATTTTGTTAGATATTACTATAGACAGTAAAATTGAATAGCTTTTCCTTCTGAATTTCCATTTTTTTAGTTGCTGTGATTTAATTCTATTTTTTCCTTTGATGTAGCAAAAAAAGTAACTGAATATGCAAAAAGTAATCCACTTTTTTCAATATATACATTACTAAAAATATTTACTAGAGTATTTAACTAGTCCTGCTTCTGAAAAAGGATAGGACTAGGCTTGCATAATCCCAATAATACAATCCCCATTTTTTACATATGAGGTAACTGAGACATATGAGGTAATTGACCTTTCTCTGGTCAAGTAATTTACCCAAGGTCACAAAGCCAATTATTCATGGATTTGACATTTGGTCCCATGTAGTTTATCTCAAGTCAAGTGTATAATACCTTTTTAAAATAGGGCAATAATAAGTGAAGAGTATGGAAAGTAAGGGAATAGATGGATTTATATATCTGAGATTAACATTGATTATGGCTTAAGTTTTCTGGCATCCGGAAGAGAATGAAAAGCTCATTTTGTTAAAGCAGTATTTCTCTAAGTGTTTCTATAGAACACGACTCCCGTAAAGATATTCCTTCTAAATGAGGAAGAGGACAGTAAGATAAAATCACTTTGGAAAATTCCACATACTCTTATTTTTTCCCTCCTATAGATTTATAATGTATAGGAACAAGGTAAAGCCTTCAAAAATATCTGGTGTAGAGACATGTTTATATTTTATATATATGATAGATGGATTCCCTAATGATAAAACCCCCATTTATTTTAGGAACACATATTATTATCTATAAAATTAGAATTCTATAGAACATATATTTGTTTGTTTATTTAATTTATTTTATCAGGCAGAGTGAGAAGCAGGCTCCCCACTGAGCAGGGAGCCTGATGCAGGGCTCCATCCCAAGACCCTGGAATCGTGACCTAAGCCAAAGGCAGATGCTTAACCAACTGAGCCACCAGGTGCCCCTATTTCATTTATTTTAAAGAGCTTTATTGAATTATAATTTGTATACCATAAAATTCATCTATTTAAATTGTATATTTCAATGAGTTTAAGTATGTTTCTTGACTTGTACAGCCATCACCACAATTTAATCTTAGAATATTCTCATCATCCTAAAAAAAACACCTACTGCCTATTTACAAATGCTCCTCATTTACATCCCCAACCCTTGACAACTGCCAATCTTTTTTGTCTTTCTGTATTTTTCTTTTCTGATGTTTTATATAAATGGGATTATTCAATATATCCGTTTGTGTCTAATTTATTTTACTTAGCATAATATTCCCAAGGTTCTTCCATGCTGCAGCATCCATCAGTATGTCATTCCTTTTCATTGTAGAGCATTATTTCATTATAATGTATACCACATTTTGTTTATTTTTTTAAGTTTTTAAATTCTTGTTAATATATGGTTTAATATTAGTTTCAGGAGTAGAATTTAGTGGTTCATCACTTACAACACCCAGGGCTCATCACAAGTGCCTTTCTTAATGCCCATCACTCACCTAGCCAATCCCCCACCAACCTCCCCTCCAGCAACCCTCAGTTTGTCCTCGGTAATTAAAAGTCTCTTATGATTTGCCTACTTCTTTTTTTTTTCCTTTCCCCTATATTCACCTGTTTTGTTTCTTAGATTCCACATATAGGTGAAATATGTATTTAAAAATCACTGACTGGTTTGGGGGGTTTTCATGACGTGACTAAAGATTTTTTAAAAATCTACCAAAATCTGTACACAATGGCAACATGACAGTATGCAAGTTTATCTACTACAACCATCATTTTCACTTAGCACAATTTTTTAAAATAACTTTTTTTTCCTGAGGTATAACTAACATACACTGCTATATTTGTTTCAGGTGTACAAGGTGTACAAGATAACAATTAACAATTCTATGCATTTCTCAGTCCTCATCAGGATAAGTATACTCTTAATTTCCTTTATCTATATCACTCATCCACCCCACACACACTCACCTTCCCTCTGGGAATCACCAGTTTGTTCTCTGTATTTAAAAATCTGTGTGGGGTTTTGTCTGTTTTTCTCTTTGTTCATTTGTTACTTAACTTCTGCATGAGTGAAATCATACTGTACTTTCTCTGCCTTAATTTTATTAGCATTCTACCCTCTCAGTCCATCCAAGTTGCTGCAAATGGCAAGATCTGATTCTTTCTTACATTTATGAGTGATATTCTATTGTGTATATATATATACCACATCTTTAGGAATTCATCTATCAATGGACATTTGGGTTGCTTCCATATTTTGGCTATTGCAAGAAAACATGGAGATGCTTATGTCTTTTCAAATTAATGCTTTCATTTTCAATCCCCATTTTCTTTGGGTAAAGAAAAATTCCCAGCAGAAATTACTGGATCATATAATAATTCTCTTTTTAATTTTTTTCTATTTTTAATTTTTTTCAAGAACCACCATCCTGTTTTCCACAGTGGCTGTGCCAATTTTTACTTAGTACAATTTTTAAAGGGGATTTTTAATTGGTTTCTTATTCAGTTGATAGTATTGTATCTGTGATTTTGCAAGATAGGTCAAAATATTTTTAAATTAGAGGTCAGGAAAGTTTTTAAGAGAAGATATTTCCAGTGGACCTTAAAAAAGACAGGTCAGTGCTCCACAGATGAGAATAGTCCAGGCAGAAGGTGAACTTAAGCAAATAATATAATGAAATATTCGGGGAAAATGAGTCTTGGAAAAGACTTCAGAGACTCGTGGCTAAAGAGTGTCTTCAAGATCCTCTGAGAAATTTCCTAACTTTTTATCTCCTATTTTTCCACTTTTTTTTTGTATAAGCATGTCTTATGTTTGCAAGTAAGGCAATTACATTTTAGTAACAGGATCCAGAGAGAGCAGAAGCCAGGTAGCAGAAATTAAATTGTTCTTCCCCCTCAGAGATAAAAGTAAAAAAGCCAAAAGTGTTCTGCTCACATTGGGAGAATGGGGGTAGTTTGAGTGTATGTGGATGAGAGAGAGAAAGAGAGAAGGAAAAAGGGAGGAAGGGAGAGAAAAGAGTGTCAGGTTGTAATAGTGATGTTTGGAGGAATGAGAGTTTTCAGGTATGGATGAAGAGAATGAGCAAATCCTGTGTTTTTGAGAGTGGGTAAGATCATTGTACATGAAATGAGAGATTTGGATTTCTGTTTTGATACATTGAAGAATAAGAATTTCAGACAGTGGCAAGGTCCAGGTTGCACACATCAGCTGAGAAACCGGTTGAAGTAGGATCAAAGCCACCGGAGGAATGAGTTCAAGACCAGAATGGAGAGTACAGTGATGAAGAGGATGTACAATCACTTGGGATGAAAGGAGAAGTTGGCAAAGGACTGAAAAACATTTGGTCATGTGGTCAAATTCTTAATAGAAACAAGTGTGTGAGCAACCAACAAATGTATATAGGGGGAAAATTGTGTAGTTGACTTTGGAAGAGAATGAGGTATTTGAGAGAAGTTGATAGAAGTAAAAGAAACAAACAAAAAACCCCAAGTCATTGACAGGGTAGGAGCTCCATATAAACTAATGCTTTCCTTGGTCTAGATGTCACTTTCTCCTAAAGTGATTAGCCATTTTGTTGTCATCACTCTGGAATAAAGTTTTAAGACTCAAGAAGTCATTAATCCTTTTGAAAGAGAGAATGAGGCAGTATATCCAATTTCATTGATATAGGTGGGGCTAATTATAAAGTTATTACAAACAATTTATGATCCCTTTTCTGAACTGTAACTACTTCAATTTTATTTTTCTGTTATTTGCTCTGTGAACAACTTTCTTTTTTCTTTTTTCTTGAAGTTAAAAAGGAGCTTTATTCATAGTCTCCCCCAACTGGCCACTAGTATCTTTATTCCTTGTCCATTCACCTTTCCACCACACAAGTACATGATTTTACTATTCTCAGACAAGTAAACAGTAAGACATGATTAAATTCCCCATAGTAGTATAGATTAAATACTTTACACAGAAATATGTTTCACTAAAATTTGTTCCCATACTTATAATGATAATGTGGAGTCATCTGATATTCCCATTAGCTTTCTGGGCATTTTGAAAATTTGAGCAGCTTTCTGACAGCGAAAATTTTATAAAATGGTTTCCTAAAATGTATAACTTGGCTATTTACTCATTATCTTAGATAAATTACAACTATGAATAAGACTTAAAGGCACCATTTTGTATTGCCAAGAAAAAAGAGTAATGTATGTTCAAGGCAGTGAAAATGAAGCTTCTATCATTTCTGTTATGAAAATAATATATAGAGAATTTATCTAAATACAAAAAGTAAATTACTCTAATTTTTTATAATGATGATTTCCGCTAGTCCATGTTTAAAGGAGTACTTTAAAAAAAAATATTTGATTTTACTGATTACTAAAAATGGTGGTATTTTCAAGGTATTTCAAGGTATAACTAAATTCTAGAGACAACTAAAATAGAAAAGTACAGGTCATGTGTTAAATAGTATGGATTATTATTATAAGAAATGTCATCACCAGGGGTCCCTGGGTGGCTCAATTAGGCATCTGACTCTTGGTTTTGGCTCAGGTCATGATCTCAGGGTCATGAGATTGAGCCCCATGTGGAGCTCCACATTCAGCACAGAGTCTACTTGAGATTCTCTGCCTCTCCCTCACCATCTGCCCCTCCCCCACACTCAAATAAATAAATATCTTTAAATTAAAAAAAATAGAAATGTCATCACCAATGAGAGATTTCAATTTTCTAGATCATGAATGATATATAATAAACTTGATAATCTGGGCATTAAGCCTCTTTGA
The DNA here is from genome assembly GCF_053574225.1 of Canis aureus. Taxonomy (NCBI): domain Eukaryota; kingdom Metazoa; phylum Chordata; class Mammalia; order Carnivora; family Canidae; genus Canis; species Canis aureus. The sequence continues at coordinate 14,688,914 of NC_135643.1, forward strand.
TTTACACCATGCCTTGACCAGTTTTTAGGATATATTCCAGAATATGACTTTTATCTTTACTTACATAGGTAATTTTTTAAGGGTTAGGATTTAAGGAGGATTTTAAGAAGTGTACAGTTGCTACTCTCTTTATCATAAGAGAAAAAGATTAGACTTAGCTGAGAGCAAGTTTTTTTTATATGATATTCTCAGCAATAGTAGGGAAGATGGTTTTATATGGTCTTTGCATTTGTAATGTATAACTAATGTACACAATTTACAGATAGATATTGATAAGTACTTTATTACTTGATAATGAAGTGATATGTAAAGCTTATGCAGAGTGTTGAGAAAGGTCTTAATTTTCTGATTATCAGATGCATGGGTTCTCTATAGATATTTTCCTTTAATATAGATAGTATATATATTTTCTACATTGTCTACTTTCTTTCCTTTTGAATTCTTAATTACAAGTTTCTTTTAAAAAATTGAAATATTAAAAAAAGAAATTCATATAAGATTTATCTGCTATAATATGTCTGTGCATACCTGCCAAGTAGATGAAAATGCATTCCACTAATAAGCATTTTAACACTAACCTTATGAAAGGAAAAAAAAATCCATTTTCCTTTATGAAGTAGGTTTGTCTAGATGCAGTTATTATTTATTTGTATCTATAAATTGAAAAGACTTATATATTGAAAATTATTTTTACAAAATATTAAGTAAGGACTTTATGCTCTCTTCAAGATAAGAGCTGACATATTTTTCTCTGTGCAAGCCTATGATTTTTATTAGCAGTTGTCTTAGTTCTTTAAGGTTGGCACGGTACATTTAGAGAAAGCCTCATTCACTGATGGCTGAGAAACAGTTTAAAGCAAAGCATCAAAGCTTAGATTGTAGTCCACCCACAACCACAACAAAGGAATAGGAAGTAAATGAAGCAACCAGTAATGATGAGGCAAACAGGACTTTGTGAGCAGTGAAAATCAGGGAGGCAAAAATGGACCACTTTCCTCCCACTGATTGATCTCCTTTGCTTTTTGTTTGGAGCAAAAATACTAAATTATCTTATGATTCCTTCCTCTTCCCTTTCATTCCCTCCCTTTGTCCCTTCCTTCCCCTCCTCTTTCATTTTTATCCCCCCTTTCCTTCTTTTTTCTTTTTTTTTTTTCCTTTGTCTTTTCTTATATGGAGTCATGGAACATATTGCTCAATAACAGGGTTTAGACAAAGGTTTGTAACGTCCCTCCAACATCTAAGTTTGAATCACCAGTTCTGACTTCCCCCCAAATTCTGAGCACATATTGAACTGCCAAACTGATGTCTTCCTTTAGATATGGAAATAATCATCTAAAATTTATGGAGTCACAAACAAACACTCAGTATTCACTTTTGAACACATTCCTCCCCATGTTTTATCTTGGTAAATGGAAATTGTTTTTTTGGCCAAAAAAAGCTAGGAGACATCTTCAATTCCTCTTTGTCCTTCACACCAGCATGCATGAGAAGCAAATCCTGTCAGCTCTACCTTCAACAGACATTCTTTTTTTTTTTTATAAATTTTTTATTGGTGTTCAATTTGCCAACATATTGCATAACACCCAGTACTCATCCATCAAGTGCCCCCCTCAGTGCCCATCACACAGTCACCGCCACCCCCGCACACCTCCCCTTCTACCACCCCTAGTTCGTTTCCCAGACTTAGGGGTCTCTCATGTTCTGTCTCCCTTTCAGATATTTCCACTCATTTTTTCTCCTTTCCCCTTTATTCCCTTTCACTATTTTTTATATTCCCCAAATGAATGAGACCATATTATGTTTGTCCTTCTCCGATTGACTTATTTCACTCAGCATAATACCCTCCAGTTCCATCCACGTTGAAGCAAATGGTGGGTATTTGCCGTTTCTAATGGCTGAGTAATATTCCATTGTATACATAGACCACAGCTTCTTTATCCATTCGTCTTTCGATGGACACTGAGGCTCGTTCCACAGTTTGGCTATTGTGGACATTGCTGCTAGAAACAGTGGGGTGCAGGTATCCTGGCATTTCATTGCATCTGTATCTTTGGGGTAAATCCCCAACACTGCAATTGCTGGGTGGTTGGGCAGATCTATTTTTAACTCTTTGAGGAACCTCCACACAGTTTTCCAGAGTGGCTGCACCAGTTCACATTCCCACCAACAGTGTAAGAGGGTTCCCCTTTCTCCGCATCCTCTCCAACATTTGTGGTTTCCTGCATTGTTAATTGTCCCCATTCTCACTGGTGTGAGGTGGTATCTCATTGTGGTTGTGATTTGTATTTCTCTGATGCAAGTGATGCAGAGTATTTTCTCGTGTGTGTTGGCCATGTCTATGTCTTCCTCTGTGAGATTTCTCTTCATGTATTTTGCCCATTTCATGATTGGATTGTTTGTTTCCTTGCTGTTGAGTTTAATAAGTTCTTCATAGATCTTAGAAACTAGCCCTTTATCTGATATGTCATTTGCAAATATCTTCTCCCATTCTGTAGGTTGTCTTTTAGTTTTGCTGACTGTATCCTTTGCTGTGCAAAAGCTTCTTATCTTGATGAAGTCCTAATAGTTCATTTTTGCTTTTGTTTCTTTTGCTTTTGTGGATGTATCTTGCAAGAAGTTACTGTGGCCGAGTTCAAAAAGGGTGTTGCCTGTGTTCTCCTCTAGGATTTTGATGGACTCTTGTCTCACATTTAGATCTTTCATCCATTTTGAGTTTATCTTTGTGTATGGTGAAAGAGAGTGGTCTAGTTTCATTCTTCTCCATGTGGATATCAATTTTCCCAGCAACATTTATTGAAGAGACTGTCTTTCTTCCAATGGATAGTCTTTCCTCCTTTATCGAATATTAGTTGACCATGAAGTTGAGGGTCCACTTCTGGGTTCTCTATTCTGTTCCATTGATCTATGTGTCTGTTTTTGTGCCAGTACCACACTGTCTTGATGACCACAGCTTTGTAGTACAACCTGAAATCTGGCATTGTGATGCCCCCAGCTATGGTTTTTCTTTCAATATTCCCCTGGCTCTTTGGGGTCTTTTCTGATTCCACACAAATCTTAAAATAATTCATTCCAACTCTCTGAAGAAAGTCCATGGTATTTTGATAGGGATTGCATTAAACCTGTAAATTGCCCTGGGTAGCATTGACATTTTCACAATATTAATTCTGCCAATCCATGAGCGTGTAATATTTTTCCATCTCTTTGTGTCTTCCTCAATTTCTTTCAGAAGTGTTCTATAGTTTTTAGGGTATAGATCCTTTACCTCTTTGGTTAGGTTTTTTCCTAGGTATCTTATGCTTTTGGGTACAATTGTAAATGGGATTGACTCCTTAATTTCTCTTTCTTCAGTCTCATTGTTAGTGTATAGAAATGCCACTGTCTTCTGGGCATTGATTTTGTATCCTGCCACACTGCCAAATTGCTATATGAGTTCTAGCAATCTTGGGGTAGAGTCTTTTGGGTTTTCTATGTAGAGTATCATGTCATCGGCGAAGAAGGAGAGTTTGACTTCTTTGCCAATTTGAATGCCTTTAATGTCTTTTTGTTGTCTGATTGCTGAGGCTAGGACTTCCAGTACTATGTTGAATAGCAGTGGTGAGAGTGGACATCCCTGTCTTGTTCCTGATCTTAGGGGAAAAGCTCCCAGTGCTTCCCCATTGAGAATTATAGTTGCTGTGGGCTTTTCATAGATGACTTTTAAGATGTTGAGGAATGTTCCCTCTATCTCTACACTCTGAAGAGTTTTGATCAGGAATGGATGCTGTATTTTGTCAAATGCTTTCTCTGCATCTAATGAGAGGATCATATGGTTCTTGGTTTTTCTCTTGCTGATATGATGAATCACATTGATTATTTTACGAGTGTTGAACCAGCCTTGCATCCCAGGGATAAATCCTACTTGGTCATGGTGAATAATCTTCTTAATGTATTGTTGTATCCTATTGGCTCCTTTCGTGTTGAGAATTTCTGCATCCATGTTCATCAGGGATATTGGTCTATAATTCTCCTTTTTGGTGGGGTATTTGTCTGGTTTTGGAATGAAGGTGATGCTGGCCTCATAGAACGAATTTGGAAGTACTCCATCTCTTTCTATCTTTCCAAACAGCTTGAGTAGAATAGGTATGATTTCTTCTTTAAACGTTTGATAGAATTCCCCTGGGAAGCCATCTGACCCTGGACTTTTGTGTCTTGGGAGGTTTTTGATGACTGCTTCAATTTCCTCCCTGGTTATTGGCCTGTTCAGGTTTTCTATTTCTTCCAGTTCCAGTTTTGGTAGTTTGTGTCTTTCCAGAAATGTGTCCATTTCTTCTAGATTACCTAATTTATTGGTGTATAGCTGTTCATAATATTTTTTTAAAATCGTTTGTATTTCCTTGGTGTTGGTAGTGATCTCTCCTTTCTCATTCATGATTTTATTAATTTGAGTCTTCTCTCGCTTCTTTTTAATAAGGCTGGCTAATGGCTTATCTATCTTATTAATTCTTTCAAAGAACCAACTCCTGGTTTTGTTGATCTGTTCCACAGTTCTTCTGGTCTCAATTTTGTTGAGTTCTGCTCAAATCTTTATTAACTCTCTTCTTCTACTGGGTGTAGGATCTATTTGCTGTTTTTTCTCTAGCTCCTTTAGGTGTAAGGTTAGCTTTTGCATTTGAGTTCTTTCCAGTTTTTGGAGGGATGCTTGTATTGCGATGTATTTCCCCCTCAGGACTGCTTTTGTTGTATCCCAAAGATTTTGAACAGTTGTATCTTCATTCTCATTAGTTTCCATGAATCTTTTTAATTCTTCCTTAATTTCCTGGTTGACCCTTTCATCTTTTAGCAGGATGGTCCTTAACCTCCACGTGTTTGAAATCCTTCCAAACTTCTTCTTGTGATTTAGTTCTAATTTCAAGGCATTATGGTCTGAGAATATGCAGGGGACAATCCCAATCTTTTGGTATTGGTTCAAACCTGATTTGTGACCCAATATGTGGTCTATTCTGGAGAAAGTTCCATGTGCACATACGAAGAATGTGTATTCAGTTGTGTTTGAGTACACAGAAACTGATGTTTGAACATTCTGGAAAGTTCTGTAGATATCTGTGAAATCCATCTGGTCCAGTGTATCATTTAAAGCCCTCGTTTCTTTGGAGATGTTGTGCTTAGAAGACCTATCGAGTGTAGAAAGCGCTAGATTGAAGTCACCAAGTATAAGTGTATTATTATCTAAGTATTTCTTCACTTTGGTTATTAATTGATATATTTGGAAGCTCCCACATTTGGGGCAATATATATTGATGATTGTTAAGTCCTCTTCTTGGATAGATCCTTTAGGTGTGATATAGTGTCCCTCTTCATCTCTCACTACAGTCTTCGGGATAAATTTTAGTTTATCTGATATAAGGATGGCTACCCCTGCTCTTTTGAGGACCATTTGAATGGTACATGGTTCTCCAACCTTTTATTTTCAGGCTGTAGGTGTCCTTCTGTCTAAAATGAGTCTCTTGTAGACAGCAAATAGATGGGTCCTGCTTTTTTATCCAGTCTGAAACTCTGCACCTTTTGATGGGGTCCTTAAGTCCATTCACGTTCAGAGTTACTATTGAAAGATACAAGTTTAGCGTCATCATGATACCTATTCAGTCCTTGTTTTTGTGGATTGTTCCATTGGGCTTCTTCTTAAAGAGGAATTTAAGAGTCTCCCTTAAAATTTCTTGCAGAGCTGGTTTGGAGGTCACATATTCTTTCAGTTCCTGCCTGTCTTGGAAGCTCTTTATCTCTCCTTCTATTCTGAATGAAAGCCTTGTTGGATAAAGTATTCTTGGTTGCATGTTCTTCTCACTTAGGACCCTGAATATATCCTGCCAGCCCTTTCTGGCCTGCCAGGTCTCTGTGGAGAGATCTGCTGTTACCCTACTACTCCTCCCCATACAAGTTAGGGATTTCTTGTCTCTTGCTGCTTTAAGGATCTTCTCTTTATTTTTGGAATTTGCAAGCTTAACTATTAAATGTCGAGGTGTTGAGTGTTTTTTATTGATTTTAGGGGGAATCTCTCTATTTCCTGGATATGAATGCCTGTTTCCCTTCCCAGATTAGGAAAGTTTTCAGCTATGATTTGTTCAAATACATATTCTGGCCGTCTGTCCCTTTCGGCACCCTTGGGAACCCCAATTAAACATAGGTTTTTCTTCCTCAGGCTGTCACTTATTTCCCTTAATCTATCGTCATGATCTTTTAATTGTTTGTCTGTTTTTTCCTCAGTTTCCCTCTTTGCCATCAACTTGTCTTCTATGTCACTCACTCGTTCTTCCACCTCGTTAACCCTCGTCATTACGACTTCTAGTTTGGACTGCATCTCATTTAATTGATTTTTAATTTCTGCCTGATTAGATCTAAATTCTGTAGTCATGAAGTCTCTTGAGTCCTTTATGCTTTTTTCTAGAGCCACCAGTAGCTTTATAATAGTGCTTCTGAATTGGCTTTCTGACGTTGAATTGTAATCCAAATATTGTAACTCTGTGGGAGAGAGGACTGTTTCTGATTGTTTCTTTTGAGGTGAGGTTTTCCTTCTAGTCATTTTGCTCAGTGCAGAGTTCCCAAAAACACGTTGTATTGGGAAAAGGAGAAAAAGAGAGAAGAGAAAGAAGAAAGGCAAAAGAAAAAAGAAAAAAATAAGAGGAAGAAAAAGAGAAGAAAAGAAAAAAGAAAAAAAGTGGGGGGAAGCAAACAGAAATCAAAAAAACAAACAACAAGGGGGAGTATCCTCTGATGCTGTATACTGTAAATCCCTTGACTTCCCCTGGAACTTTCCAGTGATGCTTGGTCAATAATTTGTTTTTCCCCTGTCGGTCTAGCTGGTCTTTTGGGGGAGGGGCCTCTTGTGCTGATTTTCAGGTGTTAGCACTTGGGGGAGCTGCTTAGCCCCCTGCCTGGTGCAGGGCTCAGTGAAAGATGTTTAACCTGTTTTTCCGTGAGGCCACTGTGAGGCTCAGTGAGGGTTGTTTACCCCGTGAGGCCCCAGGAGAAACAACCACAGTGGCAGCGGCCAGCTCTGGAACCCTGGAGTCAGCTCCTGCAGTAACTACAGAGCTTTCAAACTGCAGAGGCCTGGATGCTCTGGGGGCGGCCGCCCATCTGCTCAGCTTGGAGTCTCCCTGGGGCAGGAGCGTCCTTGCTGTCCTGCGCCCTCCCTGCCTCCACCTGTCCCGGGGGAGGCCGGATCCTGGGCTGTGTCTCCGGCACCCTGGGCTCCTGGGCCTGCGCTGTTGGAATCGCGCTCCCGGCCACGCAGCCCCCTCCGTGGAGTCGCCCCCGAGCCCCCTCCCGAGCTGCTCCCGCCCCGCAGCCCCCTCCGCGGAGCCGCCCCCGAGCCCCCCGAGCTGCTCCCGCCCCGCAGCCCCCTCCGCGGAGCCGCCCCCGAGCCCCCTTCCGAGCTGCTCCCGCCCCGCAGCTCCCTCCGCGGAGCCGCCCCCGAGCTGCTCCCGCCCCGCAGCCCCCTCCGTGGAGCCACCCCCGAGCTGCTCCCGCCCCGCAGCCCCCTCCGCTGAGCCGCCCCCGAGCCCCCCGAGCTGCTCCGGGTCCCGCCGTGCGCGCTGCAGCCCTTAGGGAGCTCGGCGCACTCTCCCGGGGCGCAGGTGTCTGTTAGTGTCCCCGGGAGCCCGAGGGCATCCCCGCCCTCCTGGGTCCTGCTCCACCTCCCCGCGAGCCCCTTTCCTCCCGGGAAGGTCGGTGCAGCTCCTGCTTCTCCGGGACGGGGCTCTCCTGTGTTGGGGACCCTCGCCCTGGCCTCAGCCCGGCTCCTCGCGGGGCCCCTCCCCCTTGGAGGCCTTTTGTGTCTTTATTTCTTTTTCCCCGTCTTCCTACCTGGATAGAAGCGTGAACTCTTCTCACTGTAGCGTTCCAGCTGTTCTCTCTTTAATTCTCAGGCTGAATTCGTAGATTTTCAGGATGATTTGAAGGTTATTTAGGTAATTTGGTGGGGACAGGTGACTTGGGGACCCTACTCTTCCGCCATCCCGCCCTGCCCCTTCAACAGACATTCTTAGTCCTTTGGTCCTGTTTGTTTCTACCATGACCACCTTAATCCGAGCCAACATCATTTATTTCTTGCTGTTTTCTGCTACTGTTTCCCTCCAAATCTAATCTCCATAGGATAAAGGAATATTATTTTTAAAACATAAATCAGAGCATATTGGCCTTCTACACAAACTCTCTCTTTGAAATTGTCCAATGGCTTATTTATTGTGCTATAAATCCAAACCTCTTGCAGTGGCTTAAAGGGCCCAGTTACGCTACTCTGTCCTTTATTGCTTTTCTGACTTCCAAATTCTTTGTCTTCTCTCTGTCACTACTTTTCTGTCCCACTGTTCTGGCTTCTAAACGTGCTAATGCCTTACCATTTTGCATTCTGTCTGGGGAGGATGCTTTCCCCCAGGTTGTTTTTGTCACCTGATTATCAGCTCAGTTTATATATACTTTCATTTTACATTCGTTTGTATGTAAAATTATGTTCTTTATTTAATGTCTTGTTTATGATCCTAACTGAAGTATAAATTCAATAAAAACAAGGACTTTCTCTGGTTTATTCATTATCTTATATTCAGTGCTACAAGAATGTCTAGCTCACAGTAACTACCAAATAATTGTCACTTGAATAAATAGCCATAAATTATGTTTCAGTTTCACAGTTTATCAAAATAAAAAGTTTAAAGCAATTGCTGACGATCACACCAGGCATTGTCAGGGTAATATGATGATTATCCCAATAATGTAGCTAGTGTTAAGGATGATGCCCAATCAAGTGAATGCATGATACATTTATAATTCAGTTGTTAGAGATAGGGTATCTTTCAGAATAGATACACAAAACATTTATGAAGTTAAATGGGTAAGGTTAGTCTTTACACTACCCCAGAGCTCCATGGTGGTGGGTGTTATACCAGTCTTATATTAAAGAATTTCGTACAAAATCCACATCACAGTCAAAGGGAACCTGAGGAAACATGACACTTAAATGTAATGTAGTATACTGATTAGGATATTAGAACAGAATAAGGGCATTAGTTAAAAAGTAAGGAAATCTTAATAGAGTATGGACTTTAGTTAATACTAATGTATCAATATTTCTTTATTACTTATAACAATCGTACCATACCACAAAATGCTAATAATAGAGTAAGCAGTTGGGTTTGGGATAGGGCAGGGATGGGAGGGTATACAGGAATTCTCCATAACATTTGCTGCATTTTTCTGTAAATCTCACACTCTAAAAAGTGAAATCTATTGATTTAAAAAAATCCATTTTTCACATAAAGAAAAACTTCCTCTTGTAAATATTGTGGCAGCACTATTCCTTAGTGAGCTCCATTCTATATTAAACCTTTGTGCCATTTTACAGAAATAAAAATTTACTGATGATCTTGCCAATTAAATTGTGTGTTTCAAATTGTTTAATATTCTAAAGAATAAACTGTTTTACTGATGGTGACTAAATTCGTCTGGATTCTCTAGAGAAACAAAGCCAATAAGAAATACAAATATATGTTTATATTTATAATTCTGTCTTTATCTTATATCCATCTATATGTATTACATAATAAATGTTGCATACATAATATATCTATCTGTCAAAATTTATCCTAAGGAACTGGTTTATGTGGTTATGGAAGCTAAAAATTTCCATGATTCTGAAGTCAGCAAGCTAGAGATCCAAGAAAGCAGTTGAAGTTCCAGTCTGAAGAGTCAGGCAGAGAGATATCATTCTCCCTTACTTAGCCTTTTGATCTCTTCAGGTATTCAGAAGATTGGATGAGGCCTGCCCACATTGGGGAGATCTATCTGCTTTACTCAATGTTAACTTCATCTGGACACTCTCACACACACACTTAGAATAATAACTACATATGTGGGCACCTAATGCCTCAGTCACATTGATATACAAAATTAACCATCACAGTGACTCTCTAGAAATTGTGAATTAAAATGAAATTTAATGGGCAGCCCGGGTGGCTCAGCAGTTTAGCACCACCTTCGGCCCAGGGCGTGATCCTAGAGACTCAGGATCGAGTCCCACGTCGGGCTTCCGGCATGGAGCCTGCTTCTCCCTCTGCCTGTGTCTTTGCCTCTCTCTCTCCATCTCTCTATCTCTCATGAATAAATAAATAAAATCTTTAAAAAAATAATAAAATAAAAAAATAAAATAAAATGAAATTTAAAATGTCACTGAAAGCTAGACATTAGTAGCAAAGCTAGTAAGTAAGAGTTTATTTTGGCACAAGCCAAGTCAGCACTAGTGTATTATATTATAATTATAAGAATGTATTCTCTTATTATTTCATTATATGTGGAAGAATTTTTTGAAATATGTATTCTCTGAAAGGAAATAAGGGGTCTTTCTTTCTCTTTCTTTCTTTCTTTCTTTCTTTCTTTCTTTCTTTCTTTCTTTCTTTCTTCTTCTTTCCTTGTGGTTTCAAACTATTAAGAAAATACTTATTGAATAGATAACATAACTACAAAAACAATCTATAATTTTAGTATTATATTTACTTACATTTTCGGAGAAAAAGCTTTTCAACTAGGTTAACATTTTGTTGATTATGAGTGCAAGGCATTGTCTTGAATTTTCCTTTCTAATGAATGTTTTTTGATACATTAGGTAATTTTAACTTTGCCAGGCTAACTTGAATTGTCTGGCATACTATGCATATCTACATGCTGTGAGCTATATCCATTGATTTATCATTTCATACAGCCCAGATCATCAAAAACAACTTACCATAGCAACCCAATATTGGTTCAAGGTCTTAGTAATCTAGCTTAATTTGCACATTTTCACACACCACATACTTTTCTTTTCCATAATGGAGGGCAGCCAGAATTTAATTAGATCACAGAGTTCACACCACAGGATATACAGTCTTTTAATTAGTAGCATATATTGTTTCAGATATTTACCTAGACATAATCTTTAACACTATGAACAAATCACACCAAAGCCCAAAGGGTTACTGGAAGCATATTTATTTATTATTTATTGTTTTCATTTATAAAAGTACATCTCCATTCTCAGTTATTAGGAAGATATAAAAAGAACATTTTTTTAAATGAAATGTCCTCTGACACTAATACTAAAGTACAAAATACAATTACATGGTGAGATGTATGTGCTTCTTAGGACTTCTCAGCTGCAAAAAGGACTGCAAAATTCCGTCATTCTCTTCCTTTGAAGCTAGATTATTTTCTTTGTTTCAATTAGGTTTCATTCACAATTTATCCTTAATACTACATAAAACAGCTGAAACCTTACACACACAACAATAATTTGGATCTTTTCATTCTTCTTTCAAAATATAAACAGAAAGATAATTTTAGTTCAGTTAAACATGTCTATGTCATTATCATCTCAATGAATGTTTCCTCATGATCTTTTGTCTTTTCAATTTGTTAGACGGTAGAGGTATTCAAAAGTTTATTTTTACATGTAGAACAAAACTATTACATTTTAACATTACATTCATTTCATAAAAGAAAAAAAAGGCTTACAATTGAAGCTCCCAAACACTTCTGTAACTAAAATAAAATGAATATAACAGTGAATAGAATCCCTTTGAGATGTGACATATATGTGGAAATGTGTAAGAGGCACCATCTTCAATTTTAAGATGCAGAAATTTTCTTTAGTAAAAAAAAATAAATTTTGCATGTCACAACCTGGAATAAGTTGCAAGATATTAAAATACAAATGATTTAAGAACACTATTACAATATTATTTAACAATATTATTTAAGAGTAGGAAAAACTGTAAAGCGTAATCAATATTGGCATTGTGTAAAATGTCTACCAAACTGTAATAGTATTTTGTGTCTATTGCTTATTTTTAAAAAGTTGACCAGTTGAATTGATTTTTTTTTTTGAGAGAGGGTAGGAAAATATTTATGGAAAATAAAACAAAACAAAAAAGTTTCACCAAAGAAGTTTTTATAGGAGCATCACTGACAGCATTTCTTATATGATTAGTTTTCCTTTTTTTTTTTTTTTTTTTTTTTCAGTTTGGATAGAAAAGTACCTGAGAGCTGTTAGTTCAAATTATTTCCAGAGTAGGGAGGGAAAGAAGAGGGCATTAAAATAAAAATCCTCATATTTTTATTTCAACTGCTTGTATCATATTTGAAGAGTTAAAGTGATGTACATGCTTGTTTTGATTTGGTTCTCTAAAGTAGATTCTTTTAATGGAAATGAGAGTTTTTGTATGTTGTTTGTTTCTATGTGTTTGCTTTCATTTAATATAACTCATTTTGGAAAGCACAAGGAAACTAAATAGCAAATATATTTTTCAGTGACTTTTCTAAGCCTTAAATTTGCTCGTTTCCCTTTTACTAGCAGATACTATTCATAAAAGCTTCCATTTGAAAACATGAATCCCCCATCTGATCACCTAACATCTATATTTTATTCATGAGTATATTGTTTAAGGAAGTCTGCGACTTGGTTCATTCAATCTTGGTGGCGGTTAGGAAGGGGGGAAAAAGCAAATAAAAAAGCAAATAAAATGCTTATGTAATTCTAAAATCTTTGTTGATATTTCACTATATTTCAAAGTTGCAGAAAAAACTGTTCTACTATTCTCACAGCAAAGTGTATGTACATTTTCCATTTTGTAAGTAGCAGACACGCAATACTATGTGTTAATCTAGGTTGGCTGTTGAATCAACTATTACAGAACTTTCAGCTAGGTAAGTTCTTTTTTTTTTTCCTTTTTGTTGTAATCTAAGGACGATGTCACACTTTATTAAAGGTAAATGTGGACTGAGATGCCAGGGTTATCTTAAGAACATTCAAATTAATATTTAATAGTAAATAGAACAGATTATAATTATTCTTGGTTGAAATACTTTAGAACTAAAGATCTTTCTTTGGTATGTTGTTCTATCCATGTTTTATCCCTAAATAAGCATAGCAACAATTTACAATGTTTTCAAAGAACATGTTAGAAACTCAATGACTTATGCCATCATGTATCAAATATTTCATTTCTTTATAGCTTTATTATGGTATGACTGGCTAAAGATATATATTTAGGTTGTACAATCCAATTTTGTTTAAAGATATACAATGTGACGAATTTATATACATTTTGAAATACATTTTTATACATTTTGAAACACAATCATGTCAATATATCCATTACCTCTTGTGTGTGTGTGAGAATACTTAAACTCTATTCTCCTAGCTAATTTCAAGTATATATCAACTCTTAATGAGATACATTTTTGTGTTTTCCAAGAGTATACCACTATATAAGCTCTCTGTGTAATGATATCATGAAGAAAAATTAGGAAATAATATAGAAAAGGAATCAGAACAGATCTAGGAGAAAGCTAAAAGCCTTTGTAATCCTTTTTCACTTTCACTTGCTAAATTGTTTCCACTTTCAAACATGTTTCATATTGTTTCCACTTTCAAACATGTTTCATATAGCGTCCTTTTTTGTTTGATGTCTAAAGGAGTGTGGACTCATCCAGATGCCAGAGTTTAGCTGGATGTTTAACCCATCACTTTTGTGCTATTAAATTGTAAGCAAATTATTAAATTTATTTTTGCTACCACAAGGTATGCATATACCATGACTTTGCCTTTTCTTAGATGAAACATTTTTGCTAAATGGGTTGTATGATATGGTGAAAGCATGGTGATACAGGAGAGGTAGGTTCTTGTCTCACAGAGTCAAAGAATGAATCTCGTGGACAACAGAGAGTGAGCAAAGCGATAGAAATTTATTAAGCAGAGATAGACAAAGTTCTCAGAAATGAGAGGGGTCCCAACAGTATTGCCACTGAGAGCTTTTCAGGGCAGTCTTTTACTGAGAAACTAGCCAGGGAGCCCATGGCCTTGAGATTCTTATGTGGTCTAGGTTTGAGCAGAGACTATTGATAACACCTTAATGATGTATTTTTTGTGTGTGTGTGGTCTGGTGAGTTTCTGTGATTACTTAGTAGCCATTAAAGGGAGATACTTCTTAACACTTTGGAGCTAGGGAGCCAGGTTTATTATTTTTCTCTGTTTTTATTGTCTTATTTCTGTTTTCTTGGGATAGGTAGGAGCCTGACTCTGGGCTTTTCAGTGTCCTTGGGTCTATGGGAGGCCACAGATTTCTGGGAACCTGACTCTGGGCCTTTCCTTATCTTTCCTTGCCTAGCCTCATCTTCCCCTAAGTCATTGCCACATCAATGGCACAACCTAAGGTGAGTAGGAGGAAAGTGGAAGAGCAATATTGTGTGTACTAGAATGTGAAAGCCTTTAGCGAGTAGAGAATAGAAAAGAAAGTTTCTTGGGGGAAGGTCAACTTAGATGTTTGAATAGAAAGCATGAAAAGTTGTTTTGGTGTAATAGCATTTGCATTGTAATCCTTGCTGACTTGTTTAGTTTTGTTTTGAACCTTTAAATCCATCAAGAGCACTATAAAAATATTGATCATTTATACCCCTTTTAGCAGGGTCAAGCATTACTGACATTTTATAATGTTCTTTTTTTTTTTTTTTTTTTAAGATTTTATTTATTTATTCATGAGAGAGACAGAAAGAGAGTGGCAGAGACACAGGCAGAGGGGGAAGCAGGCTCCATGCAGGGAGCCCGATGTGGAACTCGATCCCGGGACTCCAGGATCATGCCCTGGGCTGAAGGCGGACGCTCAACCGCTGAGCCGCTGCTCAGGTGTCCCAAGGTTTGTTTTTTAAGTAACCCTTTAAAATCTACTGTAAGCTTACATTTTCCTCATGATAGGAGTGCTATGAAATGCTTTGAGCAAATAAAATATAATACCTCTGATTTTTCAGTACTTCTGATCTATAGATATTGACTCCTTTCACCACTAAGGTCTTTGGTTTGGCTCATGATAGTCCCTGCCCTAATAACTGGGTGCAGTGCATTCCCATTTCCAAAAATGCATCCCCCTTGAGTGGATATGCATACATTTGAAAGTGTGTATGGGGGATCCCTGGGTGGCGCAGCGGTTTAGCGCCTGCCTTTGGCCCAGGGCGCGATCCTGGAGACCCGGGATCGAAGCCCACGTCGGGCTCCCTGCATGGAGCCTGCTTCTCCCTCTGCCTATGTCTCTGCCTCTCTCTCTCTCTCTCTGTGACTATCATAAATAAAAAAAAAAAAAAAGAAAAGAAAGAAAGTGTGTATGAACACCCAGACATTTTATACCACTTACCTAATGTGTCCTGCGTAGTTTGTTGTTTATTGATCTGTGGTTTCTCCATTTATATTTTGGTGAACCATTTCATCTCTTAATGATTGACAAAATGTGGCACAGATTACAGTGCTGACCCTGTCCTAAAGCCATTAAAGGGAAAGAGCTTCATGCTAGCTAGTTTTAAGGCACCTGGAAATACTTAGAAAGAAATGTTCCAGAAAATAGTAGGTAAAGATCTATAAGCAATTAGGCATCAGTGGAAGTCCTTTGTCATTATAAAAGACATTATAAACATAAGGCTAGATTGAGGAGATTCGCAAACACTTTTATGGAAACTAACTGCAAGCAATGTTCTCTGAGCCTACTGTGACCTCAGGGAATTAGCAGAAAATGGGAGACTATTTGCTAACATTCTGTGTCTGGTGTGCAACACACACATTTCCACAGTGGCTGTGCTTTAACAACTTACTTGTTCAGTTATTCCAAGTTCTAAAAAATGCAGCCCTGCTGTTGCATGAGCAAGCACATATTTGAAAGTGTGCATGAACAAAGACTTTGAGAATTACTGGCCTAAGGCATTCAAATAGTCATTAGCCTATTTTACAAGGGGTGTTAATCAAACATTGAGTGGAATGAGATAAAGTAATTAGCCAAGAGTAATGTATAGCTAGGTTTATGGCACAAAGAGATGTAAGAAAAAATATTTTGAAAGCCTAAGGTGTTTCTTTAAACAGATAAGAAAATGTATAAAAAATGATATAGCAAAATTATTTTCCCTCTGGGTTATTTAAAGCTTAGGTTTTTATAGAATGGAAAAACATTAATGAAAAGCAATTTAAAGAATTTGAGCACAGTTAAAAAATGATAATTTCTCTGGCTACTCACTCTGTGGGAAGGTGAGCGGCCCCCTTTTTTAGGCCACTTTATTTAGTTGTTCCCATTTTCGTCCTGAGTTCTTCGTAGATGTTACTCTGCAGTATGTTCTCCTTTTTTTTTTTTTTTTTAAATAGCAACATCTTTCTCAAATATGGCAAGTGAAAGTTTTTAATCTTCATCCTTTTTAGCTGACTGCTCTACTCTGATTCTGTAACTACTTGTCCAGACATTGGAGTGCATTTAGGTATCTGGGTTGCTCGGCACCTTTCCTTCTAGTGACAAACTGATACCTAACACATCTATTTTAAAGGAGGCAAAAAGTAACAAAAATCTTCAAGGAGGCCAGTGGTGATTCTGTAGAAAGGTGTGTGTGTCTGTGTGTTTAAGTGGATTCCTAGACAGACTTCATTAAATTGAAGGAAAAAGAAACATGCAATACATATCTGTTTGGTAGTATATTGATGTTTGCAGAAAATCCTTATCAAAATTTAATGACCCTAAAGGTAGATATTGATTTTCCTTTCTCCTCAGACAATATTTCATTTGTGATATTGACTTGCCACAAATGAATGTTTGCTTAAAATACAGTGTTACAATGTTACAGAGCAATCCTATACAAGAGGCTTGCAGTCCTTTGTACTCTGCAAGGAACAAAGCAGCTCAGAGCTAGCAATGAATGTAAAACCAAAGCTGATTCTTTTTCTTTCTTTTTGGAAAATATTTAGATTAGAATTTGATTTCTTTCATTTTTATTTATTTTAGGTGTGAGAGCTCGTGTCTCATCAGCATGAATTTGGATTTGGAATGGAATAGATTAGTGTCTTAGACATGTTGTGACAAAGTATTACAAACTCGGTAGTCTAAACAGTAATTTAATATATCACCATTCTGGGGGTTAGGGGTCCAGATGAAGGTATAGGCAGGACTGTATTCCTCTAAATGTTCTAGGGAAGGATGCATTCTAAGCCTTTTAATTTCCTTGGCTTGTGGCAACATAACTCATAGGTCTATATGTTTGTCTCTCTCCTCAATTCCTTTTTTTTTTTTTTTTAAGTCCCTTTTTGATAAAAACATCAGTCCTATTGAATTAGTAACCCTGACTCACCCTATTCCATAGGGGTCCACTCTGCTCTAGGATAATCTCATTTTAATTTAACTACCTTTGTATGGACTCTATTTCCAAATAAGGTCAAAATTATTTAATTTCAATCATCAAACCTTTGGAACAACAAAATCAGATGGTGTGATATTCCATGGAACAGCTGGCTCAATCTATTGAAAAATCAGATCATAAAAGAGGTGTACATACTAGACGAGAAGGAATATAAGAGATACAGCTATCAGATAAATTTTATGGTCCTGAATTATATTCAGTTTGGGCAGCTGCAAAGAATGTCTCTGTGACAATTAAGAACATTTTGAATATAAATTGGATATTAGATAAGATGAAAACATAGGGAAAAGTTGATTGTAGTTGAGAAAAATCAGTTCATAAAAAATAATGCACAATATGATCTCATTTTGGTGAAAAATATATAAAATTTGTATACAGAGGAAGTTATCTATAAAGATATACAATAAGATATAAACAGTTGTAGCCTTTGGGGATAAAGAAAAAGGTGTTTTTATTTCCATATTCTTGTTCACTTGAGTTTTTTTTTAATTTTTATTTATTTATGATAGAGAGAGAGAGAGAGAGAGAGAGAGAGGCAGAGACACAGGCAGAGGAAGAAGCAGGCTCCATGCACCGGGAGCCCGAAGTGGGATTTGATCCCGGGTCTCCAGGATCGCGCCCTGGGCCAAAGGCAGGCGCCAAACCGCTGTGCCACCCAGGGATCCCCACTTGAGTTTTTTAACTGCGTGTGATGATATTTTAAAATGTTGAAGTATGTATTATTTTAACAAAAATGTCAGAATAAATTGGGATAAGGATAAATAGAAATATAGAGCACTGTATAGGGTCAATCCTGGTGGGTTTTTTAAAATACGCTTTCAGCCTCCCAAACTTAAACTCCTTTGTCCACATCAATTTGGGGTCACATGACTGATATCTATAATCCTAGCCCTTCCCAGACTTTGGACTAGTTCTGCCTTTAGTTAAGAAAAGTCATAGCTTGATATTAATTATATTAATATTGTTGTTTCTTCTATTTTATCCTGAATTTGTGCTCTTCTTCTACCAGGGAAAGAATAAAGTAGAGTTCTTCCATGATTCCTTGATTTTTATCATTTGCCTCGGGTTTAAAGATAGGGCTCTACTTCATTCTTGTTTCTCTTTTTGGAGAGTGGGGAATAGAATTTCATAACATCCTTGCATCCCACTCTGCAATGCAATTTTTACAATAACTATCTGGAGAGGAGTCAAATTTCATATAGGTTAAGGGCACAGTCCTACACAATGTTACCCTCACCTCAAATACTAACTAAGTTCAGAGGCCAAAAACACTTCTGATAAAATGGTTACAAACTGAGAGCTCTTATTACCCTTCATAGTTGATAATTTGATAGAGTGACTCACAAAATTCAGGATACAAGTACAGGGTATAAATTAGGACTAACAACAACAACAAAAAGGAGTAAGAAGAAGACCCATAGATAAGGTCTGAGAGGGTCCTAAATGTGGAGTTAGTACATTTCACCTTCCCAGATATCAATGTGTATCACTAGCCAGGAAGCTGACTTAACCTGAGTCCATGTCAATGGAATTTCTTTTCTTTTTTTTTTTAAATAAATGTATTTTTTATTGGTGTTCAATTTACCAACATACAGAATAACACCCAGTGCTCATCCCGTCAAGTGCCCCCCTCAGTGCCCGTCACCCATTCACCCCCACCCCCCTCCGCTCTCCTCCCCTTCCACCACCCCTAGTTCGTTTCCCAGATTTACATTGGCATGGTTGATAATCACTAACTCTAGGAGGTTGAGCTGATATTATTTACCTCCCATTTCTAGCATTCTAATCATGTGGTTGGTCTTTCCAGCACGACCAGCCCCCATTGTGAAACTATCTCTGGGCATAGCCTGAATCTCCTCATTAGCATAACTAAGGCATGGCCCAAGGGACCCGTTTACTATGAATAATAAAGACACTTTTATCATTTGGGATGTTCCAAGGGTCTCAACATTTTCTCACAAGAACCAGGATTAAAAAAAACAAAAACAAAAACAAAACACTGAATTTTTTATTATACAGCACACTCTAAGTGTTACAGCTCAGCTATTTTAAACTATCCATATTGTACATCCTGTGTCTGCTCTCCAAAATGTGATCTGAGCCCTTTTAACCACAACATTGGCTTTATCTACTGACTTTTTGTTTAATTTGCCCTACTATGCTTTCTTATCACTGCCAGCAGGGTTTTCTCCTTGGTGAATATGGCCATCCGGATGCACATACAATCTCCGTTTTCTCACTTCTAGTCCTGTTCTATCTCCTCTGCCCCTGAACTCTAAGCCTTAATTCTGGTATTATGATTAGAGAACATTGATTTATTTTTGTCATCTACCAAAATGGAGTTCATTTAGCTAAGTGTGATTTTTTTTTTTTAATTCAGTGGACCTATAGACCACTTTTTCTGCAAGTAGCTGCTACAAGGTATTGTCTTGAAATAAAATGTTAATCAGTTATCAGCTAGAAGGGATAACTTTTGAACTAGCCCTGTTTGTGTAAGACTTGTGACTAATTATTGCTTTAATATAACTATTACTTTATTATTACCATTAATTTCACACTTTTACATAACTTCAAAATATGATGTGTTTACAGAAGAAGATTGTATTCAATCTGATACATGTTAAATTCTTGTCTTGAACATGTGTCCATATGTAAGTTTGATTAGACATTTTCTAGTTTCTAGCTTTTAGGACCTTTAAATATGGCTAAAAATTCATACATCATGCCTGCTGTATTCAGCAAAGTGGTCTGAAGAGCTTAAACATCAAACATTAAGTTTTCTGCAGTGGTATTTTACTATTGGAAAGGGCTATCAGAATTATGGTGTTTTTCTCCTGCCAGAAAGGTGCTAGAAACTTTTATTATTGCTGCTGCTAAATGAAGATATTTTAACATAGATTTTTGTTTTCCCTTATAGTTGATAGGGCATTATTTCCCACAACAACAAAAAGGCTACTTATTTCATTCTTTCCTTAAATATATGTTTATACCGTTTGTGTAATTATTATCAGAATTCTGTCTCAGAAACAAATATAATCTTGATGTACTTACCTTTGAGTTAACTTCTTTTACCCAAAGTAGATGTCTATATTCTTGGTAAATATTAATAAAATATAATCTGCAAGATCATGAACTTAAATCTGACAGTGAAACTGACTGGTATCAGGTCTTAAGCCACACATTCCATGTAGTGAATTTATCATATGTACTAGTGGCATTTTCTTTTTTTATAAAAAAAAATACTGGTTGCTGTTTAATTAAAATAAATGCAGAAATGCAAATGGGCATTCTTGCAATATTTTTCCTTTTTAACTGTAATGCAGAAGGGGTACCTGGATGGCTCAGTCAGTTAAGCATCTGACTCTTGATTTGGGCTTCAGTCATGATCTCAGGGTCAAGAGATCAAGCCCCATGTTGGGCTCCATGCTGGGTATGGAGCCTGTTTAAGACTCTCTTTCTCTCCCTCTCCTACTGCCTCTCCCTCTGCTTCTGCTCACTCTCTCTCTCTCTCTCAAAAAATAAATACATAAATAAATAATGCAGGAAACATTTATTTTATAAAAGCATAGGCTGTCACTCAATAGCATATTTATTTTCTCCGTTTGACAACTTTTATAATTCTGATGAGTAGTTCTTGAATAAGAGAACTGATCATTAGGTTTTGTAAGAATGAAAATAAGGGAAAATGATTTTGACTTTTAAAATACAGAAAAACTAAAATACACTAAACAGGAGGACTTCAAAAACTGAGACAATTTTGGGTTAAGTAGCAGAATTCAGCTTATTAAAGTTATAGAAACTTGTTGAGCATTTTCTAGGTATATATTAAGTCATTTCTAAAAATGGCAATAGTAATAAAGGGCTAATCGCTTGGTGTTAGTAAAAAGACAACTATATTACAAGAATCATAAAATATAGGATAATTCTAATTGCCACAGGCAGCACTGATTTATCTAGCAGGACTTAAAGGTATAGAAGGATATCAAAAAGAAAAAATTAGAGGCTTTAATATGATGTTGAGAGTGAAGAGAGATGTGTTATTCTGCCTGGAAATAACCTAAGTGAATAATTTAAGTGACAGACATACCAAATATCTGTAACAGTCCAGGCTCTTCACAAGTTGTTAGAATAGACTGGTATACAAAACTACTCCTCATCTGTGCTATCATGATACATACAAATTAGTGGGGAAAATTGATGCCATTCAAATATTTAAAAATGAATTCATGAGTGTAAACTAAAAGGTCTGAGGGGGTCCTAAATATGAAGTTTCTGTGTCCTTACTATGGAGTTAATATATTTAGTAGATGTGGAGTTAGTTCTTAATTAAAAAAACAAAAACCAGAAAACATAATAAAGACGAGTGGGATCCAAACTTTTCAGTCTCTAATTCCTAATAGAATTTTGAACAATTATGTTTATGTTTTTAACTTGACATCTAAATTTATTCATCTTAAATTTTATATAGTTGTACAGGCCATTGCCTTCAGCATACGGGGAATCTTGACTAATAAAGGTGTTAAATCACTCTTTTAAGTGTATTTAATGAAATCTAAAAATTATAATTATGTGATACTCTTTTCCAATATCACAAAATACAAACCAGTTCTTCTATAACTTTTGAAAAATGTGTTCCTTTCCTTTTACTATTTGAATTGATATTTCCATTCCATGACATTTAAATATTTTTATCAAAGTATAACATATTTTATGCTTATACTGAGCTACAAATACATATGTATGAAAATTTTAAAATCTTATTTCCCATGTTCACAAAATGCTCAGTGCTTAAAAATATTTTCTATGCTGACTTATCGATCCAATTAGTACTTTTATACAATTAGTTGTTTTATAAATTTAGAAAAATAATTGTGGGTGGCTCAGCCAGTTAAGCATCCAACTCTTGATTTTCACTCAGGTAATGGTCTCAGGGTCTTGAGATTGAGCTTTGCATCAAGCTCTGTGCTGGGCATTCAGTCTGTTTAAGATTCTTTCTCCCTCTGCCCCTCACTTATAGCTCATGTGCGCATATGCACACACACATGCATGCACATTCACTCTCTCAAAATATAAAAAGTAATTGTAAAATATAAAAATTAAAATTTTATTTGAAACATATCTCATAAAATGAAACATGATCATACTCATATATTTAATGAAAAAAATATGTAAAGCTAAATGAATTGATCTGGCAGCTTGGCAAATTATATATTGTTATTAAAAGGAGAAGGAGGGCAGCCTGGGTGGCTCAGCAGTTTAGCGCCTGCCTTCAGCCCAGGGTGTAATCCTGGAGACGAAGGATCGAGTCCCACATCGGGCTCCCTGCATGGAGCCTGCTTTTCCCTCTGCCTGTTTCTCTGCCTCTCTCTCTTTCTCTCTCTGTGTCTTTCATGAATAAATAAATAAAACCTTAAAAAAAAAAGGAGAAGGAATATATTATATATTTTTATGATTAAATAATATAAATATTGACCCAAATTAGAGTTCATAGTGCAACTTGTTTTAATAAACTTGAAAAACACTTTATTGCATAATAAATCCTAAATCTGAATAAAAGCACAAACTTTTGTTGGTGGACTTTATCTGATAACCTTGATAAATTTTCTGTTCCTAGAAAATATTCTGGCTGTATTGGAGAGATCTTACTTACATCATTAGTCTACACTTCTAGCTTTTCTAATGTAATTTTTCCCCCCCCATGACAAGCCGTAGAAATGAATATTGAATGTTCCTGCAATGATTTCATTTAATTACCTGAACAAAACAAATGTGTTCAGTATGCTTACCTACATTCTCCTGGCTGTATGCTCTGTTGTGATTCTCATTCAAGAACAAAGCATCCTTTGATGGGGATGCAGGTAGAGCAAGGGAATGGAAGAAGCTATACAGGTAAATGAGTTATTTGACATGGCTCATACCTCCCACACTTCCATATCTGAATTTCTTTTTTTTTTAAGATTTTATTTATTTATTTGACAAAGTAAGAGAACCAGAGAGCAGGTGCACAAGTAGGCAGAGCAGCAGGGAGAGGGAGAGGGGGAGGGAGAGGGAGATGCAGGCTTTCCACTGAGTAGGGGACCTGACTTGGGGCTTGGACCCAAGAACCTGGGATCATGACCTGAGCCGATGGCTGACCCTTAACTGACTGAGCTACCCAGGCACCCCCATACCTGAATTTCTAACATAAAAATAGTCTAAAATGCCACAATTCCAGTGCCAGATTTTACCCTTACCTGGAATATTTATTGCAAGAAAGTACAGGAAGTTCAAAAGTTCCATGATATCTATTGGAGAGACTTCCCTTTTATTTAGGACCTCAAAAGTTCTAAAACCCAGGGCTTTGCAACAAAACAAGAGTTGAGATGAGTGTGTGTATATGCACATGGGACACACATTTGTGCCTGTGTAGTGGGAGAGAAGTGAGGTGCAGTGTTACATATTTTTTGAAAGTTGGTTGAATGCATTTAGGTACTCAAGAGCTTTCTTAGTATTACCCTCATCGATTGTGATTATAAAGTTGCTTTTGAAGTTGAGACCTGCAAACTGATACTCTTGAAATGATCTATGTTCACATGTTTTTGGGAAAGTACCCCAGTCTGAGAAACACTGAGCTAGGCAGGAAGTGATCCTTTATCTGAGATCTGAAGAACAATATAAAATTATTCAAAAATAAAATAACATGGTAGTCTTTACTTTGTTATTGTATCACCTGAACAGACTGACTTGATATAACTGCTTATGTAATGATCATGTGGGCATTATCATTCTTTTTTTTCAATTAATTGTATTCATCAAAATTTGATGATGTCATTTAACTTTGAAATTCTACAATATTGTTAATGTTTGTAACTCTTGTTCAAATCAGAAAATCCATTCTGACATTGCCATTCATAAAACTGAGATTAAACTTGGATATTCCTAGAATTTTGCCATAAATCAGTATATTCATAGTAGTATTTGATGGCTACAGGGGATGAGGAATGTTCAGGAATTGGAAATGGGCAAAAGATTATTGGGTGTTCTTTCAGGGTTTGACATTTCTACAGGACACTGGAATTACATGAGAGTGGGAAGAAAGATGTATTTTTGATTGTCTTTCTAAAAAAAGTAGTCTATTTTACAACTCTGTAGGGGTAGAAGGTAATTTGTAGAAAATTGATAGTAATACAGTGTTTCTTGTCCATAGTAATGCAAATGAATCTTCTCCTGTAGAGATATATTCATTTATGCCTAACAGAAAAGATCACTCCAAACACAATGATTCATTACCCTATAAGATACTAACTGGTTTGGATCTTTTAGCAACTTCCTTTCAGCATTCCTGCTTGCCCGTAAGTACAAAATCTTCTGTGTACTGTTCCTAACATCTGCTTTCATCTGCTCTGGCTATCATAGTAAATACCTTTAGACTGGTAGCTTAAACAACCAACATTTATTTCTCATGGTTCTAGAGGCTAGAAATCTGGGATCAGGGGGCCAGTTGGGTTCAGTTCTTGACAAAGGCCTTCGTCCTGGTGATGTCCTCACATTGCCTTACTTTACAGCATGCAGACAGAGAGAGGGAGAGTGGGAGAGACCAAAGGGGGGAAGGAGAGTGGGAGGAAGGGTGGGACCTGTTTATCTGCTATTTCTACTTGTTTTTTATAAGGACATTAATCTCATCCTGGGGCTCTACTCTTTTTTTACCTCACCTAAACCTAAATACCTTTCAAATGTCCCACCTCCAAATACTATTACCTTGAGATTTAGGGTTTCAATACATAAGTGGGGGAAAGACACAAATATTCAGTCCATAGCAACATCTTACTGGTTGCCTTATTAATTGTGTCTAGTGAAATCTTTGACATTGAACTTGACATTTTACATTTGCTTTAGAGTCATATTTTTTTAGGTCTTTCTTTCTTTTTTTTTTTTTTTTTTTTTTTTTAGAATATGATGTAGAGAAATATCAGGGTACTTCCCTTGAATAGTAGCATTGACTAGTAGACTGTAGAAATCTTTATCAAAGTATTAACAATGAAGTATTAAAATGTAACCTTCACGGGCAGTTATTCTTCTCAAAAAAATTATAGCCAACTAAGCACTATGTACATTTTTTCATTATTCTTGTTTGCAGCATTTCCAATTTAGGGTCCTAAATACTTTATTTTATAAACTAACTTGATAAAAGAATAAATAGATATTCATGTCCACTTATTCTTTCAGCCACCACAATCATGCTTTAGTCTTTAATCACACTTAGCATCACTGAAACCACTTTGGCAAAAGCCACTAATGATTTTTTCATTGCCAAGCCTAACTGATTTATTTTTTGGTCTTACTGTTAACCATCTCTGAACACTTCAAATATGTTACATACTTCTTTCATGAAAGACTTTTCACCTTTGGCTTTCTTGTCCTTTTTCTGTCTTGGTTTGCATTCTTTCTGTGACTTATCTTTGAATTTCTTATTTGGCTTCAGGTCTTCTCTTCACTTGACTTCAGTTCCTACCTATAAGGCTGATACATCTAAATTGTGAAAAATATTTCAAAGTTGTCTGTTATACTAATGGCACCTTATGAATCACACCTGTGTTCCTCTGGTGCACCTTTGCAATGCCATGCTGTTTGTCCTTCAACCCTTTGGGTCTTGTCTGGCTTTGTGACCTGCTTAGAACAATAAAAAGTGGCAGATGTGGGATCCCTGGGTGGCGCAGCGGTTTGGCGCCTGCCTTTGGCCCAGGGCGTGATCCCGGGGACCCGGGATCGAATCCCACGTCGGGCTGTTGGTGCATGGAGCCTGCTTCTCCCTCTGCCTGTGTCTCTGCCTCTCTCTCTCTCGCTCTCTCTCTGTGTGACTATCATAAATAAATAAAAGAAAACAAACAAAAAAAAAGTGGCAGATGTGACATAGCATGTGATACAGAATTTTTGCTTCAAAAGACATTGTAGTCTCCCTTCCTGCCTCTTGGGATTCTGTCTTCCCTCCAACATATGAAGAAGCTGGTGTGAAGGAGGTAAAGCTACATGGAGGAAGTAAACCAAATCTAAGACCTCTGATTAGGCCATTTAGTACCTCCCAGATCAGCGAGACTGCTAGCTGAATGCAGCTACATGAATGAGTCTAGTAAGAAAAGTGGAAAAACTGCCCAGCCAAACTACAGAACTGTGAGAGATAATACATCATTTTGGTGTTAAGTTATAAAATTTTAAGAGGTTAAGCAGTGGTAGATGATTGGTACATAATTATATTACGAAATCACCAAATCTGTCTTTTCCCCACATGCAGTTGTCTACTGAGCAATTCCCAGATGTTCAAGAGATATTTAAATCACATTTTCAATTTTGAAATAATGAACTTGTAGTTTCTCCTTTCAACTCCATAAATCTGTGCCTATCTCCTCCGCAATTTCTCCCATGTTCATGAGGGATACTTCCCAGACGTAGTGGTCAGAACAAGCATAGAGAAGTTGTCTGTATCATTTTCTGCTTCCATCCTCTGTCTTTTCACCAAGGGACCAAGGTCAAATGACTCTACCTGTCAGTACCCTAATCTCTATTCACTTTCCTATTTTCATTTCTTTGACTGATTCCCTGCTTTCCTTGTGTCTTCGTTAGACTTCACCCTGTTTGCCTGATGGCCTCTCTTGCTGTTATATTTGGCATTGTATGATTTCTCTTTTGTGTCATTACAAGTTTAACTTTTCTAAAACACAAACTATGTATTATCTGTGGAGTGTCCCAGTCAGATGGAGGGGCCACCAAATGTGGTGCACTCCAGTCAGGTAGAGACTGGCAGTGCAGGCAGTGAAAGAATTCACCCAAAGCCAAACAAAAGAGATACAGTTTATTGAAAACACTGCAATGGAGCAGTGGACAGTATAGCAAAAGAGAGACTGTCAGGAGGCGGTGGTGAGGGGCCAAGTTAAAGGCGGGTGGAGTGAGGGACTATGGGGACATATGGAATGTTCTTTTTTTGGTAACTTTAGAACTGTGCCTGGATGTAATTGGTCAGTGAGGGTCTGTGGTTATTTTGAGGTGGGTTGTTTAATGAACCTGTTTGCATTCAGCTTAGTGGTTGCTGTGAGCCCTTTTACCTTGCTCTACATTATCATTTTACTTAATTGATTAAAACATCAGTTAAGTTTGACTTAATTACTTCCACCATTGCCTATAAAATTAAAGCTAACCACTTCATCAAGACGAAGATGGTTCTCTCTGGTTTATTCCTAACTACCTCTCCAGCTTCTTTCTTCCACTACATACTATCCTGTAGCCATGCTGAATTTCCTGATATACTGACAGAGACTTTCTCACTTTGTATCTACTCAAGTTCTCCACTTTTCCAGAGTACTCTCTCCTCTCCACTGCTTTTATTTATTACCAACTTTAGTCATTAAATATGGGTTACCATTGGAGGAGGAGACTTTGTGTGACCAGAAAAGGGATGCAGATGAAAGCCAGCCCCATACATTGATATGGAATGCCTCCAGGGATAATAGAAAGTGCTATACCCTATTACAAATTCTTTTCTGGCAGGAAAAAATGCCATATTTGTCATTGTATTTCCAGTGCCTAACCTAGTCAGTGCCCTGAATTATACTGGGAGCACATGCATGATTGTGAAGGAATAAATCATAAAGTGAAATATCATTGGTATCAATAGTAGATTGCAATGAGCACTTAGTGAATATTTTCTATATGCCAGGCGCTACTCTGTTTCTCATAGGCAGAAGTGCATTGTACTGAAGTGGGGCAAGAAGAAACCATGTAAATTCTTTTTCCTGGTAGAAATGTGGGGAAGAAAAAAACACATCAGTGAATCAATAAACTTGATCAGTAATAATTAATTTTCAAAGAGGAAGGATCAATTAACATTCTATTGAGTCACAGTAAGCCTAGGCATTTTCAATGATTTACAACTAACAGTGCAGCCCAGCAGTTAAGGGGGTAGGCTCAGTACTGACCCACAGTCTTGATCTAGTTGCTAGTTTCGTCACCTATTAACCATGTGACCTTCATCTAGTTATCTTTTATCTCTGTTCTGTGAGAGAAGCACAAGAATAGTTTTTAGATTATAGGATTCTGATAGCCGTATAAATTAATAAATCCAGAGAACATAGAACAATGCCCAGTGCATTGTGAGTACTTGATAAAGCTATATTCTCAGTGTTTCTTAGAAGAGAATAAATTCATTTTCAAAGACTCCAGGGCTATAGATCTGTGTATCCAACTACAAGTAAGAGCTGTGTTTAAAATGTATGTCTTATCTGTAAAATTGCTGTGACACTTTTTAATACATTACTTAGTACAGGCTACAATGGACTATAAAGTCACATATACTATGTTTATTTTGTGAGATCAAATAACTCTGTCCTCTTAGGTATGCATACTCAAGTTTGAGAACCAATAGCACATGCTATGACAAATAATAAGGAAAACAGAGTAATCGCTGTGGGGCTTCCTATAAACAGCTACACACCAAGAAGCAGTCTTCATGTTAGGAAAAAGACCTTTATCTGTGTTATATTTGTCTGCTGTAATTATGCACAACGACATTCAATTAAATCAGTGGCTCTAGGCCATTTACTTGGTGTTTCAATCCTGCAGTGCCTAGTGGGCAGTTAGATCATAAGGGAAGCAGCTGACAGGTAGGTAAACAAGTGTACTTTTGTCATCAGTGCTGGAGAAAACCCAAGAAACACATACAAAGACCAGAAAACTAAGGGAGAGAGGAAGAATCAAGGATTGGGTTTTATAGGTCATTGTTTCCTATCACTTTTTATGACATCAACTTTCTTGTACATGAAAACTGATACATTATATATATTTTAGCAGATTTCTTCTTTGTAAAAATGCTTCATGAAGAATGTCAACTTTGATTAAGCCTGGCAAAACCTTTCCAAATCATGGACATGATGTCTTTTGCGTAGAAAAATAGCACATGTGAATTGGCATTTGACCTTTGATGAACATTGAAGTTTTCTTTTATAAATTTGTCTTTAAATCCTAGAACAGTTCATTCATTCACTTTGTTCCACTAGAAGGTAGTCATGTCATTCTCTTGAGAGTATGCTCAAATCAGTTTGAGAATAATGATAAAAGCATGTTTCATTTTGCTTTTAACTTATTCTTCCTCCAAGGTGGTATTCTATTCTCTGTAGCATTCTTCATGTAAACTTTATGCATCATCTAGTTTTATTTTTGTACTTTAGAAAAATTTATTCAGAAGCCAGCACCTTCTGTTGTAATGTTTTATAGCAGAAACAAGTTCAGGAGATGATTGAAAATGTGACACAGGAGGAATCCTAAAGTCCTCTTTCTGATAGTCATGAAATTTCTGAAAAGCATCTGCTATCTGCATGGCATATTCCCTCTGGCCAAGACCATGCATGACAGCACCTCATCGTTCTCTCTCTTGAATTTTTTTTTTTTTAATGAAAATAAAGTACTTGAGCGGCAATATGCACAGTCTGAAGATTGAGAAGGCAGACATATATTCCAAATCTAGAGTGGAGCCTAAAATATGATAAGGACTCAAGAACTTAGTAAATGATATAAGAATATCATAATGTGTTTGTACATTTGGACAGAAACAGCATTAAAAAAATTATGCCCTAGAGAACGACAAGAATCCTTAGGATCACTTACTCGGTTTCCCTCTAAAAAAGTGGCATAGACAATTCTGAGAGAGAAAACTAATTATTGAACTCCTATCAGATACTGGAGCCTTCACATAAGTTTTCATTTGATCCTTAAAACATTCTTATTTGGTTAGTATTACCTCCGCTTTACTATGAATGACTCTTTCTCTCTTTGTTGGTCATAGTATTGATAACAGTCACAATTCAAACCCAGGAGTTGCCCCCAAACTGAAGCTTTTCCCAATATTTTGTTATCTTGTTATTCAGATCTAGGAGGTAATTAAAAATTAAGTAATGATAATGTTCTAAATAATTTTTAATGGAAAAAAGTCATGACATTTTATAGACTTACACAAATTATTTGTTTTTTTTTCTCCCGAGATTAAAATATAAAAAATAAATATCAGTGACTCCTGAATACTTACTCAGGTGGAGAACAAAACAATTCCCTGCTGATGTCAGGAATTCTTTCCTTGTTTCCTAAATGTATTGCCTCTAGGGCTATACTCCTCACAACAGTCTCCAAGGATCTTCCTAGAGATGGCCCTATAAATTCCTCCAGGTGGTAACTCACATATGATGACCAGTGACTCATAGTGGTGGACTTTGAAGGTACCAGTAGGACAGCTGTATGCTTCACTTTCTGTCTACAGAGCAAAAACAAAAACAAAAACCTTTGCTTTTTAAAAAATACTACCAACTATTTTCCTCTGGAATGAAGACCATCTCATTGAGACTAAAAACAGCCATTCTGGGCAGCCCGGGTGGCTCAGGGGTTTAGCACCACCTTCAGCCCAGGGCCTGATCCTGGACACTTGGGATCCAGTCCCACGTCGAGCTCCCTGCATGGAGCCTGCTTCTCCCTCTGCCTGTGTCTCTGCCTCTCTTTCTCTCTCTCTGTGTATCTCATAAATAAATAAATAAAAATCTTAAAACAAAACAAAACAAAACAAACAACAGCCATTCCCCATCCAAATGAAGTGAAGCAGTGTAGGTGCACTAGATAGATACTCTCACTCAAGGTTTCTTTTTCTTTTCTTTTTTCTTTTCTTTTCTCTTTTCTTTTCTTTTCTTTTCTTTATTCTCCTTTTTTTTTTTTTTTTAAAGATTTTATTTACTAGAGACAGTGTGAGAGAGAGAACAAGAATGGGAGGAGGAGCAAGGGAGAAGGAGAAGCAGACTCTTGCCAAGCAGAGAGCCTGATGTCGAGCTCACACCCAGGACAGTAGGACATGACCTGAGCTGAAGGCAGATGCTTAACTGACTGAGCTGCCCAGGCACCCCTCACTCAAGGTTTCTTTAGCAGTTCTCCCCTTGTTCTTTTATATTATTATTTTTAGTAAAACCACCATTTATCTCACTGATCTGACTGATGTCTCTTTCTCAAGACTGTTATTAAAATATGCTGCTGCCAATGTCCATAATAGCCAAACTGTGGAAGGAGCCTCAGTGTCCATCGAAAGATGAATGGATAAAGAAGATGTGGTTTATGTATACAATGGAATATTCCTCAGCCATTAGAAATGACAAATACCCACCATTGGCTTCGACGTGGATGGAACTGGAGGGTATTATGCGGAGTGAAATAAATCAATCGGAGAAGGACAAACATTATATGGTCTCATTCATTTGGGGAATATAAAAACTAGTGAAAGGGAATAAAGGGGAAAAGAGAGAAAATGAGTGGGAAATATCAAACAGGGAGACAGAACATGAGAGACTCCTAATCCTGGGAGATGAACAAGGGGTGGTGGAAAGAGAGGTGGGCGAGGGGTGGGGGTGACTAGGTGACGGGCACTGAGTGGGGCACTTGCTGCGATGAGCAATGGGTGTTATGCAATATGTTGGCAAACTGAACTCCAATAAAAATAAATAAATAAATAAATAAATAAATAAATAAATAAATAAATAAAATATGCTGCTGTAATTGCTGGTCTCTTTAAGCCACTGATCTGCAGAAAGCAATCACTTCTTTCTGATGACAGTGGCTTCTAAGAACTGTTCTGGGGATGGCTGAGGTTCTTTAAAGTGTTCCAACGTACCAAGGCCAATGTTTTCTCAAAAGTCTCTCATTAGCGTCTTTCTGTTACAAGATTTGCTTTCCTTATAAGCTTTAGAGCTCAGATTTTGCATGTACACAATTACATTC
The DNA here is from genome assembly GCF_053574225.1 of Canis aureus. Lineage (NCBI taxonomy): Eukaryota > Metazoa > Chordata > Mammalia > Carnivora > Canidae > Canis > Canis aureus. The sequence goes on from NC_135643.1 coordinate 14,720,909, forward strand.
TTATATATTTTGTTTACAAATATATACTGAACCTTGAAGCTATGTTATACACATTTTTCTGGCAAACCTGAGATATTTTCCTGAATAAAAAACAAACAAACAAACAAAAAAGCCACCAGAAATGCCATTCTCCTGCAGGTTATAGTGATTGAGAAAAGGAGTAGGAAAAAAGCAATGATGTGATCAATAGTGTTGTGGAAGGCAAAAAGGAATGAGGAGGGTGTGGCTTGAAATTTTAAATTGGGTAGTTACCCCTCTGCCTGTGTCTCTGCCTCTCTCTCTCTCTCTGTGTGACTATCATAAATAAATAAAAATTTAAAAAAAAAAGTAAAAAAAAAAGGGATCCCTGGGTGGCGCAGCGGTTTGGCGCCTGCCTTTGGCCCAGGGCGCGATCCTGGATACCTGGGATCAAATCCCACGTCGGGCTCCCGGTGCATGGAGCCTGCTTCTCCCTCTGCCTTTGTCTCTGCCTCTCTCTCTCTCTCTGTGTGTGACTATCATAAATAAATAAAAATTAAAAAAAAAAAAAGTTAAATTGGGTAGTTACTTACCTCATTGAGAAAGTGAGCTGGAAGGTGGATTGGACTGAGGTAAGAAAATTAGCCCTGAGAATATCAGGAGGGAAGGTGCAAAGGCCCAAAGGTAGGGTTGTATTAGAGGAATAGCAATTATGCCTGTCAGGCTAAAATTTTGCTGAGTGAGTGTGGTAGAAAAGCATTTTTTTTTAAAGATTTTATTTATTTATTCATGAGAGACCCAGAGAGAGAGAGAGAGAGGCAGAGACACAGGCAGAGGGAGAAGCAGGCTCCATGCAGGGATCCCAATATGGGACTGGATCCCAGGTCTCCAGGATCATGCCCCGGCCTGAAGGCAGGCACTAAACCACCGAGCCACCCAAGGGATCCCAAGAAAAGCATTTCAGAGAGATGACTGGGGTTGAGTCACAGAGAACATTTTTCACACTGAGGGAAATGGAAAGCCTTTGAAAGGTTTTGAACAGAGGAGTAACATGATAAGACTTACATTTTTAAAGCATCACTCGGCTATTGTGTTGAAGGTAAACTTTGGGAGGACAAGGTCAAAAAGACTATTTTAGTAATTAGTGGTTCCTTCCCCAGGGAATAGCAGTGAATGTGGAATCCAGAGATTACTTTACAGATTGGATGGAGGTTAGAGAAATGGAGGAGTCTAGAATAACCTCAAGGCAAAGGCCTAAGCAACTGGAAGGATACAGCTAACAGCTGTTATTAACTGGATATATAGAAAGCCAGCTCTGAAGGGGAGATAGGTTTAATTTGGATATGTTAATTTTGAGTTACCGTTTAGTAATGTAAGTTGTTAGTCATTCAGGTTAAATAGGTATTTGAAAAAGTCTATGTATATGTGTATCTGAGAATTCAGGATAGGGGTCTGGCCTGGAGATACATGTATGAGACATATTACTAGAATGATAATATTTAAAGCCAGTTCTTCTCTCTGCTTAATTTTTTCCCCATTACCACTTATCACTATTAAAATACAACAGACTGTCTTCTTAAATAATAGCTACATTTTTTACTTTTTTACCTTGCGTTTTATCCTGAGGTCCTAGGAGAGCATATGACAAATACTTTGTGTTGGGAAATATTGTTTCCCATCATAGTCAGACTTTGGAATACTCCTTAAATCACCAAGACTGAAATTCTTTCCAGAAAGCTTCCCACATGTTTGTCCTTCTACCTACATTGTCTGGGATTCCTGTTCCAGAGGCATTGTTATTTGGGTCCTCCTTCCTGTGGTTCAGATGCAGGATGATTCCTTGGTATCAACAATTTCCTTCCATTTCCATTTCTCCCACATACCCCCTGAATTTAAAATGCAACCAGTTGTGACCCTTTTGTATTTTTCAGAGTCACAGAATCAATCTTTTGGAAAACAACTGGGAAAATATATTTCTACACACAATTATTATAGATCTTTTAGACTTGTTTAAATTATCTAAAACTAAGGAAGGTTTTAATACTAACTCAGAGAGATTAAAAGATTGAGTCCTGTCTCTTCCTTTCAGTTTGCTAAGAAGGCTGCTCTTGGTCTCAGGCTCCCTAGAGTGCAGTATTTATTTAATGAATTGTTAAAGGAACACTTTCTGTATACCAGCTGACAAGCAAAGGCTTGTAAAAATGGGGGAATTTTTACATTTACAAATGAATCACCTATGATAATAAAACCAAGAAAGCATGGTTTTCCATCCCTACCTCTAGCCCACTTTTCCAGTACAATTGATTGCTGTTGCTTAGTAAACTTGCCTTCTTGAAAGATAATAGTCATGTTCAGTCTATACTAAATTCAAGGTCAATTTTTCCACTATTAATAGTCAGGAGAATGAAAAGTTGAATTGTTATATAGGTGTGGTTTTTAGAAATGTGATAGACTAAAAAGCAAAACAGAAATAAATTCAGTCTGAAAATTTAAAACAAGCTTTAGAATTGCAATTTTTTTTTCACCTTGTCTTGTAATTCACAATTAGTTTCAGCCCTAACTTCTTCTTTGTTGTTTTATAGGCCAGTCCCTGAACTGTTAATTGATTTGATCTGAACACTGAAGTAGTTAGTAGCAGTGGTTGCCTTGATTCCTGTTCCATAAATTTTTCCACTCTAAACAGTTTTTTCACTGCAGGTCCAACTAAGAAGGCTATGATAATAATAGCTTAGCGATTTTTTTTGGTAGTCTTATTTTGATTTCTATTTTGTTGAATTATGTCACTATTAATATTAATCATGAATGAGAGACAGTATGTAATTTGAAATCATTTGAAAGCTTATAGTTTGAGTGGTCAAATTTTATTCCATGGCCTGTCTTTGACAAAAGAAACTCCTTTTAGCAGCTCAATGTCTATACATATGGGAGGTAGAAATTATAAGAAAGGTACTGATTACAGCTTGACCTAAGCAATTAGGGATTTCTTAGAAAGGAAATGTAATCACTAGCAACAGTTTTGTTATATTATTTGTAGTTGTGTTATTTGAAGCCAATCAGTTTAGATTATTGCCTTTATTGTTCATGAGATACTTTGCTTCTGAAATCTCTGTTTTTATTTGGAAATAAATAGGTCCATTTAGATTTCAGCTGTAGCTTAGTTTTTCTTTTTATAATTTTTTTTATAATTTTTTAAATGAAACCATACCCATATTTAGATTTCCTTCTTCCTTCTTTTCTTCCTTCCTTCCTACCTCCTCTACCTCCTCCTCCTCTTTTCTTCTTCTTCTTCTTCTTCTTCTTCTTCTTCTTCTTCTTCTTCTTCTTCTTCCTCTTCTTCCTCTTCTTCTTCTTTTCTTCTTCTTCTTCTTCTTCTTCTTCTTCTTCTTCTTCTTCTTCTTCTTTTTCTTCTTCTTCTTCTTCTTCTTCTTCTTCTTCTTCTTCTTCTTCTTCTTCTTCTTCTTCTTCTTTTTAGTTTCAGGAGTAGAATTTAGTGATTTATCACTTACATGTAACACCTAGTGCTAATCCCCACACCTGCCTCCTTGCCAGCAACCCTCAGTTTGTTTTCCGTAGTCTCTATAGAGTCTCTTCTGGTTTGCCTCTGTGTCTTATTTTTCCTTCCCTTCCTCTATGTTCATCTGTTTTGTTTATTAAATCCCACATATTACATACAACATAATACTCTCTAGCTCTATCCATGTTGTTGCAAGTGGCAAGGTTTCATTCTTTTTATTGCCAAGTAATATTCCATTATATATATAACACTACCTTTTCCTTATCCGTTCATCAGTCAATGGACATGGGGGCTCTTTCCATAATTTGGCTATTGTTGGTAGTGCTGCTACAAACATCAGGATACATGTGCCCCTTTGAATTAACATTTTTGTATCCTTTGGATAAATACCTAGTAGTACAATTGCTGGGTCATAGGGTAGTTCTATTTTCAATTTTTTTGTGGAAACTCTATATTGTTTTCCAGAAAGACTGCACCAATTTGCATTCCTACTAACAGTGCAAGAGGGTTCCTCTTTCTCTGCATCCTCACTAACATTTGTTGTTTCCTGAGTTGTTCATTTTAACCATTCTGATGGGTATGAGGTGCTATCTCATTGTGGTTTTAACTTATATTTCCCTGATGATGAGTGATATTGAATATCTTATTATTTGTCTGTTAGCCATCTGGATGTCTTCTTTGGAAAAGTGTCTATTCATGTCCTCTACCCACTTCTTCTTTTTTTTTTAAGATTTTATTTATTTATTCATGAGATACGCAGAGAGAGAGAGAGAGAGAGCAGAGACACAGGCAAAGGGAGAAGCAGTCTCCATGCAAGGAGCCTGACATGGGACTCGATCCTGGGTCTCCAGGATCAGGCCTTGGGCCGAAGGCAGCGCTCAACCGCTGAGCCACCTGGGCTGCCCCTTTCTACCCTCTTCTTAACTGGATTTTTTATTTTTTGGATGTTAAGTTTGATAAGTTCTTTACAGATTTTGGATACTAACTCTTTATCAGATATGTCATTTGCAAACACCTTCTCCTATTCTGTCAGTTGCCTTTTAGTTTTGCTGATTGTTTCCTTTGCTGTACAGAAGCTTTTCATCTTGATGAAGTCCCAATAGTTCATTTTTCTTTTGTTCATACTTAGATTTTCAAATGTGCTGTCTTCCTTCCGATAGTAGACAGAACACTGGAGTACGTATGTTCATCTTACAGTTTTCAGATCTCAACAAGTACAACCATTCCTCAGAGAAGATTCCCAGAATTTCCTTAACCATCCAATTTCTATTTTACTCTCTTTTTACATCACTTATTTCCATAGTAAATGTTTCCTTTTAAAAGTACAACTTTTGGTATTATTTGATTAAAGTCAGTCTACTGCTCACAAATGAAATTTCTCTAGGAACAGGAAGCATGAACTTTTACTTACTATTTTATCTCTAGCATAATGGGATAAATCAAGGAGGATTCAAAATAGGCACTGAATGAATATTGGATGAATAAATGAATTATTCAAAATGCTCCTGAATACAGAATCATTTATAGCAAAAACAATGTTTTCCCAAATATGTTTTACCTTAAGGAGAGTTACAAGTCTACTGAACTATATTAACATGAGAAAAAAAAATGTACCTTTTCTTTTTATTTTTCTTGTAAATAATTTGATATTCTTCAGGAATCTCTCACCTCACCGATTAGCCCTGGAGCTACATGAGTGGCTCAATTTAATTCTTTCTTGGAAATTCATTCCAACTCAGTAATTTTGTCAATGTTAGATATCTGAGTTTCTATAGATTTAAACCCTTCCCTATCTCTTTCATAAGTTGGTACCCAAGTTAACAAGTTACCATGTACCATGTTACAAGTTAACATGATTTGAAATTTTTGTAAAAATTATTTATTTTTTGTAAAAATAAATTTGTGAAGAATTTCTTAGTAAAATGACTACTTCCAAGAGAAATTCCTTTATAGATTTTACTCTAAACTCCTAAAGGGTAAGGGGTCATTTCTTCTCAATTTCATTTCTGTTTCCCTATCATCTAACACAGTGACCAGCACATGGTAATTGCACAATAAAAAAATTTCTTAAAATAAAATAATAAAATAAAATAAAATAAAATAATTTCTTAAATGAATGAATCAAACCTACATTATATTAATCAAATGAAAAAGAAATAGAAATATTTATGTTTCTGTAAAAAATTTTATGTTTAGCCATTATTCAAGATGTTTTCAACATATGTTTTTGCTTTGATTTAATAAATAGGTCTGAAAATATTTCCAATACGTTCAGTAGTCATGGAGCCTAATGAACGTGCCTAATAAATGGGAAAAACAACAACAACAAAGGTAGTATGCTTGGGCTGCAAATCTTATTTTGTTTCATCAGCAAAAAAGAGCCCCTTGATCAACTAAACTGTAAAGATAGAAATACAAACAGAGGTAGATAATTTAGAATCAGAGGGCTGATTCTAAAACAGCTTTTTAGCATAATATCAGAAAAAAGAAAACCTGGCAGCAAAACAAGGTTTATTATCTTCTTTTAAGATATAGACATATCTGTCTAGATAGGTTTTAAGTACCAATAGAAAGTAACTAAGCCTATAAAAGATGAATATCCATTAGACTTGAGTAGCCACTGCAATGCTAGACCTAGCTATAGCCAACAGGAAGAAATCCAACCAAGCTGGAAGGGCAAGGTATCTGGCAATTATAAGGACAGGTGTTTGATGACTATCCAGTTGCTTTTTCAATATAGATAGGCAGATGGTCTCTGTTGTGTATAAGTGAAGAACAGTAGTTTTCAAGCTTTGGTGTGTATCATCCAGAAAGCTTACTAAAAATGAAGATTCACAGGCTCATCTTTTGAGATTCTGATTCTGTTAGTTTAGGACTGACAGGACACTGTATTTTTAGCTAGTACTCAAAGAAGTTATGGTGTCCCAACCTCTTTTTCAAAAACACTTAAGATCTCTAAAACATTAATATTTTTTTCAAGTAAATTGAAATTTTACTAATGAAAGATGACCTAACATAAACATAGTTATATAAATAGAATTCATCTGAATAATAAGTATTAAAAGATATATACATTTAGGATACTTAACTGAAACTAAACTTTGAATCATTTTTTTTTACAAACAAAAATCAATTCATCTTTCATTTAAAGTTCTAATAATCTGAAGACTCTAATTTAAAGCTTTTAGCCCCACATTATAGTCAGTTTGGCATAAATTTTCTGCTAAATGTAATAAGAAAGATTGCTTGCACAAAGGGTATATAGCCCCATGGGGCATTCCTTGCATGGAATTCACTTTTCCTAAGACTAGAACTCCTTGCCCTATTCTCTAAAATCGTGCCTCAGAAGCTAAGGGACTTTCCTCTTGTTGCTGCATCTCTGAGGTTTGACCTGCATTAGACAGCCTTGATTATGTACACTTCTGTTTTCTAAATTTCCTATCATTATGCAGTGGATGCTCTGCATGGTGTTCACATGGTGAACAAATGAGTGAATTTTTACATATGACACTAAAATTTCATTTATGATCATTTCAACTTAAATATTTTTGTTAAAACTGGAGATAATTTTAAAATAATTTAACAAATTTGCTCACTTTACAGTGGAGGCAACTGAAACAGATATGTCTAAGATAACTCAATGCCTTTATAGGGACTCTGTCACTATATTTTGTACTTATTTGTTCTCTCTCCCAAATTATATTATTTTTTTCTTACATTATTTAATAGTTTTACATTTTCATAATTTGGAGAGTATCAGTCTTTAAGGTCTATTTCATGCCAGTTTGCTATTTGTTAACGTGTCAAAATGATTTAATTGCTTATTGTGCTCAACAAAGAGTTTAGAAGGTAATTCACAAATATTATCTGTGTGTTCATGTTTGTTCACATGAGTAAAATGCTGGGTACAAGTTTTAAAAAACAGTTTGATTTTTAAAATTTAAATTCTAATGAAATTAAAATATTTTAAACTTAAAAATATTTCATAGAGTAATATTTTATTTAGGAATGTAACAGTTTATGTTTTGAATTATAATCACAATGAGTACATAACAACTATATAATTCATGGGTAATGATATCAGTCAGTGATACATTTGGCTATAAATAATGAACAAACAGAAACTGTACCACTGACATTTGTATACACTTAGAATTTATTTATTTCAAGTACAGAAAATCTGGGAACAGCAATCTAAGGCTGAAACAGTGCCTTAGTGAAATTAATTAGGTCCTGGACTTTTTCTTAGGACTACCATGCTTTACTGAGCAGCTTAGGTACTCGTTATAGGTCACCTGTGTGGGAAAAGGGGACAGGGAATACCTTATTTCTAATTCTCAAGGTAACAGAAGGGTTAGCAACTGTCTTCTTCCTGACTCCTTGTTTCATTAACATAATAGGTGGCTTTTGTTATCTGGTCACAAGAGATGGCTTTGTACATCTAAGCTTTTGTGTCTGGATTCAAGGCAGGAAGAAAAAGAAAGGGTTTCAAGATTTATTTGCCAGAGAATCTTTAGTTGGAAAGTAAAAATCATTTGACAGGGGCCAACTATTGCCATTAGCTTACTGTTTAGAACTGTGCTGTGTGCCATTTATAGATGCACAAGAGCTAGGAGGAGCAAATATGTTTAGCTGGTACACCCTGCTATCTATGCAGGAAATTGGGGTCAGGAATCAAGATTCTCTCTGTAAGCAGGAAGGAAGAACAGGTATCAGATAGGCAGCTAAACGGACTGTCTCAGGGACAATTAAATGAGAAAGAAAAAGAACATTAGCCTCGGGTCAAGGTTAATAGTGCTGCAGATTTTCAGTCCGAAGATCAAATCTCAACAGCACAATTCTGTTGAAATAAAAGTCTTTTCTTTCATCCATTTCTACTCCCAAAATTGTACAAAGCTTCCTAGACTTGGCTGCTTGCCATATGACTAATATGTGAACCAATTCACTCATCTTTACTTTTGTACTACTTCAGTTCCAGTAACAATATACATGGCAGCAGTCTGCTCAGTCTTCACAGGAGAAAAAAAAAAAAAAAAAAAAAGTTTGGAAAATGTCATGAAATATTCATAGCCTACAATACTATCATCACAGATATGTTAGTTTTAGTTTGAGAAATGAAAATACTTATTCATTGATTAAACCTGTATGAATCAATTTAAAAATGAATGTTTTCATTTTAACAGTGTAAAATTTGCTTTCCTGAGTTTTGAATTCAAGAATTTTGGACTTGGAATAAATATGTATATTAAAAATATTTGATTATATTTGCTTATTAAAGTTCTAGATTGATTGGATTAACTTATATAAAGACAAATAGAGAGGAACTCTTGCTATAACCACAGAAATATCTGAAACTTTTGGATTTCAGATTTCAATAAAACTTATCTGATTTGTTTGTCTGTATGGATTATTAAAAATAAAAGATTAACTATATATGTGCTGAGGGATCCTATCAAAAAAACTAAAATATTTTGACCCCTGGGAGTATAAGCATAAGCCATGCTTAAATATGTATTATTAGTAAAGATTGTGCTTAACTCTTCTCTAATTTTCAGGGTGTAAGTATGGCTTCATGTCATATAGAGCTCTAATTTACCTTCCCCAGAAAGAATGGTAGTTAGAATACTTATGAACATTAATAAATTGAAAGATAAAGGGAAAATATTTTTGATATATTAATCTTATGTCCAGCAATCTTGCCAAACAATGTTATTAATTTTAAAAGTAAAACATACTATTTGCAAATAATGATAATTTTATTCTAATTTCCTGATACTTTTGTTAATTATTCCTATACAATTGTACTAGCTAGAATTCATAACACAGTGTTGAGTAGAAATAGCATGGACATATTTTTCCCATTCCTGGGATGCTTTCAAAATGTCATTATTGGGTATGATATTTGTTGTAGAACTCAGTTTTGTTTGATAAATATATTGATTGTTTTGTCTTTGATATTTTAATGTACTAATTGTATTAATGTATTTTCTAATTTTGAAGGAATCAGTCATTCTTGGAATAAACACAATATATTAGATGATTTCTCTTAGATATTACTAAATTTGGTTTGCTATAATTTTCTTTAGGATTTTGGTATCTATGTTATATGAGTGAAGCTCACCTGTAAATTTATTTTCTTGTTTTGCCTTGCTCTGGTGCTCTTATCTTCAACCAATAAGGCTATATTGGGCTTCCAGATGATATTGTCAAGGGGGATGATGTTACCTCTTTTTCATTTCTGGAAGAGCATGATTATTGGTATTATTCAATATTTGTGAGAATTTACCTGTAAAAAGGTGGGGTTATGGTGTTTTTCTGGGAAGATTTTATACTTATTTTTTAGATGACACCTATTTAAAAAGAAACATATTTAAGAACCTATTTTTATTTTCTTCCTGAATTGGTTTTATTAGTTTCTATCTCAGAATTTTCCATTTCACCTAAACTTTAAATATTTTTGAGATAAAATTTTTGATAATATTTTTATCTTTTTAGTCGCTGCCACATTTACACTCATGTCCTGCTTTTTAATTTTTAATGCTATTGTTTGGCTTCTCTCTTTTTTTCATATTTTTTTAGAACTTCCTAATGGGCTTGCTCATTTTTAAGTCTTTATGCTTAATTGTTCCTCTTTTTTTTTGTCTTTTCTCCAAACTCTACTCATATTTCCTATATGCTGTGTGATTGGGGT